>NC_021162.2:57213030-57239623 GCF_000331145.2 Cicer arietinum | reverse complement strand
TATATATATATATATATATATATTCCTTTTTTTGAAAAAAACTAACCATTATAACCATGTCAAAAAATATATATTATAATATTCTATTTTTTTAACATTAAAAGATTGCATCTTCGAAATGTGATCACATGACATATAATATTTTACTCTGCAATAGGAGGTCGCGTTTTCGAAGATGCGACTATTTATAAATTTTTATTTTTATTTTTATTTTTATTTTTTAGTACATGGTCGCATCCCAAGAATACGACATGTTATTAAAAAAAAAAATTCAAGTGATTACAAGATGTGTCTTTTTAAAAATTTAAAAAATAAGACATTTTAATATATAAATTTTATTGTCCAGTGTATTTGGTTAATTTAAAAAAAATGAGATATAATAATAAATAAATAAAACTTAAGAAGAGATCTATAAATATTTAAGACGGCTCTTTTATTATAATATATATAATACATTGGACAACTTTTGCTTATCCTGCCTACACGCTACATTATTTTAGTTGAATATTTTTTTACTCAAACATTATATACATGATATATATATATATATATATAGGTGGATGTAATTTTACGTGGATATGCCGCATGGAATTCAAGGCGTGCTCTTCAAATTGTGGATAAAATATTTCCTAAGGTATTGACCATTCCATTGTGGAAAATGCTTTCGTTTATATCACACTAATGAATTGGTATATGTTTCTATCGGTAACATCTCTATCACTGATGTGGTATATATAGCTAACTATATCAAATATTATTATTGTTTTGGTACGATGTACTCTTCTTTTTTTTTAGCCAAGTCTTGCATGGTATTTTTATCATGGTTCTCTTTGTAAAGAACAATATTATCATGGTCAACTAGGTTGGATTTACACTACAACATACATTATTTTTGGCAGCGATTAATAACGTTTAAAAACTATAAAGTTGTTGTTAATCAATAAAAAATATTGTTTTTTGTCGTTGAGATAAATGTTGTAGCAAAAATAATTTGTAACGATACTTGATATCATTGTTAAAATTAATATTTGTATAACTATAATTATTATATTTTACTTGAAATATCACAATGATTATAGTATAGTTACGATAAATAATTTTTGTCAACAATTACACTTGTTGTAATAAAAAAAATTGCCAACGACAACAAATGTAATTGACATAAATCTATATTTTTCAACAACTTATGTCATTTAATAATATTTAATTATATATTTTTAAATATTTATTTTCAAAATTAGTATTATGACATTAATTTATAATTTAAACGGTCATAAGTCATAACTATTCAAAAATAAATTATATTAGAATATAAGCCATAAATTAGTATTATGACACAAATTATTCAACATTAATAAGATAAAATGTCATAAACTATCCCTCACTATTTAACATGAAAAAAATAGTAAATTACAAACGGTCTTGGTCTCATAAACATTGATGTAATTAACAAATATTGTGACAAATATAGTGACTCCGACTTTGGCTTAAGACATTTGTTTTACAAACTAGGACTATGATAAATGAACACAACAAATATATTTTAAAATGTTATAATAGTTTAGCTTCAAAAAAAATTTGCACGTGACATATTGATCTTTCCGGAAAGGTAGCATTGACATATTGGGAAGATTATATTAAACTTCATATCACTAAACATGATATTTTTATTTTAATGACAACACTTGTAATTATCCAGAATGCAACTGAGCAACCAGCACTAGTAATTGTGTACTTTGGTGGTAATGACTCTTATCGTCCATATCCAAGTGGCGTTGGTCCTCATGTACCATTAGAGGAATACATAGAAAATATGAGGAAGATTGCTATCCATATAAAGGTAAATATTATGGTACAAATTGTTTTACTTTCTTATTATCTTAATTGTTATTATGGAACTTATTTTTTTTATCTATATTTAATAGAGATGTAATATTTGATTAATGACTATTGAGTTAGTTAAAACTCCTTAGTGATTTTTAATATTAGTTAATACTTCATAAGTTGAACTTGCTTAGGAATTAGTTAGTGGTTGTTACTAATAACAATTAGGTGGTTAATCTTCCATGAGCTCTATATATAGAGTATCATATACTTATTTTCTTTAATCTTGTCAATCAAATTCAATATGTTGTTAAACATCCAATATCATTATGCTATCTATTTTTTCATGTTATGTATGACTTAACCTATTTTAGTAATATATTTTCCAACTACATAAATTTGGTTTTAAAACTACACCATTGTACACCACTATGCATATAATAAGTGGCAAAGCTACTCATGTCATCAGGGTAGTTTGAATAATTTGAAGATCAGTTTCTTGCAAATAGTTTATACTAAAAAAGACATTGTTAGTTATTATAGATTTAATTATGAGTTATTTTGACTTTTTAAAATATCATCAAATATTACTTCTTTAACATATAAAATTTTATTAAAAAAAATTAGTCATCTCATAAAAATTAGACTAACTTGGTCGTCAAGGCATATAATTCAGTTCTCATCTCATATTTATGAATGTTATGTATGGTACAATTCTTATTGTTTGGCAGAGTCTGTCAGAGACAACTCGAATTATATTTCTCAGTCCTCCTCCCATCAATGAGGCACAAATCAGTAACAACATGTAGGTTTGCAATTTTGATTATTAGTTAATCGTAATGTCACAAAAAAATTATGGTTACTATCAATCCATAATTAATTAATTAAATAATTAATCTAATATGATATACATAAACAAATTGTTGGAATGAATCCAGTAATGAATTTGGGCAACTCATAAGGACAAATGAAGCATGTCGAATATATTCGGAAGCGTGTTTAGAGATGTGTCGCGAGGAGAATATCAAAGCCATTGATATGTGGTCTTTAATTCAGACTAGAGATGATTGGAGAGATGTTTGCTTCATGTAAGTATACTCTCATACATACTATTGAAATATTTAGTCCAAATTTTGAATCAGATACATTAATTTTCTTTTAACTCTGCTTTTACTATATTTGATTAGTATGTGACTAAACTAAAATTGTCCAAATATACATTTTCAATAATTGAATTTGGTGGTTTGATTATTCTTTTAGTGATGGAGTTCATCTGTCAATTGAGGGTAGCAAAATAGTGTCGGATGAGATATTGAAGGTGATCAACGAAGCAGAGTGGAAACCAAGTCTATATTGGCATGACATGTCAGTTGAATTTGGAGAAGATTCACCATATGATCCTGTTCTTCCTGATGGAGTCACAACTATTAATGTCTCCAACATGCCTTTCCCTTGAAATGTAGTGTGGAACTAGAATTATGTCTTAAATTCATAGAATCCTTTAAGAAATAACAGAATAAAATGTTTCAATGTTGTGCTTAAGGAAATATGGTACCCTTTAATCTTACGTGCTTAATAATAAATGGATGATAATTACTTGACCATGGTTTTTCACCATGTGATTTGTGAAATTAATTAATTTGATTTTGTTTGCTCTTTAATTGTTTCATTTAAATATTCATATATTTGGATTTGTAATGTTTATATCGATAAAGTCTTTCATTAAAATTTGTAATTAATTAAATTATTCTATTAATTTAAATTAAACAAATACTATTATAAGACGGAAAGAAACATCGCATTTAAATGAATAATAACGTCGCACGCAGACAAACAAATATAAAAAATTATGAAACAAAAACTAAATATGTTTGTAAATAATTTATTTAAAAAAATGAGGAAAAAAACAATTTAAAAAATGATTTTAAATTAAAGAATGATCACAAATCATTCATGTATGAAGAGGTAGAGATATCTAAGCTTTGGTGAGTACCAGTAGCGGCAGAAATAAATGACAAAAGAGGTAGAGATATCATAGTGTGTGTGTACCAATGTTTTACACTATGTGAGTAAATGCAATTTTTGACTCTGCTTTAATTGACCAATTGATACGTGAAAAATGTTAAACAGTACGATGAAAAGCAACGATCAAAGATTATATATATATAATCTTTTAAATGGTTTACCTATTTTAACCTCCTATTTTAATATATAGTTAGTTTTTTCAATTTAAAATTTTAGCACCTAGTTTTTCTTAAAAATATGTCTCGTACTATATAGGTTCCTATGTCTCAGAAAGATCCAAAAGACCTCTTGCTGGACCACATGGATAGTTTCAATGACCTTTACTTTAGAGTTTATGCATTATGGCCACGGTTCCAAAAGCCTATTCGTGATTTTTTGAAGCCACTGGAAAATCATAAATGAAATTTTTTGAGAAAGCAGTATAGTTTTGTTTTTTTTTTTAATATAAAAAAAAACAGTATAGATTTTAAGAAAAACGCCGGTAAGTAATTAGTATTGTCCATTTTTTAGACTTCTATCTATTTTTAACAAGGACTTGTAATTTTGTTTACCAATTTAATGATTTGTTCAATTGTATTTTACCCTTATTTTACTATGTTCACAACAATTGTATTTTTTTTTAAATAAAATTTTTAGTCTCTCAATCATCACATTTATTATATTTTTAGTCTCAACCTAAAATTTTGACCTTGATATAATATACTTTTAAGTAACATGATATTAAATATATTGAGGTGACGGAATATAAATGCATTTATATTTATCAATCCATCAAATAATAAAATACAATAATAAAAATATTTTTCACATAAATGAATTATAAAAAAAATGAAGTTATCAGTTATGAAATTACAAAAATTAATAAATATTTTTGTAATTTATTTTTAATGTATTTTATTAGGTCAACATGTTTAATATATCATGTAATTAAAATGTTTACTTTTAAATCATTTAAACATGTAACTTTATGGCACGTGTTAGTTTTTCTTTTTGTTTATAATTATAGGATTTTATTTAGGAGCATACTAGAATTGCATATGTGAAATGTATGTGTAGTGGAAATTCCTACTTCAAAGTTTTAGATTTGATTTTCCTGTCAAATGTTGTAATGAACAATGTGAGTGTTTTTCTAACTCATCATCTAAATAGTATAGCAATTCTAAAAATAAATTAATAGAGAAATAAAACAAGACAAAATGGAAAGAAACAACAATAATATCATACTTTAATAGAAGGAACGTTTGTCACAAAAACCAACACAAACACTACATAAATTAAAACAAACAAAAACCATTATACACGATATCAGACACACCGACATATCCAAACAAACAAACACCATCACACCTAGATATAAGTTCCAAAACAAAAAATAAAGAGTATATAAGATTATAGCTAACTATATCTAAGATTATATATTATACTATGAAGTTAGGATTATAGGAAGAAACATAAGCATGTGAATGTTTACTTGCCTGTGTGGTTTCATAAATAAACAAATATCATGAATTTATAACGGCTATTGATCTTAGCATTAGCAGCAAGCTTTATACATGAATTACAAAGCAATATTTATATAAAGTCATTAAAGGAAAATACATATTAACAAAAATTACGTGATATTATTTCAACAAAATTCTTCGATTAAATTTGAGCGATGAGAAATTTCATATATGTTTTTTGCTCTATTATTATAATATGAAAATAGAAAAACTTTAAATCAATTTTAAAATATAAAATACTTAAATCAATTAAATCATTCAACCAATGCAAATTGCTAATAGAGAAAAAGCAACTCCTTAGATATAGTAAATCATAAATTGTTAAGAAATCCGATAAAATGATTGAAGATGAATACGTATTGAAGAGGAAATCGATTGAAGAGAAAATTGACCGAAGACGAAATCGATTGAAGAGGAAATTGACCGAAGACGAAATCGATTGAAGAGGAAATTGATCAAAGACGAAATCAAAAAAATGATTAAGAAATCAGGAAAAGCTTCTTCAACATAACAACGAAAATCAATGAAGAAATCGGAAAAAACTTTTTCAACGCAAAAATGAGAATAAAAGAAGAAATTCGAAAAAACTTTTACAATTTTTGAGATGAAATAGGAAAAAAATTAAGAAAAAAAAAAAGAAACAGGAAAAATAAGTTTAGAATAGGGGAAAAAATAGGGAGCGGTTAGGGGACATGGCATCCCATGTATTTTTTTAATTATATATATATATATATATATATATATATATATATATATAATATTTATACTAATAAAATATAATAAATTAATACAACAAGCTCTGTATATAGATAAATTACCTAATATCGAAGAATAAACTAATTAATTTCGAACAAACTATAACACTTTAGTTAGCAACTCAACTACTAACTATTATCAAACTTAGTTAATATGTGTATTTTTTAGGAGTGACGCGATATTTAAACATAAGAAAATTGATACACTTTTCAAGAAGAAAGTTTTCGACAAAGATAAAAATCGTAAAGTTGATATATTTTTTTGATTGAATTGTGTGAAGTTCTAAAAACTTGTGTGACTTGTGAAAATTGTGCGACTTATGAAAATTGTATGACTTGTAAAACATGTGAGAATTGAAATTCTAACTGTTGCAACTTGGTATGAATTATGTGAAACTCTAAAAGAAAAAACTATATGACTTCTAAAAATTTCAAATATAATATTTAGTTAATATTAGCAGCTCTCTGGCTCCCCTCGATATTTTGTGCAATATTCGTCACTGTGATGGTACGCTATAATAAGCCAAATTGTGCAACGGAGTTGCCCTCATCGTTACTATTTTTATGAAAAAAAATGCACTACTCTTAAAATAAAAAATAAAAAAATTAAAGAAGTGATGTATCGCTTTTTAATTAAATATATTAATTAATATTTTTATTTAAATTTTGTTTAAGAGAAATATAGAGAAATTTTGTGATTATGAAAAAATAAAAAAAGACAAGACCGTTGACTTACTCAATGACAAGTTCAGAGCCCTGCCAAAGATTTCATCACTATATCAATCCAAGGTGTTAAATGATGTTTACTGAACCGACTCTGTCTCTTGTTATAAATCTGATTTTTGACATTTTGTTATTTTGAATGCAAGTTCTAATTTTAAATCGTGTACCATTAATCAGTAGTTAAAAAATATTTAAAATTTTAACTAAAGTAAATATTGTCTTTTAAAATAAATATTAATAATTATTTTTAAGGTTAATCAGTATTTAAAAAATATTTAAAATTTTAACAAAAGTAAATATTATCTTTTAAAAGTAAATTTTAATAATACTTTTATGATTAAAATAATGATTAAAATGATATTAATTTAACAAAAGTGCAAAAAAATAAATATTTATGTTGTATTTAATCGATATTAAGATTCTCGTTAGTGATGACAACACAACCTGCACCCGCATGTATCCACTCGAATTCGTTTTAATTTGGGCGGAAAAATCTGTTTTGATTGGATGCATGTGTAAGTTTTTTTTGAAGTTAAAACTTGGGGACAGAAACGAGTTTGAGAGTATTTATATTCACTCCGCCCCCAAACTTGTCTTATTAATAATATTATTGTCATTTTAAATTTTATATACATATGTAACATATTTAATATTTTTTTTAATATTATAAATTATAATCTTCTATCGATAGAAAATATAATTTTAATATTTTATTATATTAATTATAATAAATATAATTTTTTAATTTATTATTTTATATATATGAATAGGTGTAAGCGGAGAAACATGATCTTGTCACTGACGAGAATAGAAACTTAAATTTTACATCCAATCTACTTCGTCCATTGTCATGCCTAATCATCATATTATTCATAAAGATGAGAACAATCATGAACTATTACTTCTGACAAAACTTTCCTCGACTGTTTTAAATTTTTTTAATAATTTTTATTTATTGATCTATTGTGTACCACTTATGATACTCGTCAACCTTGTTCTTAATATATAAAATAATTTTTAAAATTTTATATGCATTAATAATTTCATTACAAAATTATTTCTATTTAATTTCTATCCAAGAAATGTAATTTTGTTTTTTAGTTATTAATGGTAAAAATTATGTTAGCAATACATTCTCAACCCACTTTTTAATAAGTTAAAAATTTCAAATAAGTCAAACTAATATATGTGGAACTTTATGAATTTTTCAAACCCATTTAAATTTCAATTAATAGAAGAGTTTGCATTAAGAAAATGGATTAAAAAAATGTGTTAATAGCACATTTAATATTGGTTTCAACTTACTACTTCTCTTCTTATACATTAAGTATTGTTTAGAAAAAAAATGTCCTTCATTTTAAGTTTCTAAATACATTTATTATTAATCCTTAAGTCCTAGTTCAATTGACACATATCAATATTGTTAGGTTGGACGTTTTATTTCAGGTTCGAATTTGAGATTCGCAGTTGTGTGAGTTAATTAAAATGAAATTTATCATCTCTTCTAAAAATTTAAAAAATATATATATTACATTTATCATTATTATTATAAAATATTTTTTAGTCTCCCAAATTTAAAATTTGGCGATTTTAGTCTATCTAATTTAAAATTGCAATTTTAACTCTTTAACTTAAATGCATTTTATAAATGGTTGGTCCCTCTTTATTTTGACTTGGTCAACGCTGATCTAGTCTTATTTTTTATTTATGATTACATGAAATATATAGGTCATTTTTTAAAAATTGGTAGCTAATTCTTTTTTTAATTTTTTTTTTAAATTCTCACTTTTTTTTATTAAATTGTAAACTCATTTTTCTTTAATATTGTCACTTCATTTTTTTTAAATATTTGTAAAAAACTTGTTAACTCTGTTTATTATTAATTAAAATAAACATGTAATAAAATAGGATGTTAAAATTTCCATTTTTTGAAATTAGAGGGGAATGAAAATATTCTATAATAATTTTATGTTAGAAGTAAAATGGAATTGTTTGTTTTAAGATGTGAAGAGTTTGAATTGTAAGCTTTTAAAATTTTATAATTACTGTGAAAAACTATTTGGAGTAAATAATAAGAGTGAAATTAAGAATGGTGTTTATGATATATGTGAGATGATGATCAATATAAAATAAAGAGTAAGGATGAAAAGACATTAAGAATTATATTGGTTCACCAAAAAGTGACTACTATACTCTTTTATAACATATAATACATTCAATAAAAGAAAATGAATATAAAATTCGATTTTCATAAAAGAAAATCCAAATACATTTAGTAATATTCAAATTGGTGATTTTTAATTTTTTAGATCAATTTATAATTTTATTTTGGATTGATTTAGACGTGAATACCCTTAATTTTCAGTGTTGTTTGTCATTCTTGGGTTATATTTTCAGAGTTTACTATCACATATTAGTCCTAATCGCACGAAGACTCGGAATAGTGTGTGGAAGGTTCTGATGATGGATGAATCAAAATTAATGGAGATGGTGCTTTTACGTACTATGATGGTCGAGCAACTTGGGGTTGGGTTGTTTCCAATCCGGATGGGAGATTCAATCTTTGGATTTTCCTACAATATTGGATCATGTTCAATTACTATGGTGGAGCTTTGAGCCGTTCAAATAGGTTAAAAGGCTTGCTCTAGATTGTAGTTATAAGAGAATGGTGATTGAATAAAAATCTTGGGTTGTAGTTTTGCTTTTCATGAACGAGTGTAGTAAGGAAGATCCTAAATCTCTAGAATGTTTAAATGTTATGTTTAGTTTTGATTTATCTAAAATGAACTACTCACTTTAGAGAATAAAATTAAAAAATAAAATGAGTAATCATTTTTTTAATTTCTCATTTTAGGAAAATCAAATTTGTTATTTCTAACTATAAGGTTGGATATGTTTATGTTGAGGCCAATTATGACTTTATTTCTGATTTTTTTCTTCACCTTTATTGGCATAATTGTGATCTTTTCTAGGGCTTCTATTTTTTTATTAATTCTCTTGTTGGATCTAGCCCATTTTATTCACAAAAAAGTCTATTTTTTCAATTAAACTTGTTTGTCAAATTTCTCTCAAAAGTATAAAATTAAGGTCTTTAATATATTATGTAAGTCAATGAAAAGAAATTCTGCTTCATTCTTGGCTCTTGGACTACTCAGTGTCTCTATATATTATATTTAGATGGATTACAATTTTCACTCTGTTTAAAATTAAATAAATCACAATTTTAATCTCTTTGTCATTTTAGTCTTTGACTTAGCAAAAAATTTAAATTAGTCATCGAATCATCCAAATAGTCTTTGAGAGATACAATTTATTATTATAAAAGTCCATGAATTGTCAAAATAATCCACGATTGTTACTAATATTTTGGTGATTCGATGACTAATTTGAATTTTTTTGCAGAATCAATAACCAAAATGACAACATCATGTATTTTCAATTATTAAAATAGTGATTTACTCGTTTAAAATTGGTCTGAAGTATTCGCTTGAATTCAGTCTCCATGAGTTTTTCCTAGAAAATTGTTAAACATATTTCAATTAAAAAAGAATTTAACTCTAATTCCTAGGAAAATGAATTTTGATAATCCAAAAAACTCTAGCATGGTTACAAGCACAAGGCTACTCGTGATTCTTTGGAGCAAAGCGAGTGGTCTCTCGGGGAGTAGAACTAGATGGTGTAACTAGCATCACATTCAGCATGAAGATGTTGGTTGGTCAAAAGCCTCCACAACGTACTAATGGTGTAATATAGTATCAGCACCTTTCAAAATGACTAGAGAGTGGACATTGGCATGACATTTACTTGTGAATGATGAAAATTCATTTATTCATCATGGCTCCTACTATGGGTGCAGATAGTATTACCTTACTATAGCCTAGCTTGCTTCATGCTCTACAATGGGTTTAAAAACTAGATTGGGAAGGGTTGTTGAATCTGACTGCAAGCTAATTGTGGTGGGTTCATAGAGTCAACTGAAAAATGAGTTCCACTTGCTTACTTAGAGAAATTGTTTCTCATGCCTCTTTTAACTACAAAATTGAATTTATCAAAAGACTACGATCGCTCACAATCTTGTTAATATCATAGAGACAAGTAAAAACAAAGCCGGTAATCAACAATTTTCAACATCAGATGCAAAAGACTTGAAAACGGTAATACACATTCTGAAAGGCCCAGAAGTTCCTATCCTTAGAAATCTATTACACAAAGAATGAGCTACACAAACATGAACATAAAAAAAAAACAAAAACTGCTGGTACAATTTTCTCTTTTGCAAGGGTTGCATAACCTCGTAGTATTGTGGTAATCCAGTACTCTTTCCGCGCAAGCAACAGTATATTTAATTACATATATATTGAGCAGAATTAATGACACAAATCAAACAAAGAAAATAGTGATACATACACGGGCAACAAAAGAAGCAAAGACCCGAAGTTGTAGCTCAAGAACCCATCTGATGAGTGGACTGCATACAATGATTCTCTACTCAGTTGATGATCAGCTTACCCTATAGCTTCTAACATGAAACAAATCCAGGCCTCAGCACATCCAAAGATAAAAACCATTGTCAAGGATATGACAAGAGACAAGGAACCCCCAACAGCTACTTTCAGAGACTATTCCTCAGGGCTACGCCACGCCTCATGTAGACAATTGGAACCTGCCGCTAGGCTTTTTTCTTCTCCATCCCTGATATTTTCAAATCAAAAATCTTTTAGTATCGACAAGAATATTACCATGCACAAAAACCAGGAAGATCCATTTCTGAGGTACACTTACAAAGGCAGCATAATACACAAAGGTCAATCCGGCCAAAACAACAAATGCAATTTGAAATACATTGTACCTGTAATATGATAATAACCAGCAAGTCAGACAATGTCATCGTGGGTAATGGTAAAAAACTAAACCCACTTGGGTATCATATAAACAGCTTATGCTAATTACATCCAAAAAGAAAAATAAAATAAGTTCTACAGGTCTTCAGATCTCTAACGTGTCATGCCAATTTACTGTACATATCAGACAACAGCATTCAGATTAGAATCTTGTTTGTCAATTTTTGGTGTTTGAATGGGAAGGAGGAAAAATAATACGGCCATCCCACTGTGTGGTCCAAACTTACTAGTTACAAAATAAGGAAAAACTGTTCCAAGTAAAAGTGCAGGGGACGAGAGGCAGAAGAAACAAGAAAGAAATCCAGCTTAACTCACTTGTACAAATATTTAATTCCACGAAGAGACTCCAAAGTGTGACCAAATATTTCCTGGGCAGCAGTTGCTTGGGCATAGTAGGCAAATGCAGTGGAGCAAAACTGAATCACGCTGAAAAAGTAAAACAACAGAACTTTCAGCAAGGTTGTTGACATTATCACGACAACATAAGTGTCTCACACTATGTAGAACAACACTATTCTCAACGCTCCAAAACACTTATAATACTACTCAAACAATGAATCATGTAATTCGTTTTGACATTACAAATTTAAAAATTTGAAAGGGCTGAATTGAAGGTACAGACTATACTGACCTAATGGAACAAAGAAGGATAAGGCCCACATTAAACAGAAAAGAGTTCATGAGAGTTGCTCCCCACCTGCCAGAAGCATTTACGTAGTGAATTATCAGTAAGTATATTACATAATCAAAACAGAAAAATGCAATGATCAATTGAATTACTTCATGGGATGTATAGTGATGAAAACTAGTCTCAAACCAAGCATCGTGGCACCAGCAATCACAGCAAGGAGAAGGTAGAAGCAGAAAAATGCAAACGCAGCTGTGCCAAGCAGACCTGTTAAAACAGAAAACAACACACATTACTTAGAATAACTAAATGAATATCAGCATATAACAAATCAGTAGGAAAGATAACATATAGAAAAGCTAATATATTGAATGCGCATTTCAACTTCCAACATACCCCAGACATCATCTAGCTTGATGAAAACTTCATTCAGGAAAGGAGAAAGGGGAGGATCAATTAATAGATAGATAATAATATGAGCAACCCATGCCACTGAAACAATCAGCCTGTCAAAATTTTCAAAAACTTGAGTTAGATATTACATGGGAAACATAATTGCTTAATTAAGTAATCTTTGTAAAAACTAAGTAAACGTCATCAGACACCATGCATTCACAGCAACTTTTATTGTTATGTATTACTGCTTACCCTAGAATTCCGAAAACAAGTTTTGCCAGATAACCAAGAACTGTTAGTGCCCATGTTGTCTCAGCCTGCATTCATGCAGGATCAGTTAGAAGGGAAATCATTACTGATTACACATTGATTATGGCAGGAAGTTAAAAAGTTGAAAATCTGAGTAACGACCTTTTCCCCTTGTGGATACATCTCTTCAAGAAGTTTTACATCTTCTTCTAATTGAAACAACTCCTGGAAATTATGTAAGATAAGCAAATTACTAGAATCACAACACAGACTATGAAAATTCAGTAACTGTACAGTTACTTCCCCAAACTAGAAGACGATGAGTTAAATTATATTATATAGAAAGCCCATGCCAACACGAATATCCTCATAAAAAGAATGCAGTAAAGACTAATGATAAATCACCAACATTTCTTTACCTTCTCTACTTCCTTTACATTTTTACGATATTTTCTACCCTTTGCACCACTTCTTTCTTCCTGATGGAGTGCCTCAGCTGCTTTTTTCAACTCTTTTGCTTTTTTACCAAGTTCAGTTGCTTCCTACAGTATCCAACCAACCATGTCATAATGTTAGTATGGCATATCATATATCATATAAGAAATACGCATACAATCAACAATTTAATATAATTCCTTCAATAACAACATATAGCACCTTGATATACTGTGAGCGAGTGATAACAGCCTTTGGACGTCGGATAAATGAAAATATAAGTCCTAGCGGAAGACAAGCAATACCAACACCACCAAATATCTGCATTGAATAGTGACAACAAAATGGTAAATCCCACAGATAGCAAAACTTGTACTTACTATAATGCGGTATGGAAAGCCTATATTTTACATCTAGAAAGTTAACACAATATCATTCCCTAAAGAGAATAAAATAACACAATATTCTAAGTCTAATTCACATACACTTGTGAAGGACATGACAATCACCACCAAGCCTAAACCTAGACTGAATTTGAAGCAGGAGTTATAAGTTTTATGAATAATGAACTTACAGCAAAAAGCACAGATCCAACAATAGTAGCAAGAGCTACAACATATTCTGGAAAGGTTGAACGCATAGTCCATGTTTTCTCTGATGAAGGGCTAGCAGAGTATGCTGAGCACTGTTAAGGACAAAGAGGACAATAAAACAGAATCAGTACAACAAAAATATTACTGTTTCTGTTCAGAAAATAACAGAAGTAGAAAAATAATAAACTATTCCAGGGGAAAGAATACCTGATGGGCACCACTTCCAACACATTGTTGACCACTACTGAGTCCCCATGAGCTAGGAAATGAACTTGTTGATGAAGAAAGATGCCTAACCGTAAAATCCACCTTACCAACAACCCCTAATATATAATCACATAATGAAAGCACAATCAGACAAAGCTCATATTAAACCACATCAGATTTGAAATATTTACACTTGATTGTGGGTGGATTGTATGTTTTTTCTACAATTCAATTTGAAATGATGAATGAAGATGCTTATCCTTCTTATTGCGATTATTATTATACTCTGATACTCAGATCATATTCTGATAAAAATATAAAATTATAATTGCGAATCATGAATTTATGGAATCAAGTAATATTTTCACATTTGTCAAGTATTTTTGTTTTCATGTAGATAGGCTTTTAAGCATTTTTTTGGTTTCTAACTCCAACTACCGTTATAAGGGAAAGCAAACTGATTTTTTAAGTTGAAGTGTTCAATAACTGTAGTTGTTCTTTTGGGAAAAGCTTTTGTTGTTATGTTTGGGTCTTCTTCCCCACACTTCTCATCTATCTTCACCAAGTCCAAGAATCATTCTGCCACCTTGCCTCCCCATTAACATAAACCACTCCTTTTCTTAATCCATCACCAAAAATTACTTATAAATCACTTAAATTGGTAAAGCAGCACTTTCCTTAAAACCTGCAAATAATCAAAAATTAATCTCCACTCTTTCTTCACTTTTATTTTAATAACCCACCCAAAAAACACATTTTTTCACATTTAGAGACAGCTGTGAAAAAATCCAATGATCCTTCTAATGCCTAATATTGGCACCTATCCAAAAACACAAAAACTTTCCACTTCCCATGATCCTTCTAGTCCAAGACTCCTTCACTAAACTAAGAGCCACAACACCCAACACATTCTCACTCACATAATAAACTCTTAAATGGCTGCTCCTCTCCTGTCTGCAAAAATCCCAAAGAATGTGCCAGCAAAGTCTCACTATTTCAAGTATTGACCCAAATGCATTAATTACCCTAACTCCACCATTTCTTTTCACGTTAATAAACAGTCCTATACTACCAAATTGACATCAAACAAATTCAATCCATTATCCAACCACCCAAGGTTCACGTAATCCTCTCAGTCCTTGAAAATGCACTTCAACTGACACACAAAGTACAACTCAGTCCTACCTTACACACACAATAGTAATAGAAAATTTTCAAATTTAACAAAAGTTGATATCATCCATACCATACAAAATACCCAGAACAAGAGCGCACACTATAGCAGTCGTCACCACCCAACACAATGCACTCTTAATCCTTTTACCAATACTCCTGCAAACAAAATTCACAAACATCAAACACTTCAAATCCAAACCTAAAAAAAAACCGTTTTCTCAATTCCTCACAAAAAAAAAAAAACTACCTACTTGTCCTGGTCGCCTTCGTAGTAGAACATTGCGAACGGAATGATGAAGAAGACGAGAATGGCATCGATGATGTAAACAGCGAGCCAAAGGTCTTTCATCGGAAGCGTGAGATTACACGCGCCATTGTAAATAGCGTGCCGGCAAGCTTGCCGGTTCGCCACATCGGCGGGAAGCATAAGTATAGAGATTGCGGCCACCGATAGTCCCAAAACGACGACGAATTTGGGGAAGTAAGCCTGGTTAACGTCATCAGGATGCTGGTAGTTCACGAGAAGGTACACATTGACAAGGAACACGATCACACAAACCACTATTGCTACGATCACGAGGGCGAGGTTGAAATCGCCCATACCGATTCGCGAAATTCGAATCGAATTGTGAAATTCGATTCAGGATTAGGGTTAGGATTAGGTTGTTGTTCGGATCTGGTTTAGAGAGAGGGAAATGGAGAGGAATAGAAGATTTGGCTCCGGTGGGTGGTTTTTTGCTACGGTAACGGTGATGGTTTTGATGTATAGGTTGGAATGACGGTTATGTCCTTGTTGCAGTTGATAAATAGAGTGCGTGATGGTGGAACTGTTATGGGTATAGATGTAATTTGGCGGGGTTTGTTTCGATGTGCAAGCAAAATTCAAACCAGGCTGTTCCCCCAAATTAAAAATCGGAATGAAGACGCGGTTATGTGATGGAACATGGTAATGGGCTGAACCGGCCCAATATGTTCTGGCTCGGCTAGCTGTTTTGATCTGGTTAATTACATGGCTTGAAGAAAATTAATGCTTTGACCACAAAAAATTTAATGTTGATAATTTTGTTTTTGAAAAGATTTTTACTATACTAGTATTTATTGTAAAGATTTTTTTGGTCAACTTTATTAATGATAACTAAATGTATCTTTTATTTTTGGATCATGCTAATAAGTGAAATAAAATGAAATAAAAAAACAGGTTTTATTGGGCGTTCTTTTGAGAAATTTGAATAGAAATTTTCACTTTTAACAATTTCAAAGTATAAATTATTAATCTATTAATATATTTTTTCTACAATTAGATTTTTAACAAGTGACCCAAGAATATTTGTTTGTTTTTCCCTTTATTTATTTTTGTTATGTGTAGTTATTTCAAAGGATTTTTTATGTTCATTCAATTTCTCAAAAGAAATAGAGCTAACATTTACTGTAGTTTTTTTAATGTATAAAATCAATAAATATTTAATTTATGCCACATGTTTTAAAAATTAGTTTAAGCACTTGGGTCATGCATGGGTTAGGAACTATCATTTAAGATAGAGTTTAATTTATCTGTGACGACGATATGAAAAAAGTTACACAATCGTTTATATTAGTGATAGTAAAAATTGTTATGATTAAAATCAAAATGATTTAATGGTTATGATTAGTTAACCATATAAAAAATACAAACAGTAATGGTGCATGCATATAAATAAAATTTTGTAAGTCAATCTCTAAAAAATTTGATATTGTGTTGATAAAAAAAAAATATCGCTATTATAATATATGATACTTTAAAATAATAAATAATAAACATAGTAAAAAAAATTATATTTTGGTATACAAAAAATAATACAACTCAAATAATTACCAAACATGTATCACACTAAAAATAAACAAAATATAAAATAATTTTTATGTGTTTTTAGAGAGTTAATTTCCATGTTAAAACTCCTAATTATGGTTTAAATATATATATATATATCACTTTTGACATGAAAGTCAAAAAAAAAATTACATTAGGACATTTTCATTTATTATTACTATATACAATGTTAATAATGTAAGACATTTGCACAATTCTAGTTAAATTAGATAAACTAATATAAGTAGGCTTAAACTCATACAACATAGTTAACTCGGATTCGGATATCCAGTATAAGAGGTGCCAAAATTGAAATACTTCTCAATTATTTTTTCAATATCATATAAATAAATAAATATTATTAAAAAAATGTTAAAATAATTTATTTTTGTATAGGAAAATGTTAGTGTATTATTTTTATTTTCCTTCTTCTCTAGGGTTTGAATATGCTCCATTTACTTCTTCGTTTCCTCAACTTTGAGTTCAAACTAGTTGAGATATCCAACATCCACCGAAAGTAATTCTAATTAATTTTTTTTATGACAAAATAGTTAAATTAGGTTACAGATTTCTAGTTCTGTATTAATTTTTTGTAGGAGCAATTTCTATATTTCAATTTTGTTTTGTAAATATTTTAAAAAATAGTTTTTAATCTTTTCCAATATTTAATAGTTAGCTATTTAAAAAAAATATTTTGTTGTTAAATATTATAAATTCAACTTAAAATATTATTTTCTATTTTTTTGTCAATATCATATATCTTGTATGGATTTCAAAATACAATATTTTATTGGTTTTATTGTTCATTAATATATGATTTGAATTTTTCTTAACGTGTAACTAACGTGTCATTACTTGAAAAAAATTAATAAAACGAGGGTTATAACAGTGCAATATGTACATTTTATTCAAATTATTATTGAAATATTTTTTTCATTTGTTTAGATTGTACATAAATTGTTGAATAAAAAAATATTATAAATATGTAGATTGTAGATGTAGCTTTATGTGTCATATTTATTATTGAATTATGTTTGCGAGCGTTATCACTTTGTAATATTTGAGCGTTATCACTTTGTAATATTTTATCTGAGTATCAAATTGTGTGTTTATTTCTGAACAAAAGGTTTAAAAATTTGAGAAAATATTTGAGCGGTTTTTTATTAAAAATATCCAAGTGCATTGAAAAAAATCATCAATAAAAGTAACAAAATATTAAAATCTCAAACATTAAACAACATGACTCGGACCCTAAATATCAAAGTGAACTAAAGCAAAAGGAGACACAACTTTTTTATTAACTTTGTTAGGAAATAAACACCTAATATGTTTCCTGAACTAACACGACTCACACTCGAAAGTAAACACTTTTGATTGTCTCAGAACCATTAGATGCAAATTTTGAAGGCTATGATGGCCCAAACTTTGATGGAAAAGTATGTGGAGACTCAACGACTGAACATGCAATCGGTGTTGTAGGTGTTGAAAGGTAATATAGGCCTTGAGACTCATGCCCTAATCCAATCGTCATCCCAATACTTTGATCTTACACAAGATCATAACCATTATCAAATGTAATATAGTAAGGTAAGGTACAAGTGAGTTTACTGATGGATATTAAGTTAAATGGACAACCAAATAGTCTGTCCATATAAGTCAAATATGAGAAAAGTAATTTATTACCAAACATATAATTAGAGGCACCTGAGTCAAGTAACCAAGGTCTAAGTGAAGAAGAATGTGTAACAAAGGCTATAGAATTACCAATCTGAGCAATAGAGGGAACTTGTGAGGTAGTTTGCATTTGTGCCTTCGGCTTGACGTACTCATTATACTATGTGAATGAAAAGTGACTTGATCACTTGTCTTAGTGGCCTCAATTTGAGCAACATTGAGGATTTGGGGTTGCAGTTGATTAGCTTTGGTGTAACATTGTGCTTCAGCATAGATAAAACGATTGCAATAGTTGCAACTAGTTCGAGCCTAATTATGTTCACGTTTTCCTCCTCTACCACCTCGTTGATAAGAATTAGAGACGAGTGTAGTAGATTCAATTGGAAAATCGAGAGAAGCAGGGGTTCGAGCGGGAGTTGAAATGGCCGAAAAATGCAGTAGTTGTTCGCAAATAATGTCATATGAGGGAACATTAGCACTAGAGAGAATTTGGTTATGAACTGAGTTAAAATCTGGAAATACCCGGTGAAACACCCGTAAGGGCCAGAACCATAAAGAATTTTCCACGTTGTTCAGTATGTGTTTCAGCACTATTAGTAAAAGGCATAAGTGTATCAAAGTCAGCAATCAAACTATCAAGCTTACTTATATAGCTTTGCATATCAATTTCTTGTTTTTTCATGGAAATAAGATTAGTCACTACAGTGTATAAACGATTAACGTCATTGGAATATGTCTCATTTGCCCTCACATTGTAACACGTTTTAAACGAGCGAAATTGAGATTGACGTTTGACATCAATTGAAAACCAAAGAATGTTGGCATAGAGAGGCATCAATTTGTTTCTAATTGTCTTAATCCTTGACAGCGACATCCTTGGATTGTTTGAACAAATTATCCTTGTGATGTTGTCCTTTAAACCAAAGTTTAACAACAACTACCCATCTTGCATAATTGGCAGCACCTAGCAATTTAGATTGGTGACTTCTAGACTAAGATTGATCATCAATCACCCATCTCTAGTGGATGAAGAAAAAATGCCAAGAAAGGTGATTGCTAGGGCTTTTAAATTGACAACATGGATTAATAAAAATTATGTATCATCCAATGGTATCAATTTAGTTATGATCTACAATCATTGACACATCTTGAAAAAAATATATAAGGAGAAGAAAAAGATAAAAATAAAAAGAAATGGGAATTGTTAGATGCATTCCCCCAACAACTAGTATTGGGTATTTTTTTGAATTTCCCGCAAAAAATTTATATCCATATTCCTTCTCACTTTTTTACTCCCCATATCTTCTCCTCCCACTTTTACCGTTTAATTAGTTGAGATATTTCAAAAAGTTTTTTAATATACCATAAAATTCATCTCAAGTATTTATAGTTAAAGATAAAATGAAATGGCATAGTCATATTTACATTAATAGTAAAAAATACTTAAAAAGTTACTTTTATAATTTTCGTAAAAAGTGGCGATTTCAAAAATCTATATCTATCATATAAATTTTAATGATTATGGTAAGGATTTTAATTGAAAAAAAAAATAACATTGTAAAGAAAATGTTTCTATGCAACTATCATGGTATAGCATAAGTGGTAGACGATGACGTTGAACGATGATGTGACTCAATCTTATAGTACCACTAAGGTTGCTCATATGACCAATGAATAAAATGAAATTAACATAAAAAAATTAATCAATATCATTAAGTCTTCATGTTTTTTCTCTAATCCCCGACTTGGACATTTGGTGAAAAACTTCTTCCGAAAAAATATTATTATAAGCTCTTTTGTTTCTATAAGATAAATTTTTAGTATTAAATAATAATAATAATAATAATAATAATAATAATAATAATAATAATAATAATAATAATAAATCAATGAATAAATAAATTTAGTACTTTCGAATGAGACAAAACATTTCTAAATAATAGTTAATGTATTAGAACAAAGGTAGTATGCTCAAATATATACGAGGAGTAATAGTAATATACTCTTTTTTTATAGGTCTAATAACATATTTTTTTAACACTTTTTTTTTTAATCTATATTATCTACACTTGTTTGCAATTTAAATGAGTTTCACTAAATAATATAACTCCGTATAATTAGTTTGATTCATTTGAATTTTTAAATGATTAAAGAGTATGTATTGAAAATAATGTGTTATATAATATGATGTAAACACAATTCTTACACATGATATAAATTTAATTTTTTTTGTATTGTCAATACAAAAAACAAAAACTTAACGTAGTCAACTACAGACAATAAACTATAACAAATTGAATACATATTTAGAATAATAGATTTTCTATATGTTATATTATATATTCTTTATAGAGAATATAGAATATAACATATAGAATTATAATAACAATAAGAAAATAATAAACAAAGAGTTCTTATTCAAAACACCTTGCGATCTTCAACCAATTATGTGCTTCAGTATAATTACTCAGGGTAAGGGCTATAACTTGTTTTCAATATTGAGCAGCTTGATCAAATCAAGATTCGGCAATTTAAGAATTTCCCTATCGAATGGCATGTTCTCTATAGTCGGAATAGGTGAGTAAATTTCTTCTCTTAGAACTGTATTTGAGAGTTTCCTAATTTATACAGCTCAATAGTCAATATCATGATTAATTAGTATATAAATTAAAAATAATTAAATTAAAATTAAACGTTACGTATGATCTAATAATTCTATATAATTGACGATGTAAAAACTTTTTATATAAATTCAATTCAATTGATATTATAAGTGAGAGAAAACGAAATTACATTTTTTTAATTAGCAAAAAAGAAGTATTTTTGTTATGAAATTATTAAAATAATTATAAACTTTAAAAGTCGTCTTATATTAAAAATAACGAAATCTCAAAAATAAACTTTATTAGAAGAGACAGAGACAGTTACGTAAAAATCATTTCAAACCTAGGCCCATTACCTACAACAAGGTACATAATGTAGGACTAGGACCATGTATAAACCTTTTGTAGGGTTATGATGAGTAACCTTTTTCTCAATCACAAGTTGTTTCTATACATTTTTCGCTTGATAAGAAGTTAGATATTAGATATTAACGATAAGAACAACTTCCTTGCACAATTTGGCTTCCTATAGAAAAACATCACATGATGCAAATTATGACAAGGAATTGGTGGAGCCCTCCACCTGCGGCAACTTTCGTGCCACAATTTTCAATCTCACGAGATACTAATGGATTGGATAGTGTCTCTTTGTAATCATTTGAATCTTGATTAGTGTCAAGCATTCGGTGTTATTAAGGATAGTGTTGAATATAATATGTAAAGGAGTTTGAAGCGAAGCGATAGCCTTCTGCAGTACATTTTATCTGTATTGTTGTAATATGAACTGTCGATATTATAAATATTATTTGTAATACTGAAATTCTAATTTATTTATCTAATAATACATAATTACAATTGCTATGTGGTTATAAACATATGTACCATTAGGAAAACTACGTTATTAATCGTCTTGTATTTCTATGTGTGATTTTTTATTTTTACTCTGTTAAAATCATGTTGTTGTTCTAGGAGATAATATTAGTTTGACGGGGTAAATGAGTTGAGTTATTTAGGACTAGTTCACTTAATATTTTATGAAGCTCATTTATTTATTTATATATCTAATTAAAGACCGTTCCCGTGGTTTTTGAATTTTGTTATGAAATTTTCAAAAACTAAAACTCGTTTCAGTTTTCAATTTTAATTTTATTTATCAATTTCAATTCTTGTTTGAGTTTTTATTTTTATTTTATTTGAGTTGAATCATTCGTTTTATCATGTCTCGGCATGAATTCATCAAATATAAAAATTATTGACGCTTAAAAATAATTAAAAATAAAAATAATATTCAATTGAATTTAATTGTTTTAAAAATAATTCAATTTATTTAAAATTTTAAGTTATAAATTTGATGAAAATATAGATTTTTTTTTAAGATGATTACTAATTTTGTTAATTTTATTTGAACATAATGGTAAATTTTTTGAATTTATATATTAAAAAAATGATAACGTTGTTGACATTTTAAGACATAAATGATAAAATTGTTGCTTAAAATTAAATAAATAATTAAATCAATAAAAATAAATAAATAAAATATTAAATTGTTACCTAAAATTAACTTAAAAAACCGCATGAAATTTTACCTATATTAAATATGTTTACGCAACAAAATACATATGAATTTATATATATCTATCTCGTCAAATAATCAAATAATACATTTAAAAATAAAAAAAACATTTTTAAAAATAAAATATAAATTACAAAATATTTATTATTTGAAACATCAAAAAGTTGAAACATCAAAAAATTAAATTCTAAAGTATAAAATTATTATCATAAATATGATAAAACATCAGGGTCAAAATAAATAAATAAAGTAAAAACAAAATTGATTGAGACCAAAATTATAATAAATATATTAATTGAAAGATAAAAAAATTAAATTTTAAAAAATAAAATTATTTTTCGTAAATAAGAAAATAAAAATACAACTAATAAAAATATTAAATTGGAAACAAAATTACAAAAGTAGATAACTTTAGTCGTTGGCGTTTTAGCTCTGAACACTAGTATTTGTTTTTGGTGTTTTATACTTTTATTTTGACAAAATTTGACTTGCTAACATATTCCTTTGAAGTACGGAATTATCTCCAACCGTTTACGTACTACTACAGTACGGAAGTCTTTGTAATTAAACTCCAATGCTTTTGAAACTTGAAAGATGTGATGTATTATGGATATATACGAAGGCCAACTATATAATAAGGACATCCACTAAATACAATTAGAAGAAACTTTCAAAAGTGAATACATAAATGGATTCCAAAATTGCAACAAATTGATGATTTGCCTCATTATTGTAACACCCCAACCATTTATTTGTATATAGCTCACTAAATTAAGACGCAAACTAAAAAATATAATGTATTTAGTTTTCTTTTAATAATATCATCTCATCATCTAAATTAGTTTCATATTTTATTACTTTGTCTCGTGGTTTTTACATAATTAAAGAATATTTTTTTTTCAATTTATTTGACTTTTCTTGTAGAATTTGCAAATCTCCCTTAATAGGTAATTCTCTTGTTGATTCCAATTATTATTTTCATTTTGGTAGTACTTGTCTCAGTGGTAATCAAACTTATGTGGCATATCAACCGTCTCGTGTATTTATTAGTATTTATTAATTATTAAAAAATTAAAAAAAAATGCTAACTAATATATTCAACGTCACATCAACGTTTGTTAGACATCTAAGCATTTTTTAATGACAATTAACAATAGAGACAAAAAATTATGCTTTTGAATTTTGCAGAAAGAAAATAAATAAAAAACTTGAACGAATTAAAAAAAATAATCTATATTTTATAGAGATTAAACGTATATTTAAATCTACAAATAATCACGCATGTTATGTGAAATTAAACAATCAACATGGTGTAGGCATGGATATTATTTGAAATTAAACAATCATTGTGTAGGCGTGGAACATTTGAATACAATATCCACGTATCACAATATCACATTCACATATATGGTTGCTGTTTCAACACCAAGCACTACTATAGTACATAAGTATATTCCGTAATAACGATAGGGACAGAGGAAAGTTCAAGGAAACCTCGTAAGTCACTAATCCTCCATCCTACTTGGGTTTTATTTTCACCAAGATTTAGACTAACAACAAATAATAACTAATAACTACATTTTTAACTAATAAATTGTGTAAAAAAAAAAATTTGAATTTTCATCTTGTAAATCAAATTAAATGCACAAAAAATATTCTATCAATAAAGAGTGTTGATGTTATAATATGTATTTAGATACTATAAATATAAGTTTTAGATTTAAATATATTTAAGTTTATTTAAAATAAAATATTATTAGGACATGATATACCTATGAAATTCTCTGTAGGTTTTTTTTAGAATTTCGTTTGTTCTTTATTATAAGAATATGAAATGTTTTTGAATTACAGTCCTTTAGCTTTGTATATTTTGCGATAAATAAAAATATGAATAAAGTGTTTTTTTCTTTTAAAAATATGGCTTTAAACTAAAAACACAAAAATTCCATCACGATTCTTGAATTATCCCTCGCAATTTAGTTTTTTTGGTGTGGTTCGGATTTTGATTTAGCAGCTTGGTTTATTTTTTGGTTCGTTTTGAACAGCCCTTCAAGAGTATAATCACAAGATCGATAACTCTTCAATTAAAAAAGTTAACATTTCAACAACTTCATAGAATTATTTAAAACTTAAATCTAGTTTTCCCAACAATTTTGGGTCTTATGCTTCTCTCCTTTCGAATTTAGTAGCTCTTTTCAATTCTTCTAATTATTTTTTGACAATTTTTTTCCTCTAATTTTATGTTCACGTGACAATTTAATTTTAATTAAAGTCACACTGACATTGTGTGTCAGGTGCCAAGACAATTAATTGTGCCACCTTAGTGCAAATTTGAGAGAAAATTGATAGTAAATTATCAAATTAGAAATGAGAAACCTTATAGAACTAGAATCGCTCCAAAAAAAAAAAAAATAGGTGGACAAAATCACTCGATCAAAATACTTGAGGGTCAAAAGTTGATTTAAACGTTACTCTAAATATCTATCTATGTATTTTATTACAACACTAATAATTAATTCTCTAATCAACTGTTATTAAATAATAATGATGGCTAAAAAATATATTATATTGTTGAATATGAAATGTGTACATGTGTGTGTGTGTATATATATATATTTGGAAAAACAAGTTACTTGCATAATTGGCAAGAGTGACACACAAAATATCATACAAAATATCATGTTTGGGTTGAAGATATGCTTGAAGGCAAAGGAGGAAGCTTCCTAGAAGCTTCATGTGTAGCTAGCTAATAGAAAACAAATGCATGTGCATGGAGGCCAATGCATGCAGGTGCAAAACATACATAGTGCTAGTTATTGGATTCAGATTTTCTGCTGTCGGAATTTTCAGTATTTATATATTGAAAACATGGTAACCGCTAGATTGAGAATCAACTATCTAAATTTCAATTTTAATTATAAAATTAAAATTAAATATATATGTTTTTTAAACCTTTTGATTTCAACCAAAAGGTCCAAAAAGTTATAACCGCATCAATTTGAAACTTCCAACCAAATTTGTAGTTATTAACTGAATTTGACTCTTCTCAATTTAAATCTTCTTTAATTTTTTTTATTCTCTTAAATTTTACTTTTGTTTTTAATTTTTTTTCATCAGATCGAAATTTATATCATATAGGTTTGTTTGTAAAACTTTACATAAATATAAATTATTTGAGATATTATTAAGTCTTATAAAGAATAATGATACTTAATAAAAATGTTTATGACAATAATTTTAATTTATCTTAATAATATATTAAATTATTTTAAATTTATATAAAATTTTATATTCATGATTTATATATGATATAAATTTTCATTTTAAATAAAAAAAAATAAAAAAATAATATAAAATAAAATTATAAGAAATAAATAAAATTAGAAAAAATTGAGATATATTTAATTGAGATGATCCAAATCTGCCATTAGTTATGTTGAAGGCTGAGATGGAGAAGGAGAGAGAGAGAGAGAGAGAGAGAGA
>NC_021162.2:57154928-57212178 GCF_000331145.2 Cicer arietinum | reverse complement strand
TGTCATTATATGGTTAGTTTTGATCATTTTGGTATTTGTGAATTTTCATTTCTCATTCATTGGCCTCTTTAATTAATTTACAACGACAAGGACAATAACAAAACAAAGGTGAAAATGTTTGGTAGCTACTTTCAAGCACGTGATCCCCCATAGGTGTGAGATAAGTCTTACATGACATTAGAGTACTTGCGCATATGACAAAACTATTTATGAATATATTGTTATGATAGAGTCTCTATTATCAAATATTTTGCAATATTCTTTTATATGGAAATGGGCCCACAATTACATGGAAGTAAATATTCTAGTTTCTTATAATTACCTAATTATATTTGGTTTGTTTTGCATAGATGATCATAGTCACTCTTTGATCTAGTTTGTAATTGTAAGTTGGTTTGTATTCCAACTTGACAGAATTTTTAAATGGAAGTGATTAAAACAATTAGTTTTTTTATACATAGTGATTAAAACAATTATAATGTAAGATAATTTGATCCTTTCAGTTAACAACTTAAAGATCTTTTTTGCAGATCTTTTTTTATAAAAAAAAACAATTTCTAAAATTAAAAACTCTTAATCATAGTAGTCTTTTTGAAATGAAATTGTACTAAAAAGACCTTAGTTGTGATTAGAGATTTTTTATTATAATAATCATTTTAAAACTTTGTTAATTTTAGTAATAATTAAATTACTCTTTAAATATAATTATATTAAAAATAAAAATTTACATATAAAGTGGTAAGAGTGGAAGTATATCTCATAAAAGTTTTTAACTTATTTTTGAACTCTTTTGAAAATCTTTGGGTGTCTCTATATTACTCACTTCAATGGAATAAAGAACGTCAATATTGGATAATTATCAAAGTCAAATATGACATAAAACATTTAGCCACCATAAAATAGTACGAAGAGAATAATAATTGGTTAACCATCATAAGATAGAAGCACAAATAACAAAAATTTGTTTAACTACCACATAGTATAAGCAAAAAAAATTAAATTAACAATAAAGTCAATCATGACTAAACAACAAATTAAGAATGTACCATACATTTTTAGGTGCGAGAAAATTTTCAACATGTATTTCATATTAAAATGAAAAATATTTGGTTACACCATATAGATGTATAAATGTTAAGAGATAAAGATATGATAAATGTGATATGTTGATGATACGACAAGAATAGAAAGATAGAAGTAAAATGAAATGTTAAAGAGTGTATAAAAATTTGATATGTATATGTATGACATTTATATCAAAAATAATTTGAAAATAACCAAATTTAAAGAGTCTCAATAAGAAAATTTCCACTAAAATCTTCAAAAGTGATAAATGAACATCGATGTTTTTGAATAGCGTTTTGGAGAGATGATTTTGAAATTGATATCATGTATATGATCACAAAAGCTATAATAAAAAAATGGTGTATAGTTGAAAAATATCTAGGAACAAACTGAATGAGAATAACAAATTTACATTTAGAGTGAGCCAGAAATTTGAAAAATTATTTTTTCTCATGAAAACAAATAAAGAAAAAGAAAGTAGAAAGAAAAGATAATTTGAAATAATCAAAATCATCTCTATTAGTTGGGTTTCAAAACTATGATATTACATTGAGAAACATAATATAGTCCAACAAACAAAATAGGTATAAACCCAAAAAATATAATTGTTTATAAATCTTAATTTATATAAAAATTTTAAAATAGGTATGATTGGTTTTATAAGAAAAACAAAACAAGTGTGCACAACCTTACCCTAAATTATATCTAACATGATATTGAGAGTTTACTAACCGATAGGTGTGAATGATGTATGATTCTTTTTTCGATACAATGAATATATGATGGATGATTTAAACGTACGTGAAATAAGCATCATTATTTTTTATTATGACAACATATTACTTACTGCTTGTGGTCCCCTATATAATATTTCACTTGATAGATGTAAGTTGAAAGGAACCGTGCCTACATTATCGAGACAGAGCAAGTGGAAATGATGATACTATTACTATGCAACAATAATAGAGGCCAAAATTTTCATATTTGTCTATTCATTTAATATATAAAAAAATTAAATTAATAGATATAAAAAAATATATATATGGTGCTAGCTTCTCGACCACATTTATACGATCTATTATGACCCATGTATTATCAAGCATGTCTGTGGAAATTCCATATCTTGTAGCAATTACATTATTTGATTCTAATAAGTAATAACACTAGAGAATGTTTTAAAATACAATGATTGAATTTTAAGTTATGCGTTTATAGAGTTTTAGTTACACCCAAAAATTAAATTATATTTTATCAAAAAGTTAAATTATTGCATTGCAACCAAAAATGAAATTTCCAATTTTGTAGCCAAATTCTAATTTTGCCCAACAGAAAAATAAATAAATGAATAAAACAATTAAAATGCAGAATGTAGGTAGGTATGTTTTTTCTGCCTACATTAATTAAGTGAACACTGAAGTGTAGGACAGTACCTTAATTACGATATGTGTCTCTTACACGTTGTTGTGAAGTGAAGTAAAACTACGCCTTGCTAAATTGGTTTCCTCACCAAAAAATTTGACAATTTTCTTGTGCAAATTGGTGTTTTACAATATATATATATAGAGCAGATGAAAGTAGTACTTTTTTATTTGCTTTTCAGAAATTTCTTACCACTTTCTTCTTTAATGTACTTTTCAGTACTGAGGTAGATGTTTTTACCTCAATTAATTGGAAATTATCCTCTAGTTTTAGGGTGCAAATTGCACACTCATCAATTATTATGAGCGGATCAATTAATTGGAAATAGATTTTCTAATTTTATATATGATTAATTGACAACTACTCCTACTTTTTTAATTGCCATAACTAAAAACATTTATAGGTATACGACATTTTTGTTGTAGCGGTCGTTGTCATAATTTAACATTTTTTTTTAGTTTTTTTTTATAAGCAAATATTAAAATATCTCCATCGACGAACTGTTATTGTGCGACAAAGTAACCAATTTCTTTTTTATTGAGTAATTCTTAAGAATCATATTATGTTTCACAACTTTAAGTTATATATTCATATTTTAGTTATATTTAATTTTATTTTAATTTAAATACTTCAATTAATATTATTATATATTATCTTAATTTTAATTTAAAATAAAATTAAACTTAAATTTTTATAATAATAATAATAATTAAATGTTAAATATATAAAAAATAAAAAAAATAAAAAAAATTAATAATCATAAATTTATTATTATTAATAAATTAATAAAAAAATAATATATATAAATTTATTGTTATTAAATTATAAAAATACTAATTCTTGATAGAAATAATTTAACACAACTCTGACGATAAATACATCGATAAACTATTTAACAGCCGTTGTAGATTCTACTGTGGTTAGCAATTAATTAGAGAAAGAGAAAAATTGTTAGTATTAGAGATGGAATAAGTAACCTCTTACTTTAAACTTTTTCAATTGATGTTACAGTGTTTATTACCGGATTACACATTTGGGGACACGTGTTATTGTTATTTCCATTTTACTGTAGTTTCTGTCGAATGTTTTGTTGTTTAGATTTGTTGAATGTTTTGTTGTTTAGATTTGTTGTATGTTTTGTCATCTCATATGTGGTCTAGTCATTTTTCAGTTTGGATGATCTATGTGTATTGCTTTGTTCTGGTTGTCCCTTGTAATTGTTTTGTAATGAATTGCAGTACTTCTTACACTTAATTTCTATATATGTATTTGTTTGTTATTCAAAAGATAAATAAAAATGTAAAATGAAAATGACCTTCTCAAATTTAACTCATTAATTTTTTTTTTTATATATATTTATTAAATTGATATCAATCAAATTACTATCTCACTTATGAGAATAAAGATGATAATATTAAATTTTATTTTCAAAAGCTGATATCGATCGGTGTTGGTATTTCAAATGATTTTTTAAGCGTTAATCTACTACAAACTATTTATAGCATGAGTAAATGCCTCGTCTATATCAAAGCAATTTGTTCTCATTAATTTTTTTTATTAATAGTGTATGAATATTGGTCACAAAAAAGTATTCGAAATTAAAAAAGATATTTTTTTTATAATTTTGGTATTTACTATTTGTTTCTAGAATTTTTTTTCACTATGTCTCAAAATATCTGTCATGTTTCACAATTTCACGTAAAATTAAGAAAATATGATAAATTAAAAAAAATATTTTTTCTAAATTATTTTAATATCATTAATATATTCTAATTATTATAAATACAAAAAGAAATTAAAAATAGTATTAATTAGGCCATACAATTAAAGAAAAATTGGATTAGAATTTAAAATTGAAAGAAACATAAAATTATAAATGTGTAAAATTGAGAAAAATAGTCTAACAATTAATTAGAGCTATTAATTTTAATATATTATTGTATTTTTTTTTATCAATTTAAGAAACCTATGGATGGTTGCACTTGTGATTGAATGTGTAAAATAGTTGTCCATTCATTAATCTCTAGCGAATAATATGGCAGTACAACGATTTGTACTTAATTTGGTGCATTATTGAGAACCGTAATAAAGTAGGTGGATTATATTAAAGCAAAATAAGAAGAAAAACAGAAAAAGTACGTCGTTATTGTGTCAAACACTATTATGAGTATTTTCTACTTTCTATATATCTCATAATTTTTGTGGTCTTTCTTTTCGGTATTCTAATTAATTGGCTTCTCAATGGGACAAAATTTAAATAAACCACTTATTGCGTCAACCACTTATTTTGATAGTTGTAGTTATGCAATCGTACAAAAAACTGATCAGCTATTAGCTCATGGCTTTCAATTTTTCTTCTACTATACTTGTAAAATACACACTTCTTGGTCAAATAAAATTGCAATTTTCATAAAAACTTCCTATTTCAAGAGACTTTGATCAATAATTTGATCACATAATTATAATTATCTAATATATATATGTACCATGTTTGTTGAATTGTCATTGCCATGAGTTGTCATACATTAGTTCTCAATATTAGAAACTGGACAAAACAAATTTTCCAATGGATTTATTTATTGATCTTATTTGAAGACAAAATCATCATGTGGCTACCGACTCAATCACTTTATAAGTTCAAAAACATATTAGCCTTGCAGATGGACTATCAGGGTGTTGGAGTGATATCGCATAAGACTCTAAGTTTTTTATTCATTAAGTATATATACATGAAAATTATTTGACTTCAATAAATTACTTTTCTTAATAATTTAATATCAGTGATTAAATTTTACTAATTCAATTGTCAAGATAAAAAAAATTTATTGAGTAAATTAACTCCATAAATTTTATAAAATTTTAAAATTATTTGATAATTTATTAAATAAATTCTTATGAACGTATGATAAATTTTTTAAAAAATATAAGTAAATATTTTTTGATAGATTACATAGTTATAAATTTCGGATTTCTATGAAATTTTGTGTGTTTGATTATTAATATATTACGTTAATAATCAACGATGAATTTGTGAAATTCATGGTTGATTGAGTTACTAAGCGGAGTAACTCATCACAAAGTTACTCCTAAAATCAATAGATTTTCACTCTTATATAGGATTTAATAAGTTTTTGATCTTATAATTATATCATATTTTGTGTTTAGCAACTCTATAATTTTTCTTCAAACAATGGTCTCTCAAATATTTTTCGTCAATAATTTTGGTCCCTGTTTTAAAATAATTTATATGTATCATATGAATTTTAAAATGATTTTTGCATGCATGTTTAAAACATTATAAGAATCTCTCCCACAAAAATAAGTTTAAATATTTTTTTTAATAAGTGATTAATTAAGAATCTCTCTCAAATATTTTTTTTAATAAATAATTTTGAAAAATTCTAAAAATCTACGTGTTCTTATAATGTTCTAAATATTTAAAAAAAAAATCATTCAAAAATTTGATTGATAGACATGAGTTGACTTAAAAGTAGAGATCAAATTTTTTTATAGAAAGCATTTGAAGAATCATTGTTTGAAGAAATTTTTGAGAAGTACTGAAAACAAAATATTGTATATTTATAGAGAGAAAAACATATCAAATCCTATACTAAAATAAAAATATACACACTTAACAAACTCATTTTATAGGTTAATGTATTTAATAAAAAAAAACTATATTATCATATTAAAATAAGTTTAAATCAAAAATTTGTTTTTGATTTAATTGTTAAAACCTTTATGATAATTTTTAATTCTTCAAATAAAATTTTAACATCAAGATCATAAAAATTATCATATTTAAACTTATTTTAATATCTTATAGTATTGTATTCTTTCATGTTTGAACCTAAAGAAAACAAAAAAAATCAACTCATCATCATTCATAGACAAGAGACAATGTAGTTACTTACTTTTAGTAGAAAATATTTTTGAATGCACACAATTAAACCTTGAGTTGTTTAGAAGTCTTCAATTGAATTGACCATGTACCAGCTACAACTAATTGATAGATCTATATAATAATTGAGATTAAGATTCTTGTATGATGAAACATAGATATTAATATTTCAATCACTCAACCTTTTGATTCTTTATGTTTTCTCTTAATTATATTTTTTGTATGATCAATCAAAGAATTAATTTAAGAAAAAAAATATTACATTGAATGTTGAATCTTTGTTAATAGTTTTAAAGAAGGATTGATAAATGAGAAAATAAATGAGAATTCATATAAAACTAGGACTTGTGGTATTGATATTACAAGTGAAACCATGATCTAGGTTTACTTTTCATTAATTTAAAGTTGTGTTGTTATATACTCTCGTTATAATTTTTAGTTATTGTTACATTTCTGTTATCGCAAACCAACAATAATTTTTATTAGTCTAAATAATATAAAATCTTGATTAGTTTGATAGTTGTTAAATTAATCTCCGTAGATACGATAATCATATATACTACTACTTGACAAACTCGTACACTTGCAGAATTTTGCGCAACAGTGATCAAGTTTGAAGCCACTCACATAAACAAGTATATTGTATCAATTCAAGAATGAAAGAATCAGAGTAACATCAGAAGATAACACTAGTAGCATCATAGGCTTCATGAAGATATTCAAAGTTGACTATCATTTGAATGGTAAGAACTTTGTTTGAGAGGATAAGAAAGAATTATAACTTTCAAGATAATGCCACATTAATGGGTCATCAACAAGAATGCAAGTCTAGTTGCACCTGTAGAATTGAACATATGTGGAACGTGCAATAGATGATGTACCTTGTTACCACACCATTGCAAGTAATGTACTTAACCATAATAAAAAAAATTGAGGAGTCTAATTCATAAATATAAATATCATTATCCTCGAGTCGAGGATGATCATCGCAATATGTTGCATCTCAATCACACATAAAATCTCTTAGAAGAATTCAAGAAGAATTATAGGTCAAGATGTGTCTATATAAAAATTAGAGCATGAAGTATCCATATCTGAGGATAGATTCAAGGATTAATATTTTACACAATTTTATATCCGATGATCAACCCTAGGATTAACGTTCATCACAATCTGAGGCCCGTGTTGAGAAAAACTCTATATTTAAAGTTTTGATGAAAATAAATAAAGGTTAATTAAGAGTGTTAATTCTGATTCTAAAATGTTATGTTGATTTAATTATAGAACAGAATCAAGCAAAGCAAATAAAATAGTTCAAAACTGAAACAAGAACATTCTGGACAAAAACAGAGAATGATCTCCATTTTCAAGACTGATCGTCACAACATCTTGACCAATCAATCTCTAGTATTTTAACAAAGCTTTTGCCTCTGAATTTTATATCAATATCATCAGTACATGGCAAGGAACAAATAGCTCTTATCCCAGTACAAGAAGGTTCTCGAAACAGTAAAATAAAAAGACTCGAAACAGACCAGTTAAAAATAGTTTGGAACCTCCACAGCCAAACTGTCAAGAAAGTTCGATCAACCTTGATATATACAAAGATATTAAAAAAAACATCTAAAAAGATCAAAACAGGAACTCCAAATTGATCATCAATCTCCAGAAAGATCAAATTGACAGATTCTTAATCAATCTCCGTTTTCTGCATAATTCCAGAAGTATTATGTTTACTTCTGCAAAGGTGTATAATCTTCCTCCAATCTATTTTGGCTAGATTCAAGGCTCCAGATCGAAGCTGTAACATCAATGGTTAAGTGAGAAGCTTCGAAGATCCTTAAAACTAGAAGAATCGCGAACTAAGCAAGGTTGTAACAGACACAATCAAACAGATTTAAAATCATTCAAAGGCTGGGTTATTTTTAATCTCAAATATTGGTTTTGGTCAAAACTGACAAAGCACTACCAACAGCTCTTTTTGACGCTTATTAAATGCTTCTAAACGCCTATAAAAAGAAGGCTAATATCCAAGATTCATTAAGAAATTCAAGTGTCGTTAATTCCTATAAATCATTCACACTCACATACTTGAAGTTCTCAATTTCCACAAAGAAGAAGCAGTTCTAAATCCTTACATCATACTGTGTGATTACTTATGATTTCTTTGTAAAGAATCGAATCTCAAACAAGAGTTGAGACATCTCAGATTCTATCAAAAAACAATCTTATTGTAAAAACTCAAAATATAAGAGTTTCATTATAGTTTGTTTAGATTGTTATAAATCCTATAAAGTTAGATAGGTGTTGTATTTACTTTCTTGGTGGAAAGTAATAGAGATTGAAACAGATCAAGGTTGATCTGAACTAGGTGTTGTAAAACAAGGAGGTTCTGTGTTTTTGAACACTTAGTGGAAAATCTCACTGTGTGAGGACTGGACGTAGCCTGAGTTGGGTGAACCAGGATATATCTTTGTGTGGTATTCTCTATCTTATCTCTTTCTTTATTAAGCTTGATTGATTAACTAAGATAAAGCACAAACTGAATTCTCTTTTTAAGCTAATCAAAAACGGTCTCTGTTTTCTAATAAAAAACCAAGAACGTTCTCCGTTTTCTGTTTCATTAACCAAGATCATTCTTGAGTTAAAACTTGAGTTTATTTTAGGAATTTTTAAATAGATATATTAACAATTCAAACCCCCCTTCTTTGTAAATCGACATTGCTACTTCAGCCCGATGATGAATATTCTTCACAATCTCATATACGAGGATAAATATTTATCAAAGTCTTTGTCTCACAATTATTGAAAAAGTGATAGTCATAAAATTTGACAAGTTATTCACATTATTCAAGGTTTACCAAAAGTAAAAGAAGAAGTGACAATACATCAGTCACTAACTTCTATGTGGGAGATAAAAACTTTCATTCTCGCACTTAGCATAATCTAAGGATGAACTCTCGAAAAAAATCATCATCTCATATATAAAATTGAGCGCTTATGTGAACAATACAAAAATACTATGTTAGCATAGTTCAATTTTTTACAAAAACTTTTGAAATAAGACAAGCACATTAATCATGTTTTTCAAGGTACTGGAAAAAAGAATGAATTTTCTCATTCATAATAGATCAAGAGGATAATAAGAATGTATGCCACAAATCATATTATAGAAGATTACCTAACAAGTACAAAAGGTGTCAACATGTCTACGTCAAATTCCAACAATCACATATTGAAAAAAAAACATACAATTATCTCTCAAAGACTTACACAAATCTATACTTTATTGCATTAGAAGATGCGTACAATCTAAAGATGAGGAAATTTGTAGATGATAAGAAACACATAACTGAGATGAACTTTGTTCATTAATCATCTTCGCACATGGAAAAAATAAGTGAAAGCATAAAGGTTCAAAAGGTTGTGTCCTTGTCTTGTAAGGCAAACCAGTTCAAATTGTTGGGAAAACCAAAAGCAAAAGGCATCAGCCACATCAGGAAGAATGAAAGCTTCATCCTCGTACTGACTAGATTCGATGATGGATTATCATAGCCATCATCTCAACATACATAACATGAGGATAAAGGGTAAATGATGGTTTATTGAGTGTGTTATATACAATTTTACATCACTATCTTATCTTAAAAAGTTGTAATTTGATCCCAAACACTTTACTAATTGTATATCCTCAAGTTGATATTGTAACAGCCGACTCTAGTTATCGGTATTGTTATTCCTGATATTCTCGTCCCTTCCCCCAATTTGCAATTAGCGAGTTTTGCCTTCCATAAAAATCAAAATTGGTACCTAAGAGATAAGTAACATCGTTCATTGATTTACACTACCAATTGAGTTGCAATTATCATGTGTCTAAATTCAAATTCAGATACTACTAAGGTAATTGTTTCTGAACCTTGTTTTTTATGTAAAGACGTGATAGTTGAATTAGACAACCTCTTAAATGACTCAAACATTTATCTAAAAAATGTAGGAGTTGCAAACTAAGAATGATGAATATGTTAATATTATTCAAGATTTGCAGCAGTCTCATTGTAAAATGTCTGGACAACAAAAAACTCTTAATGAGAGGATAGGTAAAACTTATCCTCAACATCAAGAAACTCTAACAGAAAATGTCTTAAAAAATAAAAGTGGAGAACTAACAAAAGACATAACTTACTTTGTAAAATTCACTTAGAACTCTCAAAGATGAATATTTGACGAAGTTGAGGAATGTCTGCTAGTAGTATGGGTACAAAATTACTACTTACTTGTGATGTAGGAATGTCCGCTAGCAGTCAAGAAAAAATCTTGCTACTCGGGAAATTGATACTCAAGACATATGACTGGAGATAAATGGTGCTTCATCTCATTGAAAAATATATGGAGGATCTATAACCTTTGAAAATATTGACAAAACTCAAATTAAAGGTAAATGTCTCATTGTTGAAAATAACTTTGCTAAATTGAGACTATTCCATACGTGGACGGTTTAAAATATAATGTATTCTACATATGTCATCTACGTGACACTGGATTTTAAGTTATATTCAAACTCCTCAAGTGTGAGGTAAAATAAATATCCTCATGAAATATTATTTTTCCTAGGTTTAGAAAAAAATAAGATTTGTGTTTTATACTTAAATGAATTGTCTTCTAAATCATGTGTTTATTTCTATTGAAAATGATAAATGGTTTTGACATTAAAAATAGTTGATCATGTAAGTATGAAAAATGTTACAAAATCCTCCAAACTTGGTCTAGTGAAAGGTCTTCCAAAAAGTTAGTTTAAAAAAGGATAAAAGCTAGTGAAACATATGTGAAAGAAAAACAAGTATTGGAGCATAGAAATACGGTCTTGTAATAATTGGTGATTTTTCAAAATTCACTTGGATTCTATTTCTAAAGCATAATTACGACTTACCTAAGGACATCCTCTCATAATGTTCATCCTTAAAAGATAAGCAAGAAAATTTGTCTACTCTTTCCTTTTTTTTTTTTCCCTCTTCCTTTATCATTAGTTTTGTTTAATATGTTTGTGTTTTGTAATTAGATTTTCTATTTCTTGCCTCTATTTTGGAACATATTTATTTATTTATTTTAGTTTTCATGTATGTGTATGAATGTCTATATTACTATTTTTTGTATATTTGTTTCTTGTGTTAATATTCTACTCGTGATTTTTTATTTTACGTTTTTATTATTGTTATTATTATTATTATTATTATTATTATTATTATTATTATTATTATTATTATTATTATTATTATTATTATTATTGTTTATCATACTTTTGTTATCTTCTTTGCTTTAATATCATCTTTTCTGCGTGAACATTATATTTATATTAGTTTAATCTTACAAAGGAAAAACTTTCTTTTATTATCTTGTTTCTTTTAAAAATTTTATTTTCTTTCTCACACTATTTCTCAAACACAAACTTTTTGCATGTTATCTTCATTGTTTGATATGTGTAATCTTTTTATCTTTTAATATTTTTATATTTTAGCTTACTTTTTATTTTTCATGCTCATAAAGTTTAGAATAATGTTCAAAATATAGTAACGTATCTTACGAAATTATAATTTCATTACATGAATATATATCATGAGAAGATGTATGCTAAACTTTAAGGACCCATTGAATCTTAAATACTAAAATTATTTGTATCATTTTATGCAAAATTACTAATTAAATCTTTTAAATAAAAAATTAAAATAAATTAAATCTGATCGATTTTGTTAAATCTTAAGAGATTTATGTGACCTACTTAGAAAAAAAGTTAGATTTCATCGGAATCTATATTTTGAATTTGGGTTTTGACGTGGTATAAGAATAAAAATCAGTGCTTTATGGTGGAATCGGCAGAGATTTTTGGTTGGTATGAATATGGTGTACATGGGTGTATTGGAGTTTGTTTGTGTGAGATTGAATTTTTTTGTTATGAGAAAAAGCATGTGAGATTTTGTAAGGAAGAAGAGGGTTAAATCACAATTTCAAAGATTCTCAAACTAATTTTAGATTTTATTAAAAAAATATATATTTAGATATATTTTTTTATATTTGTAATTATAACGTTTTTATTTTATTTTTATTTTTGTAAGTTTTTTTGTTTGGTTAACATCCCTACAAATATAATTTTATTTTAAAATAGTCTTTCCATCCAATTTCTTTTACAAAAATTGAAACACCGTTAAAACATAACCATTTAATAAAACTCAAATATAATTAAATGATAATATTTTTTAATTTAAAATTAATCCCAAATGCTTCAGTCTTCTTCCTAAAAATACCTAAATCACACATTATTCTTGATTGTTTCAATCATTTTCCTCATCATAATTCTCATCAATGTCATCAAAATCTTCATACATTTGAGATTCATTACCATATTCAAATTCAAATTTATCGTTACCATGGAAATTTATCGGGTGCTACTTGTTGGACAATGATGAGTTCTAGAATTGGCTCTAAATAAAAGTTTTTCTTCTTGGCGTGGAGATTAAGGGGTTTTAGGAGAGTATATGGAAAAATCTAAAAGTAGGAGTACAATTTGGTTGTAGAGGAAAGAGGGGCAAAGAAGAAATTCCAAGTCCTAGTCCTAGACCTAGTAATGGTAAAGGGCAATAGATGAATTCTCCATGGAGACACGGTTGAACCTTTAATCAAAGTTATTTTGTTTTTCTAGTTTTTATTTTCTTTTATAAATTGTGACACAATGTGAGTTCTACAGCTGGAATACTAAAAAAAAATCACTCATTTTGTGGCCGAAAAAATCCTCACAAATTACTGACCGAAAAAACACTCACAAATATTAAAATTCAAATTGGTTGTTATTTGTGGCTGAAAAAACCTTCACAATGTACTAAAATTTCAGCAGAATTTTGTGGCGGCCTAAACCCTCACAAAATCACAATATTGGAGTATTGTGAGGACTTAAGCCGTCACAAAATTATGCTGAAATTTTAGTTCATTGTGAGGGTTTTTTTAGTTACAAAATCACACTTTTATGAAGGTAAAAGTTGCCACTAAAGAAACCTTTTGTGACTGCTTAAGCCGCCACAAAGAGAATTGTTTTTGACTGCTTAGACCGCCACAAAGGCTCAATGTTCTCCTGTAAATATCACTCCTCCTCTCATCTTTCATTTCTACATTCTCTCTAAAATTTTTCTCTATCTTTTCTCTAAATTTTCTCTCCACCTTCTCTTTACAAATACGTTTTCTCCAACTTTTCTCTCCACATTCTCTATTGAATTTCAGTAAGTTTTTATTTTATATTTTGTTTTTTAATGTTATTTATTTAATAAATATTATTTAATTTTTATTTTGATAATGGTGCTATTGTGTGTATTGCGAAGAGTTGTTAGTTGTTTGTAAGCTTCAAGTCAGACACTACACGACATCAAGTTAGTATGTAATGCATTTTAAATTTAGATAAAGTAATTTATATAATATTTATTAAAAAAAATATATGGTTATAAAATATTTTTAGACTTAATATTTTATTTTAGAATGTAGAATATATTATATTTAAAATTGGGTACAATATTATTTTTAAACTTTAATATTAGTAAGATTTGTTAAAAAAAAGTACTAGTAAAATATTTAAATTGTAAAAGTTATACTAAAATTAAAATGTAGTTATTTTTTAAAAGGTTGATGAAGTGTAATTTTTTTTATTGTAGTTATTTTTGGTATTATGATTTATTATGTATGTAAAATAAAATTTTAGTAAGAAATTGTAATTATTTTAGCCACAAAATAATACTTATGAAAAAAAGATTCATAATAATAATCTAATCATAAAATATTTTTCTATTATTTTTAAAATACATCAAAAGTTCATCATTCGAAATGTTATTAGATTTGTCAACAAAAAAAAATATATATTGGTTACATAATATATGATAAATAAAAATTTGAAACAAATGTAAAACTTATTAATTTTAATGTAACTATTTTTTTAAAGGACTCACTTAAAAAAATGTTACATAATATATATATTTACAGTCTCAATTTTTGTTTATAAGAATTTATTTTATAAAAAAAAAACTCATTAAACATCATTTAAAATTTTATTTTAGTTTATATATATATATATATATATATATAGTCTCTATTATGATTTATTATATTGTTTGTAAATGTTCCCTTAATTTATATATAAAATAGGCTAAATACCACATGTGGTCCCTTAACTTATTTTCCGTTAACGTTTTAGTTATTTATCTTTTTTTTTTCGATTTGATTCTTTATTTTAATTTTAAGTGACGATTTAATCTTTTATGTTTTAAAATGTCAACAATGTTATCCTTTTTATTAACAAAATTCATTTAAATTTTCAAACAAAACCCGTAAAATTAATTATATTCTTCAATATAATACAAATTTCATCAAATTCGTAACTCAAATCTTCAAATAAACTCATATTTTCATACTTTTTTTTGATGTTGTTAGAGATGAAAATATAAGTTTATTTAAATATTTAGTTATGAATTTGATGAAATTTGCATTATATTAAGGATGATAATTAATTTTATGGGTTTTGTTTGAAATTTTTGATGATTTTTTTGAATTTTTGTAAAAAAAAATAAAGATAACATTGTTACATTTTAAAACATTAAAGATCAAATTGTCACTTAAAACATTAAAGAAAAAAAAAGATAAATGACTAAAACGTTAGCGAAAATTAAGTTAAGAGACCACATGTGGTATTTAGCCTATAAAGTATGTCATAATTTATTATTTAGTAATTTGTAGATATTAATAAAAAAATAATGCTTTTGAAAAATAAAGCAATTTATATATAAAACATCGATCTTATTAATGATCGTGTAATTTTTTTTTTAGTTTTTTTAATAAACATATATATTAATTTTGGATTATCGTCGGGTAATATTCCATCAAATAATGATGGAGGGAGTTGAGCTAATGATCAGAGGAATTATTATGATGATTGATGTATTCGAATAGTATTTCTTTTTTTATTTTTAGTTTGTATGAATATATTATACATTATTATTTAATTATGGTGTGTTTAATTTTTGATTTGTATGACATAATTTATTAATTTTGGAATGTTTTTTTTGTAATAATAATTTAATTAATATTAAGATTATATTTTTATATATAATATTTATTTTTAATTTAATTTTTAATTTTTAAATCATATTAATATTAATTTTTTATATATAATATATTTTTTAATATTAATTTTGAATTTTATAATTTTTTTTAATAAAGTCACACATCTGTGGCAGGCTTAAGCCCTCACAAATGAGATAGTTTGTGGCGGCTCAATCCTCACAGAGTCACAAACTGTTTTTTTTTTTTTTTTTTATCGTTTCATCCTTTGAGGCAATTTAAGTCTGGCAGATTTTGCGGCGGTCTTGACCCTCATAAATGCTTACTTTTTAAAATATTTTACCATTTGTGAAAGTCTAAGTCTGCACAAATGGTAACAAAAAAAAAACTAGCTTTTGTGACCGTTTTGACCGCTACAAACATTTGTGATTGACTTATCTGTGGCTGACTAAGGTAGACACAGATGTGTTTGTTGTGGTTCCCTTTGTGAGAAATTTTGGCCGCTACTAAAACTTGATTTTTTTGTAGTAGAAGATGACTGAGACGATAAAAAAAAATGCAATTTAAGTTTTTTTTAAATAAAAAGACTAAAATACTTTAAGTTAATTTTAACGGTATTACAATTTTTGTAACATAAATTAGATAAAATAACTATTTAAAAAAAATAACTTACAAGTAACATAATAAAAAAAAAATATTACCACATCGTCAAATGTATTTCTACCCTAAGATTGAATTTAAAATTGAAGATCAGGGAAAATTCTTGAAGTTTGTGAGATACATGTACTAAATTTCCAAATTCGAAGATAGAGCGTCTACCATTATGATTCAATTGAAATAGGAACACTAAAATTATATTTAAGTTTAACTATTTCAACATAAATATTAATATAAACTTAAAAAGTCAAAAAATTGATTAAAAAATGAATAAAATAAGTTCAATTGAAGGAAAATAAATCAAATATAATAAATTGAGGTATTTGGATATAATTTGCAATTAAATAGAAATATTGAATTAATAAAGTAAACATAATATATTAAAGTAGTTAAATATAGAATATATTACATTTCATTTCTTAAGTATCATACTCCCATCCAACACAATGAATGTTATATATATTAGAGGTGTATAAGATATGGTTCGTTCTGCGAACTCGAGCAAACACACAAGCTACGGGTTGAGTGAGCCGGTCCAAAAAAATAAATAAATACGGGGTTCGGTCGTCCTCAGAGTTACTCGTCTCGTCCCAAAAATACATTAAAGACATGCGATCTTTTATTTATTTTATCTTATTATTGATTGTACTGCATTCACTTTCCTTAGAGTTTAGAAAAATGTTATCTTCCCTACATCTTTTCTCCTCCCAGCAACTTGTATTCACTTTTCTTCTTTATTATTATTATTATTATTATTATTATTATTATTATTATTATTATTATTATTATTATTATTATTATTATTATTATTATTATTATTATAAGACAATATTGGTTTGATACTACTCTCGACTAAAGAGTAAGATTATTAGGTGGTGAAAAATCTATGGGTCCAGTAAGTAGTAAGTTACTTGTTATGATTACATAATTTTTATTTTGTATGACAATATTATGAGTTATGAATTGACAAGTGTTAAGGTGGCTTGTTATGAGTTATTTTATTTTAATATTTGTTCTTCAAGATTTACTAGTTGACGACTTGTCTTGAGATCAACTCAGTCTCATCTTATTTTATCTTGCCTTTATTAGACCCACAACTAATCGAGTTTAATTGTGTTAACGGACGAATTAGGGCCTAAATTTTTTTTCATCAAATATTGATACCAAATAAATAACACATTAAATTCGACATAATGTGTCTTTTGTACACTTCTATTATACAATAACAAATTAAGTTGTCCAAAAATAAATGTTTGTTTTCTAGTTTTCAACATGTAACATTAATTATTTTATTATATCCTTGAATTAATGATATTTGTATCATTTATAAATTATTATATTTTTCTTTGTATTTATGATAATGATAAATATATCAATAATTTTTTCAAGAAACTACATCAATATTTTAATAAGGTAATTTGGTGAAACTATTATTAATTTTCTTTTATTTTTAAGTATTTCTTACACCAACTTTTCAAATACCACTTTTATATATTTATGTAAAGTATTTGACTTTAGAGGAAATATGAGATAAATAAAATGTATCACTTACTACAGATGGAGGTTTGCCACTTACAAATCAATAGATAATAAAATTTTGGCAAGTATTACATATATTTATTTACCTATGTATACTAGTATCTAATCTCAAGCCATGAACATTATTATTTACCTACATTTCGTTGTAAAAATAAAGCCATGTACATTATTAAATTACCTAACCATGTGTACTCACCAGATTCATTACCTTCTTTTAAACAAGAATGATAAAAAAAAATCATTGGGTCTAATAATAATAAATAGTCCGTATATCGTTTTTCACTTATAACAAATACAAATATTAATTAATTATATAATTATTTTATTATATGAGTTACAATTGTGTAGGATGATAACAAAATACTTTTATTGGTTGTAAAACTACTACAGTGACCGTACATTTTTTTATTTATTAAAATTATTGTATCATCAATACTTAAATCACAAAGGTTTTATCCGGTGACAATTGCTCAACTACCCTTATCATCCCTCGTACATTGCCCCAATCAAATATTTTCATGTTTTCTTTATATATAACTTTTTATGTTGTATATTAAATTTTCAAATTTAGCATACAATTTTTTAGAGAAAAAGGATGGTAAACTTACAGTGTATCACAAAATAATTTTTCAAATTTAGCATACAAATTTTTAATTTTACTATATCACAAAATAATCATAGTTATTATTATTGAAAAAATCATTTAATCAACCGTTTGGGTTAACTGTGATTATGAAATATTTTATATTAACAATTGTTATTAAATTTAATTTTTTATGTTGTATATTAGATTTTCATATTCAATGTATAATGGAAAATTTAAAAAATAAATGAGATGATTGTAAATTGTATTCTATCAACTCATTTTTGTATTGATAACTGCAGTATCCTATCAACTCCTTCAAAATAAAATACTTAGAATAAATTATAAGTAAAATATATTAAATTATACATATTAAAAAATAGTTGATTACATTTACTCTATATCTCAACAAACAAAATAACTATTATTTAAATTACTCTTCTAATTAATAAATTAAATCATTCAAAACAGAAAAAGCTAAATCAAAGAAAAAATAATTTAAAAATATACCATCATTAAATAAAAGAGAAATTTGAGATATTTATTTATATTTTATTCTATAAAAATATACATTAAAGTGTTGCGTATATTTAATTATAAAGAAAGAGTAGTTATCACACAATAAAAAAAAATCCTGATCAAAACAGAAATTAAAAAAAAATTATTTATTTATTATATTTCATAAATTGAAAATAGAAAATTCTAAAAAAAATCCTTAAATATTATAACGAAGCTTCCCGGAAGGTCTCAAAATTTGGAATTTTTCAGAATAAAAGTTTTCAAGCATACGATATAAATATACATATTGATGAAGAAAAACAATAGATTGCAGTAAAGAGATAGTAGTAGCTAATAGCTATATAGACGAAGTGAGACAGTTACAAAGGTTGTACTATACAAAACATATTGTCTTGTTGCAAAAATGGGTTCTCGCCAAATACAACAAGAACCATGGTTATTGGAGAATGGTAATCCAAAGGTTTTGACAAAGGAAGCTAGACATGGACATGGAAGAAGTCGAACAGCACATAACATGTCTTCTTCTTCCTTACGCAAGAAATCTGATCATACTCTTGTGTCTAAGGTTCGATGTGTTTTGCTTAGGAATTTTTTGGTTAATCTCCAAGAGGTTGTTCTTGGTACCAAACTTTCCATTCTCTTTCCTGCTATCCCTGCTGCCATTTTGTCTCATTACTTTGGCTTAGGACAAGTGAGTTCATTCTCTTAATTTATTTTCTTTATTAATTTATTCTTTTTAGTTTTTACTTTAATTTATAATTACTTTTTTATTCTTATTATTATTGCAAACAGTCATGGGTTTTTATATTGAGCTTGCTTGGGCTTACTCCACTTGCTGAACGTGTGAGCTTCCTCACTGAGTAAGGAATCCTATGAATTTGTTACACCCTTGTTTATTTTTTATTAATCTTTCATTTTCTCTGGTTAATTTCTGATTCTTGTTTTATTTTCTCTGTTTGTGATTGTTGCTTCCAATATTCCAGACAAATTGCATTCTACACTGGTCCTACAGGTATAAAATTGTTTATTACTACTAATTAATTTTCATTTTGGAACAAAAATTAAACATTGTTGAATAATTTAATTATAATTCTCTCTATCACCTTTGATTTTCTCATCCAATTGTACCAATCACGTGTTCTAGACTCTTTTTATAGCCAAACAAAACATGTTACACTTTTCATGTTATTAATAGTAAAATCAAAGGGTTTATTGGTAAATACACTCTAGTATAATTGATTATGATGCTAATTGGTTTATGTATTTTTAATTACAGTTGGAGGACTTCTTAATGCAACATGTGGGAATGTTACTGAACTCATTATAGCAATATTTGCTCTTACTAGCAACAAAGTTGCTGTGGTTAAGTATTCACTTTTGGGTTCTGTCCTTTCAAACCTTCTTCTTGTTCTTGGAACCTCTCTACTTTGTGGTGGCGTTGCAAATCTTGGACAGGAACAAAAATATGACAGAGTAAGACCCTAAAAATCCATGTCACACTTTGATAGTTTTAATTTAATTTTTAACCATGTGATTCGACTCAAGTGGTTATTGAGCTTCAGTTAAAGACGAATCGTTCAGAACAATCCGAGTTGAATCCTGACTGAAACAATAATTGACCAGACTTTACTTACCTAAGATTACCGGGACCCTTTTCCCTTAATCGCAGTTGTGTTGCAATTGCAAAGACATAAAAAATATTAATATCACAGTCATAGTTCTAAATTGCAGCCGCATCAGCCACATTTTGCTGCAATATTATTATTTGCAGGAACCGCGACTGCAATTTAGAATCATAATCACAACCTTAATTACAGTTGCAGCCTTTTTTCAAAACCTCATGTTTAATCTAATTTAGTTCTTTAATTTCTCTATAGTGAAATAATGTTCTTAATCATTGAATTTTTTTTTTCTTGATTTTGCAGAGACAAGCAGATGTGAACTCACTTATGCTGCTTTTGGCATTGTTATGCCACTTGCTTCCATTACTATTCAGATACAGTGATCCCTCTGCTGATCTCACTGTTGAACCTTCCCTCTACTTGTCAAGATCTGCTAGCATTGTTATGTTGGGTGCATATTTTGTTTACCTAATCTTTCAACTATGGACACACAGACAATTATTTGAAGCTGAAGAAGTATGCTTTCTATTAAACCATTAAAATGATTGAAATGTTGATTTGCTATTCTAATTCATTACAATAAAAGTATTTGTAATTAACATGATACATTGTTGGACAGGAAAATGAAGGTGAGAACAATGAGTCAGATGAACAGGCTGTGATTGGATTTTGGAGTGGATTTGCTTGGTTGGCTGGAATGACTGTGTTCATTGCTTTGTTGTCTGAATATGTGGTGGATACAATTGAGGTAATTGAAGATCTAGTTTGGAGTGATTTTGAATAAATAGCTCAATTAAGCACTTGTTGAATAAGTGTTTATCAAATAAACACTTATGCATACGCTATTTCTATAATAATAAAATGATTTAATTTATATATACAGTTAGTCTAAAAGTTTTTACACTCTCATCAGATCATTGAAAATGTTTTACTTTAATCATAACTATTTTTAAAGTCACATATACGAGTGATGTTGATTTATCTGTAAAACTTTTTTTACATGTGTATGAAAATTAATCTAAAAAAAGTTTGGTTAAACGGATTTTATATTGTAACAAGGTTACATGAGCTTATAGATATGTTATATTAACAATTATAATTAATAGCAAATATTTCATTCTTAACAGGATGCATCAGATTCATGGGGTTTATCTGTGAGCTTCCTCAGCATTATCTTGCTGCCAATAGTAGGCAATGCAGCTGAACATGCAGGAGCAATCATTTTTGCTTTCAAGAACAAGCTTGTGAGAATTCATCTAATACATAAACTCATATAAGCCAAGCTATAAAAAGTTCATGATTTGAAAAAAAAAAAAAAAAAAAAAAAAAAAAACACTATTCTAGTATATAAACTAAAGTATTTAATTTCATGAATGCAGGACATATCCTTAGGTGTTGCATTGGGTTCAGCTACAAAAAAAAAAAAAAAAAAACAAACACTATTCTAGTATATAAACTAAAGTATTTAATTTCATGAATGCAGGACATATCCTTAGGTGTTGCATTGGGTTCAGCTACTCAAATTGCTATGTTTGTGGTAAATATTATACTCACACCTTTTGAAATGTGAATTGATATATACTTTCATATAAATTTTTTTATTTGAATAGTAATGAAAAATTAATATGATAAAATATAGGTTCCTCTGTGTGTGATTGTTGCTTGGATAATGGGTGTGAACATGGACTTGAACTTCAACCTCCTTGAGACAGGTTCTCTTGCTTTGGCAATTATAGTTACAGCCTTCACTTTACAGGTATGTTTAACATGCAATAATTTCAATTAAAGAAAGAAAACACAAAAAAGTTTACTTTGTATTTTTTCAGTTTCAATCTCTTAATGAAATGTTAGAATTGATCACAAAACTATACAATTTTATTATTTGTAGGATGGTACTTCTCACTACATGAAAGGGGTTATTCTCTTGCTTTGCTACTTTGTTATTGGAGCTTGCTTCTTTGTACAAAGAACAGTCACAACAGGTAAGTAAATAATGTATAATCAATTAATTAATTATCCCAAACATGATTTTAAATTGCTCTTGCAGTTACGCTGCAAACTTTTAAATTATGATAAAATTATGAAAATGTGATCAATGCGACTATAATTGTCATTGTGACATCTCTTAAATCGTTATATTGTGATCACAATTGCAGTTGTGAACCACAATTTAAAATCATGATCCCAATTTTACAATATAGTCAAAATATATAACAATTCTTATAAATTCTGAATTTGTAATTCATATATCTAAAACTTGTATCTCCTCTTATTGCACAGACCAAAATGATGTTACTAAGATCAATATTAAGTCGGTCACTGATGCAGTTTTAAGTGCCTAATAGGTAAGTCTATGTTATGTGACATATATATATATATAATCCTTTAATTTTGTACAAAGTTTTATGTAACTATATCTAACTATGTGAAATTGGATTTCAGGCTTTGGCCTATTTTGGCTTCTTCCATAAATGAAGGATGGTTGTATCCAAATTCAATACATTGGTTATTGGTTCATTTTCGATTATTTTGTGACATCCAGATAGGAGGGAAGAAAATGTTTGCAGTGGCTTGGCATTTTAATTGAAGACTTTGTGAATAGACCTCTAAGATTTTAAATCATGTTCTATCACAAAGTTGTGTCCTATATTGGTACAGAATTCAAGGGGTTGTTTTTTGATGGTGCATTTTATTGTATATTGAATAAATGGAATTTGTTCTCATGAGTTTGAGTTTGCTAAAGCAAGAATCCCTTTTGAATTGTTGAATTTCTTATCATTTAATTATATCTTTTGCAAGCGAGTTATAAGAATAAGAATATATTATAATATATTAAAATAGACTCTCAAACTATTTATTTACATATAATTACATTTTATGCCACTTCACTTTTATTTGTGTTATCTTACTTATTTGCTTAGTTGTCATCACTTGAATCTCTTCTCTTTCTATTCTTCATATAGTACAATTTCATTTCATTTGTTACATTTCATTTCATCAACAAAAAAAAAAAGTTTCAAAAGTAAACAAACATTAATTAAAGCTCATATTGTCGTACACATTTCTCTATTATCGATTGATTATTTATTAAATGTGAATTTATTTTATAATTACTCCTAATGTATGTCCAAGATTTAAGAAGACCTTGAGACATGAACAATTGTTTATACTAACTTACTCTCTAACTTGAGTATAACAAAATTATTTTTGTGGTGTTTGATGAAATAGTTCAATTGAGTACTAACTTTGGTTTATTTTTCTCCTTCACTATCATATTCTTCTTAAACATGTGATTGCTAGCCACTGGTGTAGTACCTCAATTTTGTCCTATAAAATAAAATAAATTTATAATGATAATAATAATAATAATAATATATTTTACAATTATCATAAAAAATCTAAACATCTTTATTTTACATAAAATAAAAGAATTGAATTACAATAAAAACAATGTTTCTGATTTGGCATGGCAACACATCAGTACCCAATACACCAATCCATTCCACCCTGCTAACACTCAACCTCACCTTCATCTTCTATTCTACATCCTTTTATCTGCTTGACTATTATCTGTATTTACAGCATTTACAAATACAAACATATTAAAAACCAGTTAATTGATTGAGATATACTAATAAAGGTATTACTTGTATAACCTTCCTTTGTAACCTCTACACTCAAAATCTGTATTTTGCAATAAACACTACAAAATCTAGAACATGATTTTATCTAATGAACAGAAGAATTCACCACTTTAATTTACTTTTAGTCTATAAATAGAGTTTGAAGTTTTGAAATGAAAAGAAAAAAGAGGAGACAAAACACAGATTCAGAATTTTGGAAATAGAGAAAAAGAATTCGAAATTTAAAAACAGAGAGTAGATTTTCTTTTTGGGAGAGAAATTTGTAAAAAATAATACACTGAAGCAGACCTACAGAAACAGAGGAACAAATAGAAGGATTAAGAGGTATTTTCGTTTATTCATTTTTTTCATTTTTCTAATCAATCTGTTGAGTTTGAGTTATGAATAAAAGATGAAATTTGTTTATTATTATTGATCTGAGTATAAAAAATGTTATAGATAATATGATTAAAAAACTCAAACCTTGAACGCCGTTGTCGTCGCCGAAATGCCGACCGTGTTTCCTGGTCACTCCGTTCGTCTGACTCCCCTTCTTCCTCAACGACCTAATCCAGCGGCCTCACTCCAACGCCGTTCTTATTTACGGTCTTGATGATGAAGTTCGCATGGCTCGGTTTTTTCTCTTATTTACGGTCTTGATGATGAAGTTCGCATGGCTCTGTTTTTTCTCTTTTGAAACCTTTGATCTGCGACCCTCATTGCCTAGCCGCCGCTCTGGTTTTTGCCTATGCCTTGTTTCAATTTAGGATTTGTTTTACAAATCAGTTTTCTGAAGGTATTGGGCCACAGTTATTTGCAGCGCAGCCCATTTACGTTTTTTGTGGTCTAACCTTTTTTTTTAGTTTGATCATTGCCTTTTATTTTAAAATATACATGCTTTAATATTTAATCAAATTCTAATATAAAAAATAATTATTATATTTTTATCTCTTTATTTTTTTTATTTAGATATGACGTATTTTTTTTTTGGAGATATTAATATAAGTTGTTTTTTTTTTTACTTTGAAATTTAATTTTAAATAATAAAATTTCTTAAGAGTATTAAACTAGATGTGACATTTGTTTTTTTTTTTTACTCTTTAAGTTTTGAGACACGAGTTGTACAACTCGATCGTCTTAAAACTCATATTTTAAGATAATTATCTAAATCAAACATCTTTTAATCTTTGAGTTATTAGAACACAAGTTGTGACAATTTGGTGGTTCTAAATCTCATCTTTTTAAATAAATTAATAAATTATAAATTATAAACCAATTAAAAATAAAAAATTATTAAAAAGTTAACTAAAAATAACATTTTTTTAATCCCGGAGTTACATAATACAAATTATATATTTTAGTAGCTCTAAAATTTGTTTTTATAAATAAATAGATCTAAAATCAAACTTTTTTTAAATTTAATTAATTAGATGTGTTTATTTTAATTTTGGAGTTGTTAAGACACAAGTTAAACATTTTATTGGTTTTAAAACTCAATTTAAAAATAAAAAATTTCTTAAAAGGATTAAAATTAGATGTGACATCTTTTTTTTACTCTTTGAGTTTTGAGACACGAGTTGTACAATTCGATCGTCTTAAAACTCATATTTTAAAATAATTATTCAAATCAAACAAGTTTTTTTATGTTCGTCAAAATTAACCTTTTTTAAGTAACAAAATACAATTTATTTAAAAGCAGTCAACGCATTCACATTTTTTACCAAGAACTACGTAGCTTTGATTTCTCCATCGCACTAGGAGATACGTAGGAGCAAGATCACACTCTTGTCAAGCACAATGATAAAACCCTTTTTTTTTACTCTTTTAAACGCGCTTTTATCTCAAAAAATCATATTTATAAAAAATAATTTTATATCTATATTTAATAATAAAGAAAAATTAATATAGTTAAGTTGATATAATTTTGCACAATTAATTATAGGTAACCGTTTTTAGCGGATGTCGTAGGATGCTAATACCTTCCCTACGCATAATCGACTCCCGAACTCAAAATCTGGTTTCAAAGACCATTTTTATTTTTTTTATATTTTTAAGGGTTTCCCAATATTTTCCCTATTTTAAAATAAATTTTGGTGGCGACTCCATTGAATTCGATGAAAACTCGAAATTTTAGGCCGCGACAACTGGAATGTGTGTTCCATTTTATGCCTAATATTTAATTACATAATTTTTAATATGCAAATACTTTCTATTCATAGAGGAAATGAGACTCTAAAAAATTAGGAGTTCAGTCACGAGGTAAGTAATGTTTGGTTAAAGATTGTTGTAACATAATATCAAATGTAGGTGTTTCAAATATGAAATTCAATTTCCAATTGATAGAATTAGTGTGAAAGATTAGGTCTTTCTTGGAGTTTACGAATGAGTTGGGTTTCTTAATACAACTCGTAATGTACTCATGCTTCTGTACGCAGACACGGGTACACGTCGTTATTATAATTTTCTCTCAAATAATAGTTAAATAAGATCAATTAAAAAAATAATTTGTTATTTATACTGTAAATAAATTATTTAATTTATTATAATTAATAATAAACAAATAAAATTGAAATTGATAATAAACAAATAAAATCAAATATGATATGACTATATATCTCAGACTTGTGATAAACTCCACCAAACAATCGACTAAATCCGTCAGGAGTTAGGGATCATATAGTCCATCTAGTGTAAAGTATGGACACAATACTATTCTTTCTTTCGACTAAATCCGTCAGGAGTTAGGGATCATATAGTCCATCTAGTGTAAAGTATGGATACAATACTATTTTTTCTTTTTCATATCTTAGATAGTCCAAATTCAGATATGTTTCAACAAAAGTCTTCATCCAAAATAATATTTCCAAAAGAATATTTTGGAGTTTGATATCAACATGTAATGTCCTTGAAATAAATCATTGATTGAGGTTCTCTAATCCTCGAGCAATTCCAATTACAATTTGGTACAACGTGTTCCAATCCAAATCAAAGATAATATAAGGAAATCCACTTTTATGAATGAACTTATCTAGTGAACCACTGGGCATGAATTCATATACTAGTGCTCTTTTGTTTTCATAACAAAAACCCAAGAGTGGGACTATATTCACATGTGATTTTCTACTATCATTTATGAATTTTTCTCCATTTCCTTGCTAGCTTACAACCACCTAGTAAACTTTATTTGTACACAACACCATACCTTCCTTAATCTAGTTTATTTCGGAAAGAGTTTGTCATTCTTTTCACTTATGCATATTTACATTAATTTGCAAAAACAAATTATTACTTTGTATGAAATACTCCACATTATCGTCGGAGGATTTGATTATTTTCTTGAAGATCCATCTTTTTATCAAAATATGATACTTCTTACATTTACAAATAATAATCACAATAAATAATAATGCCAACACTAAATATTGCTGCCCTGCATGTATGCAAATAATATAATTATAAATAATGATTATAGTAACATAAAAGTGAAAATAAAATAAGTAATTTAAATTGTCAAATTTAAATATAATATTATTTATCTATTTTATTGTGTAAACTTTGAAATACAATGATTTATATGACTAAAATTACTTAATAGCTAAATACTTTCGACTCATAGAGGAAATGAGCCTCTAAAAAGTTGGAGTTCAATCACGAGATAAGAAATGTTGGGTTAAAGATTATTGTAATATAATATTGAATGTAGGTGTTTCAAATACAAAATTCACTTTTCTCTTGATAGTGTGAAGGATTTGGTCTTTCTTGGGGTTTTGGAATGAAGTGGACATCCTAATACAACGCATAAAATACTCATGTTTTCGCAAGCGTACAGGGTTCACGTCGTTGCCATAATTTTATCTCATATAATAGTTATAGAAAATCAATTTTAAAATAATATCTTATTTTTACTATAAATAAAGAATTTAATTTACTATAAATTAATAATAAACAAATAAATATGAAATTGATAATAAGTTGTTTCAAATATTTATTCCATAAATACCCTAATAATAATAACAACAACAATAATAATAATAACAATAATAATGACAATAATAACAATAATAATAATAATAATAACATTAATAATAATAATAACAATAATAATAATAATAATAACAATAATAATAATAATAATAATAATAATAATAATAATAATAATAATAATAATAATAATAATAATAATATGTGAGTTATAATTTGTGAATTTTTCTACTAATTTGTTTCACACAAGAACGTTCTTGTGTTCACACAATTTTTCGAATGATGTTATGTTAAGAGACTGTAGGATTAGAATCTACTCTACGCTTGTTTAAGATTGATTATCAACAATAACTCAATAAAGAGATTATTGAATATAGTAATAGAGAGCTAAAGTTTTTGCTTGATTGAAGAGTTTTGTTTGCTCGAGTATGATCGTTTTAGTGATGAAATAATTGCACAGAAAATTGTTGCAATTGTCTTCACCTTGATGCTTCTTTTATAGGCATGGAGAATGTTAGAAATGACTCAATATAGCCGTTACTAAACCTAAAGATAAGCATGTGCTCATAGTGAGACTTAATAAACATGTGTGTTATTTAATTTAGAGCGTTCTTCTTTGTAACCAGAACGTTCTTGGTTTTGTGGTGAATAAAAAATGCGACTGAAGGGTTTTTGCAGCTATTTGATGTTAGTTCTTTGTCTCAGAGTCATGTTGAGCTTTTCTGCAAAAGACGCAGAAACAATGTCCTTTCATCCTTATTGTCATAGTTGTACTTGTTCATAGCTTATCAATCTGGAGATTGATATGGTCATTGATCTTTATACTTTTTTTTGCTTCTTTGAGCCTTTAGCTAGCCTTTTGGGCTTGTGTATAGTTTTGAGTAGTGTTATTATTATTTTATTTTAAGATCTAGATTATGGAGAATGATTCATTCTAGTTCTATACTTAAAATGAACTAACCAGAATGATTTTGGTAAACCAGAATGATCTTAAAAAGTTTTCAGTTTAGTTAAGGCACAATGTTTCTTTGATTTATATCATGGTTTGATTGTTGAATGTTGTATGAATGTGTTTTATCGTCTATCTTTGAATAAAACACTCAATAACACAAGTTAAACATCAACATAGTCAGAATCATGATTAGAGTTTAATTAACTTGTTTGTTTATCTTCAAAATACTTGATTGAATATTTTGCCTCAACAAACACAATACTATCATTTCTTTAACATATACTAGTTCAAAATATGATATTTTTGGACAAAAATCTTCATCCAAAAGAATGTTTTGCAGTTTGATATCAAGATGTAAAATCCTTGAAATACATCTTTGATGGAGGTACTCTAATACTCGAGCAATTCCTATTGCAATTTGGTACACCATGTTCAAATCGAAATTACAAACAACATCAAGAAATCCAATTTTAGGAATGAACTTACCTAGTGAATCATTTCACATGAATTAATATATTGGTGCTCTTTTGTTCTCATAACAAAAATCTAAAAGTGAGACCATGTTCACATGTGATGTTCTAGTAATATTAGCAACTTCATTTATAAATTCTTCTCCATTTTGCGTAGGCTCGTTTATTACTTTCACGTCAACTTTGTGCCTATCAGGTATCCTTGCTTTATACACAACATTAGATTCTATGTGACCTAATTTATCTCATAAAGAGTTTGTCATTTTTTTCAATTCTGCATATCTATATTGTATTTGTCATTGACAAATTATAACTTTGTATAAAATCCTCCACAATGTTGTGAGAAGATTCAATTATTTTCTTGAAAATTCATCTTTTAACCAAAATATACCTCTTGCATTTATAAATAATACTTGTAATAAATATTAGGCTAAATTAAATTCGTGGTCCTTTAACTTAATTTCAGGTAACGTTTTAGTCCTTTATCTTTTTTTTCCCGACTTGGTCCTTTATTTTAATTTTAAGTGACAATTTGATATTTTATGTTTTAAAATTTCAACAATGATATCCTTTTTTATACAAAAATTCAAAAAAGAATTCAATCAAAACTCATAAAATTAATTATATTCTTCAATATAATACAAATTTCATCAAATTCGTAACGCAAATCTTCAAATAAACTCATCTTTTCATATTTTATTTGATATTTTTAGGAATAAAGGACTAAATCGGGAAAAAAAAAGATAAAGGACTAAAACGTTACCTGAAATTAAGTTAAGGGACCACAAATGTAATTTAGCCTAAATATTACAACCCTTACACTAAATATCGTTGTTGTCCATACATGTTTGCAAATAATTGAACATAATTATAAACAATAATGATTGTATTACCATAAAATTAAAAATAAAATAAATAACTTAAATTGTCAAATTTAGATATAATATTATTTATCTATTTTATTGTGTTAACTTTCAAATACAATACTTCGTATAAATAAAATTATTTAATTTTCAAATACTTTTCGTTCATATGGGAAACAAGACTCTAAAATATTTGGAGTTCAAACACGAAATAAATAATGTTCAATTAAAGAGTTATATAACTTTTTTTATCTCTTTTCTTTTTATTGATTTTTTTTGGGTAAGATTTATGTAGTTAAGTTTTTGTTATTTTACTTTCATTTTAATCTATTTGTAACTGATAAAAAGGAAAGGAGTATTATAAATAGAAGTAATGAATTTAAAAAAAAAATCAATATCCTTAAAACCCATCAAAGATTTTTTTGTTTTTAAATATCGGTGGATTTTTGTCCAATGAAAAAAATTCACGTGTAAATTTATATTGCGTCTTTCACTTTCTCTTAAAACTCTGAAACATGACCTTAAAGTAACTTGAGAAACACACATCAGGAAAAACATAGTTTTATTTGGTCAAAATATATACTTCTAAACAAAAATAACTTTTTGCATAAAAAAAATATAATTCCAAAATTATATGTGGATTTTTAGAAAGGTGTGATAAGTAAAGTTATACATATGTTATTTTTAAATCTTAATTTAATTGAGAAATATCAAAATTGTTAGATTAAATATTTTATCTTGTGTCTTAACATGATTCTTCGCAATTATGTGTAAATTTATTGTGATATTCATTATTATTTATAAAAAAAAATGTACCTATGTTAAATCATTATAATAGATCTATTGACTTTCAAAGAAGAAGAAGATTTAACCGATCCAAATTAAATAAAAAATATAAGTTTAGATTCAATAATGATGTCTCTAAAACAATCAAATCCGGCTAACTCTAATATTTTAAAGTTAAATTTTTACACATATTTTATATTTTTCGAAAATGCTAATTAATATCTCTATGATAGTTGTTAAGACACTAAAAATGAAAATATGATTTTTAAATTAGTGCATTCAACTACTTGAATTGTTTATTTTTATACATTAAAAACATTTTAATTTTATTTTTCAATTTCTTAACAATTGTCCTTAAAACACTTGACCTTTTATTTAAGAACACTTATTTACATAATCCTTTATTTCTTAAATTTTATCATGTTAATCTCTCATTTCCTCTATCTTTTGTAAAATTATGTACTAAGAAAAGTGGTTAAATGGAAAGAAAGTGTTTTGATAGTGTTAATTAATTTATTCATTCACATCACAAGCATGCAATTCTCAATCACCCTCCCCACCTAAATCTACAAGCTAGTGGATCTCACTTGTCACCCACCAAGTCTTAGTCATCCTCCACACACACAAATTAATTGGCGTCCCCTTGTAAATTCAACAAATATGGCAACCAGCTTAATTTGATGGGCTTGGTTCTTTTTCTAATTGTAAACTAGACTATGCGGTGTATGTTTCATCGATAAAATAAGAGATAAAATATAACTTAATTATTGCATTTTATATAAAATATTTGATAAATTAATATAATATTATAAATAATTTTTAATATCATTTAATAAATTTATTAATTAGTTAATTTTAAGTTTTTAATTAAATAAATCAATAAAATTACTTCAAATTTTAAATATTATATATATTATCTAATCAACATTATTAATACAATAAATAAATGAGACATTAATAAAAGTTAACTATGTCAATATTTTTTAATATAAAAGATACATCAAGAACTTTTTTGAATATTTTTTTTCCAGAATTTAAAGAGGTATAAATCAATTTTTTTATATAAATTAAAATTAAAATAATTCATATTTCTCAAGACCAAAAATATATTTAGACTTATTTTTATAATTATATTTAATAAAAATATAATTTTTATCACGCACTTTTAGAATACATTTTAAAATTAATTATTTTCTATTGAATTAAAATAATGAAAAATAAATATAAATATTAGTATAAAATTGATTAACATTTTTTTTTCATGCTGACTTGTTAAATTGATTAACATCAATAATATATGTGCTAAACTCTAATTACAATATTTTAAATATAAGTTTTAATATTTAATTTTAGAAATAAATTTATGATATTAGAATAGTGCTCGAATATAAGGTAGAGAAGATTTTAACTTTAATTATATATTTTTATCGCTAAATCAAATTATTAAGAAATAAAAGGATGATATATTGTGAGTAATAAATATAAGTCCCTAATTTTACAATCTCACTAGATAATTTACAGTTGTCATCAGTAAATAATAAAAAGTTTGGATTCATAGTCAACATAAGACATTTGATAATTACAGTTAAAATAGTTTTATAACATAAACTAGGTAAGAAAATTGGATATTATGGTAAGTGGCACTGCATTAAATTCATTTAAATTTCTCAATTTTTTTGATGTAAACCGTTCGCACGCAATTACGGAGTTTATCACAGTAGTGAGGGACGGGAGTTTTTGAAAGGCACAGTCCTTCTCCTTCCTCAGCGCCTTATCTCCTCTTCAAATGTCAACTTCCATTTCCTCCAAAGAGGACAGGACCCTAATCTCATGGCACCAAATTCCCCATCTCAAATGCGACGTCGTTTCGCCCAATTCCTATTCCCCTCTCCGTCAAAACGCCACACTCACTTTCTCCACAACCACCACTGGAGACACCAAATTCGCCTCTATCTCAGTGGCGGAAGCCAAACTTCAAAACCATTTCGCGCCAACGCCTTCTCAGCTCCTCAAACACCCGCTCGCTGCCTTGGCGTTCGTTCCTAGAGATGCCGCCCTCTTCACTGCTGGAGCAATTGCCGGCGCCGCCGCTAAGACATTCACGGCGCCACTTGACCGTATCAAGCTCCTCATGCAGGTGCATAAAATGCGTTTTTTTATTTTATTTTTTTAACTGCAGAAACTAAACTACCTCCTAACAAATTGTAACCGAACTTTAACAACTTGCTAACTGAAACTATAGACCAAATGAAGCGTTTGGATGGAGATTCAAAATGAGGTGAATTCTTATTAGAAACAGACGTTCTGAGTATAAGTAGTAAGACTTTTTTGTTTTGTTTGTTATGTTTTTCTATCATATTCATTTCTGCATTTTGAAAACAGGGAATGCTGTTTTACGCTTGTTTGGATTAGGCTTTTTGAGCTTATCTAGTGGAATAAGCATTTATTATACGGGTCGGGAGAGCTTATGGAAACAACTAAGACATATAAGTTGTTTTTAATTTATTTCCGCTCTTTAGGAAAGTTTATGAAAATAGTCTATATTAAAATAGTTTAACATTAATTTAGCATTTTTATAGAAATAAATTATACATAAATACTTATATAATAAGCATTTATGTTATAAGTCCTTAATTAAGTTGTGCATCCAAATATCTGAAATAGGAAACAAATGTAAACGAAAATGAAACTTCAACTGAAAACGAAAATGAAAAATATACCAAACACTATCTCATAATCAAAATGTTTTACTCACAATTTTAATTAATGAAATCCCTTTGCAGACTCATGGTGTGCGGGTCGGGCAGGATAGTGCTAAGAAGGCTATAGGTTTCGTTGAGGTAATATTCAATCCTTTTTTATTGCTATGGACCTAACTTAAATGTTGATTGGTTTTATAATTTGTTCTTCCTTTTGTTTCAATCCGAAGATTTAAGAGTATATTATTTTCCCTAAAGTTGTAAGTGAACTTGATTAATATATGCTATTGGTAATTTTCTGTTTCTGTACTTCCTCTATGTCCTTCTTTTGGACTATAAAGTGACTAGCTTGGTATCTATATGGTATTTGAGATGTAGGAGCATTGTTCACTTAACAAAAATTATATGGTCATATGAACAAGTATTATGCTACTAGCTACTATCTGGACTGTTTATTTACCTCTTGTAACTAATATCTATAATTTATACGGATTAAAAGAAAAAGTTAATGATCTAGGATTGATAGATATAGGGTTATGATTCATATCAAATTTCATTAATGACAAAAAGTAGGCTTTTCTCAGTTGTTTGGAACAACCATAGGCTGCAAGAATAGGTTATTGTCTCCTTGAATCGTATCATCCATCGCGACAGGGATAGTGCGGTTGTTTATTACATGTGGGAATTCTTAATTTTAAGAGTGACCCTTCCCTTCAACTGCACATGAGTGCAGTTGAAGGGAAATTGACTAAGTTGTGTGTAAAAACTGCAGCTTAGTAGTAGCAATAGAATGTTACTTTCGGTTAACTACCTCCTGTTATTAAGGATTTGTATTCCCACACCACATATTAATTACTAATCTGAGTTTATTGGCTTCTTCCATCTCTTATGCTTGATGATCTTGACTTTTTCCCTTCTTGGATATGTACTAAGCTCCTTGATGATAACTTTTTTAAAATTTCTTTGATCATATGAACATAAAATACAGGCCATAACAGTTATAGGGAAGGAAGAAGGGATTAGAGGTTACTGGAAGGGAAACCTCCCTCAGGTTAGTACAATTAGGAAAAGAAAAAAAAGTATTGGTATTTCTGTTTTTACGCCTCCTTATAAATATTGACTTGTCTTTTCATTTTAGAGTTTCTTTTTTGACTACAGGTGATTCGGGTTATACCTTATAGTGCCGTCCAGCTTTTTGCTTATGAAATTTATAAGGTCAGCTGTAGCTATCTTTTTAAAAGTTCTAATAGCAAATATTACCTGTTCATGTTTGAAGTTCTATTTTTGGATTCACAGAAATTATTCAGAGGACAGAATGGTGAGCTCTCTGTTGTGGGAAGACTTTCAGCCGGTGCTTTTGCTGGCATGACATCCACTTTTGTAAGTAAATAATCAGAGGGCCCTTGCTTTTGTTGTTTTGCAGGTCTGCATGTTATCATGTTTTATTATTGTAGGTATCTTATATAATACAGTTCATACCTATTAGCAATTTCTGTTATGTAAAATATCTTTTATAACCTTTTTATCTTGCTCCTTTCTTCCATTAGAGTCCATCGATGTATCTAACTTTATTTTTAAAATCCTTGTAGATAACTTACCCATTAGATGTCCTGAGATTAAGATTAGCTGTTGAACCTGGTTATCGGACGATGTCAGAGGTATGATTGAACTGATTTAGCATTTAAGCAAGAATGCAAGATTTTTCTTGTTGAAGATGTACTATTTTGTGGTTTTTCCAGGTTGCCTTGTGCATGCTAAGGGAGGAAGGATTTGCATCTTTCTACAGAGGCCTTGGGCCTTCTCTTATCGCGATAGCTCCTTATATTGCAGTGAATTTTTGTGTTTTTGACTTGTAAGTTCATTAATAATCTTGTGTCCCTTTTTGTAAATTGTTTGACTATGGACATGGGCATTGAAACTGAAAATCCTGGCCTTCTATGGGTGATAGATTAAAGAAGTCATTGCCTGAGAAGTATCAAAAGAGAACTGAAACATCTATACTCACCGCTGTGCTTTCGGCATCTCTAGCTACACTTACATGCTATCCTCTGGACACTGTCCGAAGACAAATGCAATTGAGGGGTACACCTTATACGACAGTATTAGAAGCTCTTTCAGGTGAGGATTACTCCTGTTTACTTTTTAGTGTCAGAAATTTATATCACCACTGTAAAATGATCCTTTAAATATATTTGGTAAATGGGAGGAGTCAATACTCTTATTGAGGGTTGCTTTAAAATATACAGACCATGGTCAACCAGTGTATTTGTCTGTCTACAGTTGCCGTTATTTTTTTTTTACCCTGACTGTTTAATCAGTATGTTTATAATCATGTTTGTAATATATAGTATTTGTACATTTAGATATGCTGCAAGGGTACACTTGATGTTAGTTAAGCTATTTGAATTCTTGTATTGTAAGGGGGATTTGTTTGTTATACTACTTATGTTGATGCAGGTATTGTGGCACGGGATGGAGTTGCCGGTTTGTATCGGGGATTTGTGCCCAATGCTCTGAAAACCCTACCAAACAGCAGGTTCCTGTTTTCTCCTATTGTGTTTATAGAAATGAGATTATGATATGTTGACTGTGTTGCCTTTTAGCTACACTTTAATGCTTTCTTGGCATTAGTATTTTACACGCCCTTGTTTCTCTCTGCAGCATCAAGCTTACCTCGTATGACATTGTGAAGCGCATAATTGCAGCTAGCGAGAAAGAATTTCAAACAATTGTAGATGAAAATCGCAACAAACAAAAGAACATCAACAATCAATGAAAGTGAACTCTGAATTCATATTATGTTAGCCATTTTTGCCCATGAATTTTTTGTGGTAATTGTTTTAGTTTATCTATCAGCAGTAATGACAATCATCCAGATGCCAATGTTTCTGTATCGGTTGGCCACAAATTTTGTAGAACATATATTTTTACTAGGATGCTGTTAATCCTATTTTCTTTTGATGAATTCATTATTAGCTGTAATTCTTCGGAGATGTTGTACTTATCTAACTTGGTGATAGAATATGAAAAATTGTTTGCTATTTATAAACTCCCTGCAAACCATATTACTTTACAGTTTTACATGTAGTAGTTCAGAATGATTGTTATTTTACTTTCTCCCATCTATGGAAGTGTTTATTTTTGCAAGGTGCAAAGAAATAATAAAGAAAAAGAAATAGCAGTCCACTATTCTTTTTCACCAAACCTTGGAAGATGGACAAACTTGAGCACACTTCTACTTCTCTTTCTTGACCGTAGCACACTTCACAGTAAGGTAACACTGCAACGCGTAAATACTGCTAAAAAAACACAAGTATTACATATTTAATTTAGATATACTTCTGTTCAAGAATTTGGATATCATAAATGGAGAGTTCTCTCTATCTGAATTAAAAACGTGTCTTCTCTTAGAGGTGCAGAAGACATCTAAGTGACTTCCCGGAAATTAAAAGATCGAAGGCTTTGTTTATCTCCTCAAAGGGAAGTTCATGAGTGATGAAATTATCCAGGTTTATCACCTAAAAAGTTAATCAAAGCCATAACAACCAGGTATTAGATCATGCATGAGTTTTGCTAAGTTATGTAATTGTAGAAGAATATTATTATTAGCACACTAAAACTCATCACATAATATTAGTTTAAAGAATTGCAAGTAGTTATGATCATTACTCCTTGCATGCATTTTGTGGCAAGATTAGGCAATTGACTTTTGCCTTTGAAACCTCCAAAAACTGATGCTTCAATTTTGCGACCATCAAAGAGTTCCATTGGGTGGATAGGAAGCAACTTTGGTGATGTATGAATTCCCAATATTACAGTCAATCCCCAACCCTGCATTAGACAAATTAACATGAAATTGGATAATGCACAGTTTTTAACAATTTATTTTTTCTGTGATCAATTTTGAGTTGGATCCTTGCTTTCAAATAAGGATGAAGTTTATGGAGTATAGTTTAAATATATACTTTTTTTTTGTATAGGCAAATATTAATATATTAATTGTCATATTAGTATTTTCTCCTTAAGATTTAAACTAGAACTAGTTGAATTACCCGAACCCCAAATAGTTGGTATATTAATTATGCCAATGAAACTAGAACTATATCAATGGGAAAAGTTTTACTTCCACGAATATAAATATACCTCATGAACAGACAAGAAGGCATCCCTTAGAACGTGCAAGTTCCCTGTACATTCAAAACTGTAGTGTACACCTCCTCCAGTCATTTCTCTGATTCTCTGTAAATGAATTTATCATTTTGCTAGTGAAAATGCATCTTCAGATAATATTTCTTTTGTGAAATGAGAGAAGAGAAAACACCAACCTCATATACTGGCTTCACCTCATCCTTCGGATTTATGAAGTCTGTGATTCCCATTGATTGGGCTTTGAGCACAAAGAAAATGCATTTTATGTTATAGATCAGAAGGCAAATTTTAAAGTCATTACATTTGGGGAGGAGGAAGTATAAGTAAAGCAGTTATATATATTTTTTAGTCCTAACTCTTTAAATCAAATTAAAAGATGTGAAAAGTAAGTTACCTGTGATGAATTTGTCTGGGTTGATATCCACACCTATTATTTTGGAAGCACCTCTAGCTCGTGCCCCTTCTGCAACCTGGCCCAAGTCCAAATATAAACTTAACGTCTTCTCAGTATTTTTTATAAATTTATTTGAAAGTTTCTTTTCTCACCCTTAAATATTTTCAAAAGCCCCAAACTTTTGTGAAGATTGATTAATGCGGAAGTGAATTTTATATATCCGGATTAATCAATTTAGACATTTTTGTGTATTTAAAAATATTATAGGGTGGAGAAGAAACACTCAATTTATTTTTGGTTCAAATATTAGGTATTAAATAAGTACAGAAGAGATTATGATGAACAAAATGATGCTGCAGATTGCTCATGAGAAAACTCACAGCGAGCCCAACTGCACCTAAACCAAAAATTGCTACAGATGAACCAGCATGGACGTTAGCAGTATTCCAAGCAGCTCCAACTCCTATATTTATTTGAGTTTCAACAATTCACAATCACAATCACATCTATGTTATAACATTGCTGGTATTTTTTATAAATTGAAAATTTATATAACGCATGCATTCTGACAAATATTAAACTCGCATGTTATTATGTACCAATTTCTTTTAAAAATTCTTTTTTTTTCAAAAAGTTATAGTGTAAAGGCAACATTGTGAGTTCGGATCCTCTCAATACTAATCTCCTTCAATCTCTCAATTATTTTAATTTTTTTTAGTAGGATGGAAAGTTTATAACATATAGATTATGCATGTTAATTTTTTTTAATAAATCTAAAATTATTTAATATATTATTCAGATTTATGAAAGTTAACGGAGTTCAATAAAAATACATAAGACGTTAATTTTGATGTATCTTAATAACATGTATGATATAAACTTTTAACCTCTCTCATGCATCTTCATCATGACATTTCAACTATTCTATCACTTTAGAACTACCACTTATTATTGACAACGACCTAATAAATATAATAAAAATTAAAAATATAAAAAGTGTGGAGATTAGGTCAAAACCCAAGGAAACAAAGAAAATGAATATTATCTCATTAAAAATCTTACTTAGAAAATCTAAAGAGATAAAATCTTACATGAAAGTTAACCAGAATACCCTGGATAATAGATTTAACCAATTGACAATGTCTCATAATTGATAAAGTATTTTTAATATGATCGATAATTTACTGTAAATAAATTGTCTTAGATTTTTCACGGAATAAAGAAACCATCATATATGTGAATGGTAAAGATCTAATTGAGGGAATATATATATATTATTGGCGTAAAAATATATTGAGATTTTAAAAATGTTTTGTAAATATGTTTTGCATATTTGTTTTTTTGTAAATATAGAAAAACAAAAAAAAAAAAAACAAAAAACGGTATACTACATAATATAGTATAATCCTACGTCATTCATCAAATACCTCTATATATATTTTTTTTCATAAAAAAATTAGAACAATTTTACATTTGTAATTCAATGGGAAGTATTATTTTAAAATATTTTTACAAAAGTCAGATGATGTTACAAAATAATAGATGGAATGAGATGACTTACATAAGGAATTGATTCTCTCCATTTATTTTCTTTATTTTTTAATGTGTTTTAAAGCTCACTCTTAGACTTTTTCTCTTGTTTTTTTCATAAAAAATCCTCTTCAAATTTCATTATTCACGCACTATTCAAAAAATTTTAAAAGAAGCACACAGTTTTATTCTTATATTGTAAACAATAATAAATAACATTATAATTAATTATGAGTTTAGAATTACCATCTACACTTAAATAATAATAGAGTTCAAATCTTATTTAAAACAATCGTAAAAATGGCACTTTAATTAATAATAATTGTGGCTTTTTCCAAGTAATTGAGTCAATTTTTTATTAAAAAATAACATTATTGTGTTCCTTTAAGATAATAAGCATCTGGCCGATTCCAGAAAACACTAATTGATACAAAAATTAACCATAAATAAATATTCATGTACAAACAGTTTGTTCCAATGCAGAGAAAATTACAAAAACATAAACCTCAAGAAAAGACAAAACTTCATTTTCTGGTTGTTTTATTACCCCGTGTTTTCTGGGCCAACGTGCCGATGAGTATTTTGTTGTTGTAAAATTCTAAGTATTTAAGTCAACTATTACTAGTGTATCCTATTAAAAAATAATTTTCCTCAAATCATCGTTTCTTATAATTTATTTTATCTCTTTCATCATCTTTGAAACTTGAAGCTCACAATAACCGAATTCAATTTTCTTCGCTTTGCAGGTTTGTATCATATTGACTCAATCCAATTGATATACTTTATCTCATTTTCTTACTATTTCTCTTCTTTCTATATAACCATAACTCACACTTATCTTTTTTACACGATACTTAACTCTAACACTTATAGTCCATTTGTCCTATATTATAAGCCTAGTAAAGAAAATAGTTTGTCCCTAAATATAAATCTTTTTTCAAATTATTACGAGTTATATTATTTTTATTTCAAACATATTATAATTGTTAATACTACTAACTTATTTTGAATAATAAAAAATCAAAGTTAAATGATTTAAATATAAAAATTATTTTAGAAATATCGACATATAAAATTGACTAATTAAACTTATTATCTATTTTTTTTTTTAATATATGTGAAAAAAGTAAAGAGTGTTTATAATTTAGAAAACATAGAATAATATGTGAAAGAATAGGTTTGGGGTTTAAAGTGTAATGTGGTAAATATGTGTGTGAATGGTCTAGAAAGAATTTAAGGGAAAATCAATCCTCCTATTAAAGGAAATGGCTAACAATCTCTTTAATATAAGGGAAAAATCATTTTAGTCTTCTTATTTTTACCAATTCACAAAATTGACCATTCTATTTTAAAGTATTAGAGTTTTGATAATTTATTTTGAATTTCTTAAATAAAAAAAATAACAATATAACATGTTTTGAATAATGTGAAATACGATACGATGATTAATGATTAATATTTTTCATATCGCAATAAATCTTTTTAAAAATTTAACATTCAACTTCAATTTTTTTTTTAATTTTTGTAATTTAATTAATAATATATAAAAATTTAATGTATCTATATGATTTTATATCATGAAATTGTATCCTACATCATTTAAAATAAGTTAAATTATCATGTTTTAGTTTAAAAAAATCGATAGAATAATTAAAACTCTTGACTCTTAAAATATGGATCAATTTTATAAATCGGTAGAAATAAATGAATCAAAACTACAATTAAATTTTAATTAAAATAAAATTATGAACGTGGATTCGAACAGATGAAAATTGAATTCAATGGAATGTAAATTTTCGTTATTGACCGGGAAAAGGAACATAGACTTGAATGGGGGGAGTGAAGTCATGAACATATGTATCTTCTGGAAGATAAGGAGAGGACCGTGGACACATCACAAATTCACAACAAGACATTAAACATTTATTCGAAAATTGAAACTTTCAAAATAAAAAACGTTGATTTGAAAGTTGAAAATCAACTACACACAAAAGTCAAGACTCAATTCCTAAAAATAAAAAATGAGTATAATGGGTCATACTCTATTTTACCATAAAAAGTTGTTATGGTAAGCAGCATTGTCAGAATAATGACATTTAATGAATTTAATGTTTTCTGTAGTTTATTTCTGAAATAGTAAAATATTATTCATTGTGTCTATTTTTAAGTTTAATTATGATGATTTCTAAAAATAATAAAATATTATTCCTTGCTTTTATTTTTAGGATTTATAATATTTTTATTAATTTATAAAATCTGTTTCCTTTATTTAAAATTCAATAATTTTGGTACTTTTTAATAAAAACTAGTCATGTAACATATTTAAACAATAGGACATATAATATGATGAGTTTAATGATTAAGAGACATGAAATTATAATAAAATAATTTAATAATTTCAGCTTCAACTTCTGAAATTGTAATTTAATTAATAAGATATAAAATATTAATACATATAGATAGTTCTTAGGTTGTATGTCATATTATTTAAAATAAGTTAAATTATAATTTTTTAGTTAATGTTTTTATAAAGAATAGATAAAAATTGTCCAATTTTAAAATTCAAAAAATTTGTTAAAATATATTATCAAAAGTGTAATTAACGTTTATTTTTAATCGTCAATTTTTAACTTTATTTACACATTTAAACTATCAATAAGTTTTGTTACTTTTTACACTATTATTTATTTATTTATTTATTTTCTACAATACTTTTAATAATTTATTATTTCATTGCATTTTTTTGTTAACTCGTGTGCCAATAACTTATTGATGAGACTTTCTCTTCGTTATTCTATTTTATTGGCATTTCAATTATAAACTTGCCAAAAGAATTTGAGGAAGCGTGAATGTTGTTTAGGAATTATTTTAGGTGGTTAAAATGGATATAAATTCCATTAAATTATGTAGATTTTTTTAATAAATCTGATGATAAATTTAAATTTTAATCAACAAAATAAAATATATTAAAGATATGATATTTTAACTAACTTGAGTTAAGAATTGAAAGAGTTTATGGTGAAAGAATCAAAATTCAAATTTTAGTGAAACAAAAAATACTAACTTATTATAAATAAAAATAGATCTATAAAAGTAAATTTATATGATCTAAAGCATACTAAGATACTAATAAGTATCTATAAAAAAATAAAAAATAAAATGTATTGAAAAACGTGTATTAAAATATGTTAGTATTATTGAATTTTAGAACTATTCTTAATTCAATTATACAAGTTGAAAGTTGAAACTATTTATCATTTAATAGGGTTTTTAAATGGTCCAATTGGTTTGGTGTATGACTTAAATTTGAAAGAAAAAACACAATAAAGATACATGGCAGGCAAAATCTAACAACCACATGTATTACAATTACAAAAATAGAATTTTACAGTGGTTTCTATTTTTAGGTTTAAAAAAGTAATTTTGAGATATTTATTTAAGAAAAAAAGAGAATAAATATATATCTTTTAAGATTAAAATCTTCAAATTGACACTACTTAAATTATCATCTCAAATTTGAAAAATGAAAAGCCTTAGAATTTTAAGTAATTAATTTTTAAACACTTGTAAACAATATATATCACATATATTTGTGGAGTTACTCCATATTATGGTGGTCCATCACACACAACTAATCTTGGAATCACGTTAATTAGTGAACATGCCCTACAAGACTACCCTTGAAAAAACAGGTGACAGGAACATGAATATGCAGGAAACATGCAGCAAATAATAGAGCATACACGGAGAACCTACATATCAACGTCTAATTCCCCTAAAAAAAGCAACTAACTAATTAAAAGTTACGAGTAATTAATATTGATTGTAAATATAATGAGTATGTATATTTTTTTAAATGATTTAAATGGTATGTTAGGTATTATTTATTATTATAAAAATCATTAAAAGATATAGTTTAATGTTAAAATAATTTATAATCGTTATAAAATAAAAAATTAAATAAACTGACATTTTAATAATTTAAAAATTAATTTAATTTTTTTATTAAATCAAATATCAAAATACATATTTTCAGATATTAAAATGATAGTTTATTTTATAAGAACAAAATACTAGTCACTAATAAGATATTAATATTTGGTTTTGGTTAATAAGAAATTAATATAATTGACAAAAAAAAAATTACTATAACATTCATATTTAATAATGTCATGCTTCACATAGATAGTTCAGTTAATGAATTATAATACATTCATATATAATAATAATAATAATAAATTAATCTAACTACTAATTTATTAATATTTATTTATAAAAAATAATTAAAAAATTAATTGTTACAAATAAAAAAAAAAACATGAAAAAGAAATGAATAGAGTAGTAACTTACCGGTGGAAATTCCACAACTAAGCAAGGTGAGGTTTTTGAGGGTAGCGGTGGGTTGAGGGTGGAGTTTGACAACACAAGCTGAATCAACCACCGTGTACTCCGTGAATGTTGAAGTGTTTAAGAAATGAAATATTGGTTTTCCTTCTATTGTTGAGAACCTACTTGTTCCATCACACATCTCCTTCTTCATAGGGTTTACCCCAAACTTTTCACACATGTTGGTTTTCTCGCACGTGCAATACATACACTCACCACACTCTCCATTGAATATTGTCACCACCATGTCCCCTTCTTTCATGTCACTCACTCCTTCACCCACACTCTCCACAACCCTATACAATCATTCAAATTGTTTTCTCATAAATCATAATTAACTCTAAATCATACTTTCTTTTTTATCTACAAAAATTAACTATTCTAAATTCGAATGTGGATTTCAATATATCAAATATCAAATGTCTGTGTAATTTCTTATTAAATAAAATGCACTTACAAGACTTGATTTAGATTTTATTCCTTATATTAATATTAAATGACACAATTGTGGATCTCTCGTTCCTTATATTAATATTAAGACATTTTTGATGTACCATTTATATGGGAAATATTCTATGATTCGTATTGAAATTTTACCATATTAATTTTAAACTATAGTTAAAAAAAAAAAGTATGTATATGAAAATTGATCTGGTGAATCACAATTCCAAATCATCAAAACTTTATCAAATAGTCAAGATTTATTGATATTATAAAAAAAATTCATATCTTACCCAGAAGCTTCATGACCAAAAATGCGAGGATAAGCTTGTTGAGATTCATTCTTTTTGGTTGACCAAAACAAGAGAAAGAAAAAACACTATATAAGACAACTTATATAATATATAGTTTTAAATGTGAATAGAATAATCAAATGTTATGATCAATAATTATAATTTTTTTAGATAGTGGATACCTCGCCTTGCCAAGCGCTAAGATCAGTGTGGCATATTGAAGTATAGAGGATCTTAATTCGAACCTCCATTTTCTTAGGAGATTGCACAACAATTTTTTCCACTACAAAGGGTTCTCCAGGACCATGTGCCACAGCAGCTAATACATAACATTATAATTAATTAAAAGATCGATATAAACTCAAGAAGATGAAAAAGTTTAAGGAACTAGATCATCTACAACCGTTGTATGATACAAATATAACAATTGTAAAGGATCTGAACACGAAAGTTTAATCCGACACATACAAATTATAATTAATTAATGTGAGATATATAGTATATGAAAAAATTGTGTGAATATTTAAGTTGTGAGTTACCTACCTTTGCAAGTAATGGTTTTTCCTTTGGTCTCATTTGTGTTGTTGCCATTAACAACCTCTGAAGTTGCCATCTTCTTCTTCTAAAGACTAACTTGAATCAATTGTTACAAAAGCGAATTCGTATCTTTGTGGGAAAAAAGAAAGAGAGAAAAATATGAGATACTCTTATATGATAAAATACAAAGATAAAAGTAATGAGGGAGGAAAGAAACGGATGATACTTACTTTGTGAATTTATGGCAAAGAGAGAGACTAGATAAATGGAATAGGAGCTATATTTATAGTGAGAGTAGTCTTCTTTTGACAAAAATAATAATAGGAATATTGTGGCACTTTTAAAGAAAACCGTGATCTTTCTCGTGTATATATATATTGTGACTTTTCATTTATAAATATGATTGTGGCACTTTACATTTATAATATTATTTTATAAGAAATTTTCTTAGTGTTTTCCATGAGGCAGTTTTTTTGTTAGGGGTTGTGTTTTAGAAGATGTAATATTTAATTTATTTAATATATTAGGAAAAGAATTAAAAAAGAAAAAAGGAATATTTTATGTAACCTAAAACATAGAAAAAAATATTTTTTAGAAGATATAATATTTAATTTATTAAATTGTAGTCTGGCAAATGATTTTTTCCAAATAATATATACTCCATCGGACCTAATTATAAGCAAAAATCATCTTTTTTTTTTCTTTCAAATATAAGCAAAAAAAAAACATTGTTACAAAAATTAGACCCCTTATTAATTCTTTTATTTTCTAAGATGTTTGCATAGTTCCAATACAAATTTAATTTGATAATTATTAGGGTTAAATAAACTTTTTAGTTTAATAAAATTTTAAAATTTGGGTTTTAGCCTTTCTTATAAAAATTATACTTTTAGTCCCTACAAAATTATTCTGCAATTAGTTTTAATCCATATTGAAACAAAATATGTTCAAATATCTTTCAATTTATGGAACTTTTTATGATTTTTGCAAACATATTTAAACATTATAAAAAAAAGCATCCGCAAAAAATTAAAAGAATTGAATGTGTGATAAATTAAATATAAAAACTTGGTAATCGAATTTTGATATTGTTTAAAAATATGTTGGGGTGTTTAGTTTTGTTAGTTAATTGCAATTGATCATAGTAGAGACTAAGGTATGGATGTTGAGTTTTGTTAGTTAATTGCAATTGACCTAATAGTAGAGACTAAGGTAGGGGTGTTTGATTTTGTTAGTTAGCTCTTATTGACCTAATTGTAGAGACTAATTATACGATACCGATGATGATGTTTTAGAAGACGAAAAATATCAACTTTTTAAGAAAACGGCCATCAAAATTTTGTAAAATTTGAGTCATCTAAAGTGAATAGTTGGTAAAATAAGTGAATCAATTATTAATATTATAACCATTCATGATTGATCATGCATATACACATAATCAAGACCGTCTTAAAGATTTTGGAAGTCGTACTTGTTCTAATCTTAAAAATTTAACTATAATTAAAAAAAAGTGCAATTTTAATAATTAAAAATATTGTAAAATAAATTTTAGTCTCTGCACACATATAAATCTATGCATATCAATCTACATGATGTATGTCATTTAGTTAGGATAATTCATGTAACAAGAAAACATATACATATAACATGTCACTTTTACATATTAGATTCAAATATACAATTTGAAAACCATAATACAACAATCGCAATTCTACCCTTAAAAATAATTCTACCCATAAAATACATTGATTATAGAACTCGAAATTACAACCACGTAAACCACAATATTTATACATTAATTAACATATCTATTAACATCTCTGTCATGTCGGATCTAATCGATATTCATCACTACCGATTAATATATATCAAACCACACTTATACTATAGACCTATATAATTTAGTTTTCACAAACTTGTCCCAATTAATAATAATAATTTTTTTAATTTTTTTAACAAATATTTTTTTTTATAAAATTTAACTATCTTTATACCTTCAATCATGTTCACATGGAAATGTTTCTCAGAATCATATGACATATCATAATTTAATGTAGAGATACTTATTTTATACTTATCTATACAAATATAATTTTATTTTGTTAGAGATAATTAGAGAAATAAAAAAAATCCTTATTTATTCAATTGGTGGACTCAATTCAATTCAACCGTATCTTTCATTTACATTTATTTTTATCAAGAGAGTTTGACAAAAGTCATTCTCCAACTTAGATGATACTACTTTCACGAAATTAGTAGCACTTCAATAAGCAATCGATATAGATCTTTAGATATTGCAGTCACATGATCGGAAAAAAGAAGTCACATGATCGGAAAAAAGAAGAATCAACACTCATTAAAACAAATGATAAACATTTATCCATAAATAATACAATAAATTCGATTCTACTTTTACGGGTTCATCCATAAAGCATAATCATTTAGACAATAAAATCCTGTTTTTTTTTTTATATAATAATATTTTAATTAAAAACACAACCAAAATATTAAACTCATTTGATATGTTATGTCAATATATTGTTCGATTTTTCTAACAATTTCAGCTTTTAATTGCAAAAGCAAGTAAAATATTAGTTATTAAAATCAACAAATCAGCTATTTTAAATAAATTGAGTTCTTAAAATCAGTATATTACAAAATCCTAACATCAAATTTCAACATTCTAACATAAAAAATAAATAAATAAAATAAAATAGATCCTCCCCAATTGGGACGCCGTAAGCAAGTTAATTACCTGTTCTAATATCAACTAATTATTTGTTCAATTGATATTATGCAATATATTGTTTAAGATAAGTTACTCATTTTTTGGATGAGATCGTAACTATTAAATTCCAAATTCAAATTTAAAATATAATATTCAACTTAAAAATATCGATAGTTATTAATTGAGAAACTAATTTTTTTTCTAATATAAATATATATGAAATATTTATTATTATTTTGATAATTTTGTTAGGGATGTAAGTGGACAAAATAAATCCAATTAACCCGAACATCCAAACCAAACCAACCCAAAAATTATCTGTTATTTTTTGTTCGGGTAAACAACAAATCAAACCAATGTAAATTAAATATTATTGGTTCGGGTATTGGATTTTAGTTATAAAAATCAAACCCAACCAACCCTATTCATGTTATATATATATATATATATATATATATATATATATCTATATATATATATATATATATATATATATTACATAAAAATTTCACACAAAAAGAAAATCTTTTTTTTATACAACAATCAGACCCATCAACCATTAAGCACAATTCAAAACTCTAGTGATATCGTCACGCAGACACAGTCACTCGTCAGTTCTAACCTCGCCGCCCACAACCCACTCGTTGAAAGTGTGTCGCCCACCTCACTACCTTTCACCTCACTTTTTGTTTCTCTCCACGTTGCCACAACTCACGACAGTTTCTCTCCTCACTCTCTATTTCTCTCACAATTGTTTTCTATTGTGTTGTACATTCAGTAAAGTTGTGATTGTTATTTCCTATTTTGTTGTACTTTAATTGTTGTCTATTTTGATTATTGTTTCCTTTTTCTGTTTTGATGGTTTCGTATTTTGATTGTTGTCTCCATATTTAGTGTGTGTTAGTTTTACTGTTAAACTCTTTAGAACCTAAAAAATACAATTATATTAGATTCACTAAACAAATATGTTATTTTCGGTTTTTAGGTAATTTTAAGTTGAGCAAATGACAAGTGGAAGTGAAAGTTACATAGGAAGTAATTTACAAAGTGAGAATGTGGCAACTGCTTGCTCTCTAGTTTCAATTCCAGAACCAATTGCAACACAATAGGGAGCTGTAGAATGTTCAATTCTACAACTATAATCGGTTGCACAACTAGAGGTATTGAAATGAAAACTTAATAGACCTCATTCTTCAGCTTGAGAGCACTTTATAAAGCATAAAAATAGGGATGAATGTCATTATTGTAAAAAACTTATGCATGCAATAGTTCTAGTCATGGAACCACTAGCATGAGTAAGCATTATAATATTTGCCTTAAAAATCCAAATAGGGTAGTTGATCAGAAACCAAAACATTTACTATAGGAAAAGATTGTGAAGATGACCCAAATACCATTGTTAGTTTTAAACTTGTTGAATTTAGTCAAGATATAACTCGTTCAACCCTAGCAAAGATGATAATTAAGGATGAACTTACTTTTAAACATGTTGAAAATGAAAGATTTAAATATATACTTTATGAGTATGGCTTGTCATAGATTTAAGGTTCCTTGTCATGTTACGATTGCTAAAGATTGCACGCTTTTGTATAATAATGAGAAAGAAAAGTTGAAAATCTTATTATTTGTGAATAAACAAAAGGTTTTCCTTACCATAGGTTGTTGAACATCAATCCAAATATTGAATTACATGTGTGCTACTGCTCATTATATTGATGAGAGTTGGGAGTTGAATAAGAAGATATTGAGTTTTGGTTTGTTTTTTTATCACAAAGGAGAAACCATTGGGAAAACCTTAGAGTAATGCTTGAAAGATTGAGGGATAAATGTTATGTAATTGTTGATAATGCAAGTGCTAATATTGTTGCTATCACATACTTAGTTAGAAGGATGAATGATTGGAATGGTCGTAGTTTGTTAAAGGGGGAGTTCATACACATGAGATGTTGCGCTCACATTTTGAATTTTATTATTAGTCATGGCTTAAATACCATTGACTCATCTATTAAAAAGATAAAGGTTGCCTGCAAGTTTTTTAAGACATATCCGGCTAGGCTTGCTGGTTTTAAAAAGTGTGCAAAAGATTGTAATATAGATAGTAATGTAATGATAGTTCTTGATGTTCGAACTATTTGGAACTTTACCTATTTGATGTTAGAAGTTGCTTTGAAATATGAAAAGGAATTTAATTGACTTCGATATCAAGATAATTCATTTGTTGTGTTTCTTGCTAGTGAATAAGTAGGTATCCCTAATCATTTTGATTGGGAACATGCACATGTGTTTAAGAACTTTTTAAAGATATTTTATGATGCAACTCTTTCTTTTTATGGTTCATTGCATGTTACATCTAATACATTATTCAAAAAGTTGTGTGACATTCAGAAGTCATTAAAGAAATAGACTAATAGTGAGGATGAAAAGCTGAAGACAATGACAACAAATATGCAAGTAAAGTTTAATAAGTATTGGGATAGTAATGTCATAAACTATTTTTTGTTTGTGCCTGTTTTTCTAGATCTCTATTATGAGTATGAATAATATTGAATTTTGTTTTACTAAGATGTATGGCAGTAATAAGAGCGAAGATATGTTGAAAACATTAAAAGATCTTGTCAAGAAATTGTTTGAGCATTATTTGATGGAATATCTCATTCCTAATGATGAGAGTGAGTATAGTAGTGCAGCCTCAAGAATTGGTACACAAGCTAACACAAATCAGTGTGTTGATGATGCTGATGTTGATGCTGATGCTGATTGAGATATTGCATTTAGATTGAGTATGAAGAAAAAACAAACAAATGTGCAAAAGAGTGAGTTTGATAGGTATATTGAGGCCGATGTTGAAGATAGCAAAAATTATTTTCATATTTTAATATTAAGTCATTTCCCGTATGGCTAGAGATATATTGGCTATTCCAGTGTCTACACTGTCATATTAGTCTGCATTTAGTACAGGAGGTCACGTACTTGATTCATTTCGTAGTAGTTTGAGTTCCACAATTGTTGAAGTTTTGATTTGTACCCGAAATTGGATTAAAAAACCAAAGAAAATTGATTTAAGAGCACAAATGGATGAAGTGCAACAACTTGAAGCAAGTATGGAAGTTGATTTGTAACTCAACTCTCATTTTTGTTCACTTTATTATTATATTTCATTATATTATCAAACTAATTTATTGTGGATTGTGTGTTTCAATTTTTAGAAATTGTTGGATTACGTATTATTAGTGTTGGAGTTAATACAGATGGCATGACATGAATGAATGTAATTTGAGATTATATTCAATTTGATCTCTTCAAGTTGGAAATAAATTCTATATTATAATTTCTAACTGTTTATTTATTTATTTTTATTTCAGATTTTTATCTTTCAATTGGAATGTCACTGCCTACTTTAGATTGTTGTTATTTTACATTGCAATTTAAATTCTCATCAACTAAATTTTAGTTTAATTTGACACACTACTGTCTATTTTGTATTTTAACTTGACTTGTTATTGCACTATATTATTTCAAATTATGTTTTAGAGGACCAAATTATATAATGCTACTGCATATTTTGTTTTAGTATTTTAGAGAATTAAATTATGACTTTTGCAATTATTCCAAATTCTATTTTAGATAAAGAAATTAAAATAGTTGTTGCACTTGTATATTCTTTTCTTTTTTCTGCCAAAAAATAAAAAATATTTATGATTTTGTTTTTTTTTTTAAATTTAATTACCCGAACCAAATCGATCTGTATATCATCAATTTAATTTAATTTGTTTCCAATTAAAAAAATCAAATAAAACCAAATCAAATCAACTAATGCAAATTTTATTAATTTGAATTCATTTTTCACATAAAATCAAATCGAACCAACCCCTTATGCCTCTAATTCATTAAAACTCCTTATTAAAACTCCTTTAAGTATATTGCTCTAATAATTTATGGTGTACTTATTATTCTGACATGTTCTGTCTATATATTTATAATCTGGCCATCTTTGACCATATGCGATCTCTCGCTTACAACAAAATAGGCGGCGGAATTAAAAATTGAAGACAGATAAAGAAACCGGACAATAAGGCATACTAGTACTATACATTATATATCTCTACATGCGATGCACGAGAAATTATATTTAAAAAAAAATATAATTTATGATTTAAAATAATAAATTTAACATTTTGTTAAAAGTGTATCACTAAAAGATGTAAAAAGCAATTAAATTTGAAATTGATATGCTAAAATAATAAAAATTATAAATTTATGATTAATTTGAAAGTACAAGTAAAATCAATAGATATTATATCTAAAGAAATAAACTAGAATTTGAATTTGAATTTTTATTAAAATAATATTTATATTAAGTGGTTAACATGTCTAAAATAAAATTGATGAAAGAATATACGAAAAATTTAAAAAGAAAGTAATATATAAATCGATAAAAATAATCTATGATGGAAGAAAACTTGATTGTTACTCCATTAATTATCCATGAATTATACCCATGAAATTCAAATTTTGCCATTACATAGATATTAACAATTTTGAGGCAACTTCGTTAAGAGAAAAATATATAAAGGTCTATTAGTCATTAAAGTAATGAATTTCTCATGAACCAAAAAATAGATCAAAAGTTGTCTAATAGTAATAGTGTATACTTCCCGAGCATAAGGAATAAAAATGTGGAGAGAGGAAAAAACTACGTGGGGTGTTGTAGCAGAGAGGGGAGGTATGCAAAGTAGTCCCCTTCAATTCAATCCAAATACCATTATATGGGGTTTTGTACCAGGCACCCCCCAATTTTACCTGCCACCCCCCAGTATTTTTTAAAGACTAATATACCTCTCTGTAAAAATGTATAACATCATTCCAAAAATTACCATTCTGATTTCACACCCACCACTTTCGAAAATTTAGAAAAAAAATGTTGGATTCGAAAGTTTAAAAGTTTCGACTCGAACCTTTTGTTATTTTAAAACCTTCGAAATGCAATTTCTTTCAAAAAAATTCAAATTTTCAAAACTTTGGATAAACACCAAATTTTCGAAATGGACAGTATTCGAATATTTGCTTGCATTTGAAAGTTTTGAAATACACTAATGCTTCGAACATTTGGCATTTCACGAAACTTTCGAAATGGAGTTCGAATTTTTCAAAATTTCGAAATGCAATTTGGTCTTCGAAAGTTTGGATTTTCACAAAAGTTTCGAATGTTTTATTCGAATGTTTAAGATTTTCGAAATGTATTTTAAGTTTCGAACTTTTCAATAAATCAAAGTTTCGAAATGTATTTTAATTTTTTTTTAAATTCAATATTTATGTTAGAAATTATTTTTAATTTTTTTAAATTCAATATTTAGAATATTATTTTTAATTAAATTTGTTACTAATTTTGAAATTAGGTATGAGTAGAGTTGATGTTTCTGCTTCAAAAAATGTTATAGATTCTACAGAAAAATTCACCACTGATCAGGTATTATTATAACTACTGATGAATCATCACCAATTAAATATTTCTTATAGTTATATAGTTAATTTTTATTTGAAACGTATTTTGCAGGTATTTTCTTCTCGAGAAGCTGTATTTGAATGGGCAAAAGCGATTGGAAGACAAAATGGAATTTTAATTGTTACCATTCGATCAGATAAAGCAAACGGAATTAGGGGAAGAAAAGACAAATTGATTTTGGGATGCGAAAGAGGTGGAAGATATAAATCAGAATCAAAAAAATCAGTAACTTGCTCTCATAAGGAAAACTGTCCATTTACTCTCAGATGTGTACCATTAAGTGTCGGTGAAGGATGGAAAATTAGTGTTCGTTGTGGGACACACAATCATGAATTACTTGATACTGTAACCGGTCATTCCTATTTGGGGCGTTTAAACGAAGAAGAGAGGAAATTTGTCAATGATATGACAAAGTATAAGCTTGCACCCAGATTCATTCTAAATGCTTTGAAAGTGAGAAATGAAACCAATGTCACTATTCCCAGTCAAATATATAAAGCAAGGAGTACTTATCGATCATCATTGAGAGGTCCGTACACAGAAATGCAGCATCTGTTGAAGTTAATACAACAAGAAAATTATGTGCATTGGACAAGAAGACGGGAAAATTCTGATATTTTGAGAGATATTTTTTGGACGCATCCTGACTGTATAAAGTTGTTAAACACATTTCATTTTGTTTTGATATGTGATAGCACATACAAAACAAACAGATATCGGTTGCCATTACTTGAAATAGTCGGTGTCACTTCTACTAGTTTGACATTTTCAGTTGGGTTTGCTTATTTGGAAAAAGAGCGACAAGATAACTTCATCTGGGCATTTGAGAAGGTACGAATGTTGTTCAAATCTGAGTCTTTGATTTCTAAAGTTATTGTGACTGATAGAGATCTTGCCATGATGAATGCGATTAGTGTTGTGTTTCCTACTTCAATACATTTGCTATGTCGTTTTCATATTGAAAAAAATGTTGGGGCAAGATGCAAACAATATGTCAAAAAGGATAGACAAGAAGAAGTAATGGATTTATGGAAAAAGATTGTCTATTCGACTAGTGTGGAAGAGTATGATCATCATTTGCAACAATTTGAGATATTGTGTGCCGATATTATTCTTTTTGTTGATTATGTGAAAGATTCATGGTTAACACCTTACAAAGAAAGGTTTGTCAACGTTTGGACCAATAGAGTGATGCATTTGGGGAACACAACATCTAACAGGTATTTTTAAAATATGAATTGTGTTGTTTTAGCAAACATGATTTACTAGTTTATGTGATTTGTTTTAATTTGTGTTATTTAATTTATTTGTAGAGTTGAGTCTGCTCATTGGAGATTGAAAAACATGCTTCAAACTAGTTTTGGTGATTTGTGTAAAAGCTGGGATGCAGTGAATATGATGTTGAAGAACCAAATATGTATCATTCAGTCTTCTTTTCAGAAAACCATCAAGGATGTTGAGCACGGGTATAATTCACAATTTTTTCAAAATCTACATCACTGTGTATCAAGAAAGTGTATGAAATTAATTGATAACCAGTTGGAAAGGGTGAAGATTGTAGGCACTAACAAAACAGAATGTGGTTGTTCAATTAGAACAACTCATGGATTACCATGTGCTTGTGAGTTGGCTAAGTTGCAGATATATGGTAATGTTATCCCTTTAGATAGCATTCATGATTTTTGGAAACAGTTAAGCATTGCACATGAATTAGAGGATGAAGAATCTTTATCAGATTATGACTTTTCTGAAGAGTTGGAAGCAATGAAAGCGTACATGAAGAAACACGATATTATAAGTCAAAGGATATTCAAGGCAAAGGTGTGTGAAGTTGTATTTCCACATACCACATCAATACTTGCACCGCTAGAGAAAGTGAGAACCAAAGGAGCTGGTAAAAAGAAAAAAGAATTTGATACTCCTCGTGATCCTTCATATTGGGAGTATGTTGATGCCTCTCAAGAATCTGCAAAGGCAAGGCAACCATCTCAATTATCTCAACGTTCTGCAAGGCAACAATCTCAATCATCTCAGCATTCTTTTAAGACACAATTTCCTACTTATATACGTCTGTATATTGAGGACATAGTAGATGTTGTGGCTGATGGAAATTTTGGGTTTCGTGCAATTGCAGCATTGCTAGGTTGGACCGAAGAATCTTGGGCTTTAGTTCGATCACAATTGGATAAAGAGATTGGTCTACATAAAGATGTTTATTCTAATGTTTTTGATGACAATGTTGAATCAGTGCGGAACTCATTGAAAATATCAAAATTGGGTGCTCAAGGAAAAGATAAGTGGATGTCTTTACCAGACTTGGGTTACATGATAGCAACACTATATAATGTCATATTGGTGTCGTTGTCTCGTAATCTGAATATGACATTTTTCCCGCTAAACAAATCACCATCGAAAGAGACCTTTGTTCACTCTTTACTAGCAATTGGATTTGTTAACGAGAATCATTGGGTACAGGTAAAATTAATGCTTAATGTTGTTAAATTAATGTTAAAAAATTTATTATTCAGATAAATTAATTTGTAACCTTTTTTTTATTCAGATCAAATTGAAGTATGATTGTCCTTTGCCACCTACGTCACAAAAATGGAAAGACTTTTGTAGTGACACAGCAAAGAGTTGGGAAGTAGCTTATGCAGCACGTATGAAGCATTGGGAACGCATTGATCCATCATTTATCAGATCATCTTGTATTTCATTAAATGAAGATTAGAATATGTTGTGTATCACTGTTTATGGATTATTATAATATCTTGTTTTATCATTTTCAGTATCTTTTATTATGAATTAACTTAAAATAAATGCGGATTAACATAACACATAACACAATAATCACAAAATATCACATAATCACTAAACATATCACATAATCCCAAAATATCACATAATCACTAAACATATCACATAATCCCAAAATATCACATAATCACTAAACATACACAATAATCACAAAATATCACATAATCACTAAACATATCACATAATCCCAAAATATCTCAAATTACAGTACATAACACATAACACAAAATATATCAAATTACTAAACATCGTACATAAGACATAACTCACTTAAAATCTCATGAATTTCACTAAATGGCTCTACCAAATTAATGCCTCTACGTACAAGTTCAGCTGTTCTACGATCTCGGTCAGAAGATGATGGACCAGCATGTGCAGCAGATGATGGATGGTCAGAGGATGTACCCGCATGTGCAGTAGACCGAGGAATGATTAGAGTATGTGACACAGACATGTACCATGGGTAATAGTCCTCAGTGACCTCTCCAGGAAAACTCGCAACATGATATAGCCTCCGAAACACCGATACAGATGACTGCATAGTAGTCTGCCACACCCAATCTATACTGGCGGGCCTGGGAGGAACATCAGGCGGGATGCACTGAATACGACCAAATTGTCGAAGACATCGCTCCGACAAATATGGGACTGAGACTCCACCACATCGAAGATAACCAGAGAACATCGAAATATCTTCAAACGGATG
>NC_021162.2:57111721-57154678 GCF_000331145.2 Cicer arietinum | reverse complement strand
TTAACTTAATTTCAGGTAACGTTTTAGTCCTTTATCTTTTTTTTTTTCCGATTTAGTCCTTTATTCCTAACAATATCAAATAAAGTATGAAAATATGAGTTTATTTGAAGATTTGCGTTACGAATTTGATGAAATTTGTATTATATTGAAGAATATAATTAATTTTATGAGTTTTGATTGAATTTTTTTTTTGAATTTTTGTATAAAAAAGGATATCATTGTTGAAATTTTAAAACATAAAATATCAAATTGTCACTTAAAATTAAAATAAAGGACCAAGTCGGGAAAAAAAAAAGATAAAGGACTAAAACGTTACCTGAAATTAAGTTAAGGGACCACAAATGTAATTTAGCCTACATCTTAATTTAAATACATAAGTAAAATAATACAACTTAATAAATAAAATAAATTAAATAAATGGATATACCTGTAAAAGGATCATGTAACCTCTCAACTGTCGAGTGTCGTGGACATCCCCATCTCCCATGTTATCATAAAGGAAAACCAATGCCGCGACAGCCCACGAATAGTGTCGACAACAATCCAAATCAATAAATAAACTAATGTATTTCGCCTCCACACGCGTATGCGTTTTATCGGCGAAAATTGTGCTGCCAACTAAATGCAATAGATACGTTCTAGCCGCACACTCAAACTGATTAGTTTGAATGAGATGACTATATAAGTCACGCAACCACTGCAATCTATATTGGGCACATTTATTAAAATTAATCTCAGCTAGAGATTCCTCCTAAGTTGCACCTAAGTACTCATGTGCAGCTCTCGCATCATTATTAGTGTTCATATTCACAGGTGCATCAAAAAATTTACCATTGGGTGATATGTGAAGGAGAGTCGCGACGTCGTCTAAAGTAATAGTCATCTCTCCAAATGACAAATGAAATGAGCTGGTCTCCCTGTATTTCAACAAATGCGGAGATCAGACCAAATTACTTAAATCAACTTAAACAACTAATTGAATAAATAAATTTAAACAAACAACAAATTAAATAAACTTAATTAAATAACCTTAAACAAATATTTGAATAAAATAAATTTAAATCAACTTAAACAAATATTTGAATAAATAAATTTAAATAAATTTAACTAAACAATTAATTATATATAAATTTAACTAAACAATTAATTATATATAAATTTAACTAAACAATTAATTATATATAAATTTAACTAAACAATTAATTATATATAAATTTAACTAAACAATTAATTATATATAAATTTAACTAAACAATTAATTATATATAAATTTAACTAAACAATTAATTATATATAAATTTAACTAAACAATTAATTAAATAAACTTAATTTAATATTTAAATATATAAATTTAAATAAACAATTAAATATATAATTGAATAAATATATTTCAATAAACACTTGAATTAAATAGACTTAAAATGCCTCAAATTGAAATATACCTCTCCTTCCCATAGCCGCCGAGCCACGTGGTGCTCATACTGTGTCAACACATGTCTCAACATAGGTCCTCCGGGGAATCCAGCATCATCAGCATGTTCCATCTGAGGCTCAGGGACATCCTCCTCCATCTGAGGCTCACGGACATCCTCCTCCATCTGAGGCTCACGGACATCCTCCTCCATCTGAGGCTCAGGGACATCCTCCTCCAACTGAGGCTCAGGGACATCGTCCTCCATCTGAGGCTCAAGGACATCCTCCTCCATCTGAGGTTCACGGACATCCTCCTCCATCTGAGGCTCAGGGACATCCTCCTCTATCTGAGGCTCAGGGACATCATCATGGATGTCTTGTCTTCGACGACGATGCCTAATTTGACGATTTGCTTCGTTTCGTCGTCTATTTGATGCTGTTGGTGGAATTCTCTATGCACCATCAGCACCTCTATTACCACCTATAATGTTGCGAATAATTTGGCCGAAGGCACCTCTCATCCTAGGCACTGCAACATATAAATATATAAATATTAAAAAAATTATAAACAATAAAAAATCAATGTAACAATATATAAATAATGTTTCCCAAGATAATATATAAACAATATATAAATAATGTTTCCCATTTAGTTTCAAAAAAATTATAAATAATATATAAAAATATGTTTCGAAACTTTGAAGGAATCCAAATTTTCGAAATGCATTTTGAAACTTTCCCAAGACCTTCGAAACTTTCCCTCAATTTCGAACATTTGCCAGGCCTTTCGAAAGTTTCACTGCCCTTGCATTTCGAATCTTTCTACATTCAAGAAACTTTAGAAAGTTTCTTGTTTCGAAGATTTCAAAATATTCGAGAGATGCATTTCGAAGATTTCAAATTCAAGTAAACTTTCGAAAGGTTCTTGTGTTTCGAATCTTCCAAATCTTCGAGGGATGCATTTTGAAAGTTTCAAATAAATGCAAAGTTTCGAAAATGAACTTACTTTTGCGTTTTGAATCTTTCAGATCTTCGAGGGATGGGTTGAATCAAAATCGAATATTTGAAATTTTCGAATGACTTGGTAAAAAATGTGGGTAAATTTTTTTTTGGGTTTTTATACATGAGATGAAGGGTAAAATAGTCTTTTAATCATGACTGAGGGGTGTCTGGTACAAAACTCCATATGTGACATGCCTGTTTTATTAGCCCAAAAGATTATATGGCCCGGGTTACAGCACAAAATATTTTCCGGTTCAAATTAACCGACCCGACCCTACCGGATTCGTGGCTCTTTCTCTATTTCCAGCTTTGGATATTGGTGAATGGTGAAGAAAGTTGCAGAAGAAGAAGCAATAAATCTTCTAAAAGTTTGCAACTTTCTCACAATTTAATTATAAAGAAGTTTCTAAATTTGTTTCAATGTCTCACACCTTGCAATTGTTATCATTCACTTCAAGTACATTCAATTCTTCACTGAAGTTGAAGAGAGTTAGACCTCGTTGTTTTCAAATCTTATGTTCTTCTGAACATTCAAGTTTCAAAGAGGATGATAATGGAGGGTTTGATACTAACCTTTTTGCTTGTTTTTTTTCTTAAGAAATGGAAACTTTAAAATTTGCATTTTTATGGGGTAATTTTTTTTTGCACCATCAAGTTTATTAGTTTATGAAGGGTAAGATTAATTTATATAATTTATCTGTTGTAATGTTGTTGAGAAGAAAGGGGTGGAATTATTTGGGGAAAGGAAATTTTGACAATTTTAGTAGCTGATTGAAGCATTTGGTTACATTGGCATCCTTTTGATTAACAAAATTTAGACAACTTATTTGTTGTAGACAGGGAAATAATTGAATTTGGAATTTTTTTTTAAGGGTTCATTTGAATTAATCAAACTAAGATTTTGACTTTGATGCAATATTTTAAAAACTGAACCGGACATTGAACCATTGAGTTAAGACCTTTGGGTCATGATTCATCGGTTTTAAACAGATCGAATTGAGAAGAAACCACAATTGAATCACTCAAATAACCGAATTGTTCACAGTGCCGGTTCATGATTCAACTAGTTGAACTGTTCAGTTTTGTTTTTGTAACAATGCTTTGATGTGTTTCAGTGTACCGATTAACTCACTCTCATTTTGTTGTGTTGTTTTAGAGGCGAAGGCTTATCGCGGGTGATATTGGTGGAGAGATATAGCAATGGTACTGCTAAGAGGTTTTTACTTAACTATACCATATGTTAAGTGGTTTCTATTTCTTAGTTAAGTTTAGTTTATGTTTTTGACTCTTATAAGTGCACATTCTTGAAGGCTTTTGCATTAGCAGTAATGCTAGTGGTTGTTGTGAAGTTAGGAGATTATGGAATACTAATTCACATTAATTATCACATTAGTAGAAAACATAAATGAAATACAAAATTGCTTCATTAGAAACAATGTTTGCATCAGCTATGAATAGAAAATAGTCATGCCCATGTTTGCTTGTTGCCAAGGTTTTAAATTGTAGTTCGTAACTGCAATTGTGACCGAACAATAACATCAAGGTTTTTGTGTTTCTCGCCAATGAAATTGTAGCCACATCGTCCGCATTTGTCCACGGTTATCAAAGATCGCAACTAATGGTGGCTGCAGCTACAATCACAATTTAAAATCTTGCTTGAGTTTTTGGAATATTCTTGTTACCTCTTCTCCGAAACAAATTTCAACTATGACCTTTTCTCCCCCTTATGAGCAGATATGTATTAGGAGATGATTTGCAGTTGCGAACCATTCTTATTGAGGAGGATAGGTCTATGGCAAACAGGTTTGGTGTTTCCCATTCTCCTGATAAAAGACTATCCTGGCTTCCAAAGATGATTAAAGATTTTATTCTACCTGCAGGCTTTCCTGGTGATTAACATACATTCCTTTTATTAATTATCTATTATGTTAAACAGCTTTTCTGTTTTTTTCTTCTTGTCATTGGTAGACAACTGAAAAACACAAACTCGGTTTTACTGATTGATCTGAGTTCCAGTTTATAGAAATATATAGTAATTTAAACTTCAAAGCTTTAGAAAGTAGGATAAACATTGTAATTGCAACATGTTCATTTTGAAAATTTCATTGTTCATTCTTCTTTGGTATGAAATACTTTAAAACATGATGCCACAAAAATAATATCCAACAGGTGATGAATTTCTAATGATTTACTTCTTTGTCCTTAATTATAACTAACCCCTTTTTAGAAAAAAATTGTCCCTAAATATCCCGATGCTAATTACTAGATACATTTATTATTATTTTTTTCAAATATGTCTCTAATGAATACTACTAGTTTGTCTTAGAAGATGAAAAGTTAAATTGAACACATCTATTCTATAAGGGTAGTTCAGTAATAGTCATACCCAAAATATACACATTAATTACACTATTAACTTATCTTAATATATGAGAAAAGTGCCAAAGAGACTTATAAGTAGGGACGGCGGTAGTAAGTAAGACTGACCTAAGGGTCACTTGCACCAGAGTTCAAGAGTAGAAAACTAGAAGAAACAAACATTAAAAACTTCAGTAGACGTTTCACTTCAATAGAGAAACTTCTAGAGTTTTTAACTTCAGTGATTAGATGAAGTTGGAGGGTGACCATTTGTTTACTTATATTTCTCAATGTGATGCAGCATCAGTCTCAGATGATTATTTGCAGTACATGTTACTACAGTTCCCTACCAATGTGACTGGATGGATATGTCACACCATAGTCACTTCAAGTCTCCTAAAGGCATGACATTCTTTCTCATGCTTGTTGGTTTTATTTTATTTTTCCTCAGGAATGTTCGCATTGTGAATATTTGATTAATTTTTATGGTTGGTTTGTGTGCATTTGGTGCTCTTAGCTACGAATTTGGTAATTACTATTAGTACACAAAGTCTCATTGTGCATGTCAGTGACTCAGTGAGGCTTACGTCAAATATTTCTAAGCGATTGTGCAATGAAGTCTTGTGCAATTCTATGTGCTCCTTCACTATGTCATCTTATGCTTATAATTTGTTTCTCTATCACAAATGTAAGGAATGATGATTGTGTTTCTGTCCTCTGTCAAAATTTATACTTCACTTGCAGGCGGTTGGTATTGGTTCTTTCTCTGGAACCACAGCAGCTGCTTCTGCTGCTGCCATCAGGTGAATTATAAATTTTAAATCTTACACTTTTGTATACTAATATACCACATTTATATGCACATAGTAATATATTAAATGCTTCTATGCAGCCCTTATGTGTTATTATTATTTTTATGAGGTTTGTTGCATGTTGTTAGATGGGTCTCAAAGGATGGCATTGGAGCTGTCGGGCGCTTATTCATTGGTCTGGGAATTCATGAAGAAACCCTAAGGAAGCAAATATTTGTGTGCTAAACTTTTAAATTTTAACTCACTGTTATTAGTTTTTCCAGGTGGACGGTTTGGAAATCTTTTCGATGATGATCCGAAGCAATGGAGAATGTATGCAGATTTCATTGGCAGTGCTGGAAGGTCTGAACATGCACTCTTGTTTTCCTATGGAAATATGCAAATGAACTATAGCTCTAAAGAAACCCTTACCCCACCGGTATCTCATGCAGCATTTTTGATCTGACAACCCAGTTATATCCTGCCTATTTCCTTCCTTTGGCATCTCTTGGAAATCTTACTAAGGTATTCAATCTTACTGAACACATGGAACTAGACATATTCTTTGTCTGTGAGAAGGTGCTAAGGTTTTAGAGGGTTCTTGGTTAGTTGGTTAGTATGAAAGATCTAGCTTACTGTTAGGATTGTTATATTATTTTAGGATTGTTATATTATGTTATGATTGTAAAGCCTGCTTAGTGAGTCTTGGTATGACTACAAATCAGTAGCGGATGAACTCAGATAAGTTAGTAGATTGAATTTGAATTATTAGGTAACATTAACGGTTGAACTGACTGATAAATATAAAATGATGTAAAAAGATATTTTTAAATAATGTTTATTTTTTTCATTGAAGATGATAAGGGTAAAAATGGAAGAAAATGTGATACGCTATAAGCTATAAGACCAAATGCTACTTGAAGTAGCATATAAAAAAAATTCTAAGCTCGTACATAGTGAACCAAACAACTCTACTTTGATCATACGAGCTTGTCCGCTACATGGTAGCGGTTTATCCTTGCGAAACAGAGCCAAAATTTTATAATGCAGTTTTCACATTCAGATGCAATAGTCCTTTGCTCTCTTTCCGGAAATTCTCAAGAATGATTTTGGTATATTGAAAAAAACCAGAGATGTAACAAATTCATTTTGAACATACATCCTGAAAATAAATGTGCTTCATAGTAATTAAAAACAGTTTTAGTTGTGCACTTCATGTATACAGATGGATGGCTCAATATGTTGTTCACATATGGTTGTAATTTTCTGGGTTTGACTTTGACATCAAAACAGGCTATAGCAAGAGGACTAAAAGATCCTTCTTTTCGAGTGATTCAAAACCACTTTGCAATTTCATCAAATGTAGGAGAGGTAGCAGCAAAGGTATACTCTTATGTCATAACTAAAAATTACACTTTTTCTAGTAATAATGTTATTTGATTCTATGTAGCTGGCTCTACTTCGTGAGATTAGGCTTGATTGTTATTATTGTTGAATGTTCTCCAATGTACATTTGGTTCAAAAATATAAAGAATTTTCCTCATATAATTGTTTCATTGAAATATCTCAAGGAAGAAGTTTGGGAAGTGGTAGCTCAATTGGTTGGCCTTGGTTTGGGCATATTGATACTGGTAAACTACATGATTTTTCAGGATACCTTTATTTCTTATTGTGGCAGCACCAAGATACTGTTGGTTGCCATGTTACATTCTTTTAGCTTTCTACCGCAGGATACACCCGGTCTTGTAAAATCATATGCTGTACTTTCATCAACTTGGTTGAGTGTGCGACTTCTTCATCTTTGGCTACGTTATGAATCACTTTCAGTTCTCCAGTTTAACACGGTAAGCGTGTAAGGCATGAGCTAATGTAGAATCTAGTACAAATAAATCTGTTATGATTGATTTGTTTTGTTATTTACCTTTTTTGTAATTATTTTTTGCAGATAAATCTTAAGCGTGCTCGCATACTGGTTAAATCACATGTTTTACATTCCACCGTTCCAGGTTAGATTCAGATATATTCAGCGGCTTTCTTGTGAGTTATTACGTTTCAAGGTGATTTTTCAGTATGCCGAATGGATTTATTTCAGGATGCATGGATTGCAACAGGGAAGAGGATATATTAGCTTGGTCACAGTTCATGAAGCCAAAAATAATTTTTGGTTCACCCTTAGAGAAGATGGATGGCATGGAGAAATCTCATTTTATGGTATAGGATCATTATTGCTGCTATTATCACAGTTTAATGAAGGAAATCAAGAAATTAATGGTTATTTATTCTAAATTTGGGAATCGTATAATTAGTGTCATACTAATGGCGTGCAGGTAGGGGCTCTTCTAAAATTATATGCAAATGAGAAATATATTCTTGTGGTCAATCAGCAGCTAGATGATTTGAAGTTTTATGTTTCTTTCAAGGTATGCTTCTTTTGTCTTAACCCTTTAGTTTTCAGGGGAAAGCGACCTTGATAAACCAAAGTTCGGCCCATGGTTCGAACTCGGTTACTCCTGATCGATTCGACATTAATTGAAGCTCATTAATCATTTGAGCTCAATCACTTAAGAATTAATTGGAAAACACAGTCCCCGTTTGGCCTAGATTTTATGATTAGATATAAAATCCATTCATGACTTTTGCGGTTTAGGATAGTTGATCATTGGCACGTTACAAAACTTCTATAGCTTAGTGATTAGGAGTTTGATCTTGCCGCACCTAGTCACAGCCAGTTGAACTTTAACAAATGTAGGTGCGTTAGTGCATTTTTGTCAAAATCTGTCTTTTTATTATTATAATATCCCTCAATTATAAGAACTTGATTGTATAGGAGCACTAATTATATTTTGTTTATTTATCTTAGTAATCTTGTATTGTCAGCCTACTCAATAAAAAAATAAAAATACATTTCTCTTAAGATGGTATCAGAGTTCTCGATCTTTGAGAGTCTGCTTCCGCATAACCTACCACCTACATTGCGGTTTCTTTTTTTCCTAAAACCCTAGCCACCTTCATTGCAGCAATGAGATTTCTTTTTGGCCTATTCGCTGCCATTCCTAAAGTGTTCACTATTCACGCCGCTACTGTTCACGTTTGTTTGACCATCTTTGACTGCCTACTTCGCGCCACCGCCCATACCACAAGACTCGCCACCATTAGATCGACTATAACCCAAAGTGCCGCTGTCAACAGCCCACTCACGCGCTCCCACGCGCCTTCCAGTCTGACGCGTGACGCCCACTCACGACGTCATCTCCGGCGCGTGTGCACCACGCGCCACCTTATAGACCTCTGTTCACCGCCGTTTTCAACAAGATTGTAGATCGACCGTTTATCGTCCCGTTTTGGGTGTTCACTTTCCGATTGGAGCATTTTTGTTTATGGGTCATTTGAAGCTCACACGGCTTTTTTGCTCGGACTTTTCTGTTACAAACATTGGCCACTATTGTAATTGCAGCATTATAGCACACTTACAATATGACAGCTAAAGAAAGGAAAAGTGGATTGACCTCACTCAATGAAGATGCAGTAGAGAAGATGAGATCCTTTTTTAATAAGTTGGAGAAACCAACCGGTACTAGTTCTCTAGTATACTCAGATACATGACTATTTTCTTTTGGACTTAATGCTTCAGATACACCCTATAACCATTATTGGATACTGGAATCTGGAGCCACTAACCACCTAACACCTTTACCTACACACTTCTCCATTTATTCACCTTGTCCTAGCAACGCAAAATATCCATAGCAGATGGTACCCTTATAATGGTAGCAGGTCAAGGAGATGTGCAAATAAGTTCATCTATAACTCTAATAAATGTCCTTCATATTCCTGAATTGTCCACTAGATTAATTTCCATACAAAAACTAACACAAGACCTATCATGTAATGTATTTTATAACAAATCTTGTGTCCTTCAGAACAAGAACTGGGGGAGGACGATTCGTAATGCTAGAGAATGCAATGGTCTTTATTACTTGAATAACCAAAATCTTCCTCCAAATCTACTCAGCAATAGCAACTCCACTACAAGGAATTTGCCATATAGCTACAGAGGTTTTTGGTGACGGACGATAAAGCTGTATGTATAAGTGACATATACCTACAGCTGTTGCTATGAACTGTGGGTACAAACATCATATAGTTACATAGTTATTCATATGCAACTATATTTTTTTGGTGAAACGTTCATCATCGATGGTATAGGTACGTTATATATATTATTTTGTGGGCAACATATGTGCTATTTTAACTTTCATGAAGAGCTGGCTGTCTCTCTCTCACTCATTGGTAACCCTAAATCATGTGTGCTTTCACTCTTTCAAACCGTCACAGACCACCGTCACTCAACACGACATTCTCGTCAAACACATGCCTCTGTCACACACCTACCAGTGTCGAGCACCACGATGAAGACAAAATAGGTGACGCGAAGTGATGCGAAGGAGACTGGATTATGGTGGCACTGGGTCCTTTTGTTCTAAATCAATAAAGACTAACAGGGACAAGGTCATTTTGTACCATTGCCGCCTTAGTCATCCTTCATTTAGAGTCGTAAAGTAGTTGTTTCCTTCGCTCTTCAAGAAATTTAGATGTAGATAGTCTTCAGTGTGAGTTTGCTAAACACAAATGTGTACCTTTTCCAGTTATTAACCAAATGAGTACTTCCCCATTTCGTTTAGTTCATATTGATGTATGGGGCCCTTCTAGTGTTCCAAATAGATCAGGTGTTCGTTGTTTTGTAACCTTTATTGATGATTGTACTTGGGTTACTTTGGTTTACTTACTAAAAAAAGGGAATTAACAAAGAAAGGGAATTGAACAATGAATCGGTCAACCTAATCAGAATCAGAGTGATTCTGCTAGGAAGAACAAAAAGAATTTTATTGAATTGAATAGAAGAAGAATGGTTACAATAGGTCCCACGACCTTGCTGGTTCCACAACCAGAAATTCTGTTAACACCCAAAACTGCCTCAACTTCTAACAGCTATTCCTTCTTATAGTTCATTTATTCCCTAACTGCCTAACTAACTTTTAGACACGTGTTACATTAGGAAGTTTTCAACCACTAACTGCCTAACTAACTTTTAGACATGTGTTACATTAGGAAGTTTTCAACCAAACTCTCCTATTTCCCCTCTGATATACATTTCTAATAGTAGGCTTAGGGCTATTAGTCTTATCACTACCCCCCCCTAAAAGAACTAACTTGTCCTCAAGTTGGAAATCAGGAAAATTGTCTTGAATGTTTGCTGCCAATTCCCAGGTACACTCATGCTGAGGAAGATCTTTCCATTTAACTAGCACCTCTAAGTAACCCTGCTTGTCCTCTCTGCTATCCAATATGGCTTCTGGGGTCACTTCCAACTCTAATTCTTCATTTAACATAGGTGGAAGTGGTTGAGGCTGCTGGTGTGGCTTCAATGCTTTCTTCAACAAAGATACATGAAAGACCGGGTGAATTTTAGCATGACTAGGGAGGATTAACTTGTAAGCCACTGGGCCAATCTTGCTACTAATTTGATAAGGGCCATAGAAGCGGGGGACAACTTAGCATAAGGTCTATTGGCCAACGATTTGAACTTATAGGGCTGTAATTTGAGATAGACCCAATCATCTATCTGAAATTCAACAACCCTTCTGTGCTTGTCTGCATTCTGTTTCATTTGGTTTTGGGCTTTAGTCAAGTTCAACTTCAATTCTTCAAGAATAGCATCCCTCTGAAACATTAATCTGTTGACTTCTTCTACTTTAGAAGGTATAGCTCCAGCCTTTAGTAAACTAGGAGGGTCTCTACCATATAAGGCACGAAAAGGAGTCATCCCAGCTGAACTATTGTAATTGGAATTAAACCAAAATTCTGCCCAGTGCAACCCATCTAACCACTTCTTAGGCTTAGGACCTACAAAGCATCGCAGATAAGTTTCTAGACATCTATTTGTTACCTCAGTTTGCCCATCTGACTGAGGATGATAGGAAGTACTCATTTTTAATTGAGTTCCAGCCAGCTTGAACAACTCTTTCCAGAAATGGCTCAAGAACAAAGGGTCTCTGTCAGAAACAATGGTGGTTGGAAACCCATGCAGCTTCACTATTTCTCTCACAAACACCGCAGCTACATCCTTGGCTGAGTAAGGATGTCCCAAAGCAAAAAAATGGGCATACTTAGTGAGCCTATCTACCACTACTAGAATGGTATCCCTTCCTCTAACTTTAGGTAATCCACCAATAAAGTCTAATGAAATATCCATCCAAACTTGCTGAGGAATAGGGAGCGGTTGTAATAATCCTGCAGGAGTGAGTGTCGAGTACTTATTTCTGTGGCAAACTTCACACTTATCAACAAAGCTCTTAATATCTGCCCTCATGCCTTCCCAGTACAGAAATGTAGCAACTTTTTTGTAAGTTCTGAAGTATCCAGAGTGGCCTCCCATAGGTGTTTCATGGCATTCAGCAATGATAATAGGGATTCTGTTAGACAGCCTAGAAAGAACTAGTCGTCCTTTGTAATAAAGCACTCCTTTTCTCAACTCAAAGTTCTGATGTGCCGTAGGGTTAATGATCAGATCTTGCATCATTTGCATCCACTTAGATTCTTGTTGTAATTCCTGAATCCAAGTATCTTTTTCATCCACAGATAAAACTGAAATCACTGAATACATCATCTTTCTTGAAAGAGCATCTGCCGCCGAATTTTCAGCCCCTGGCTTGTACTGAATTTCAAAATCTAACCCTATAAGCTTGACTGCCCATTTGAATTGTTCATCTGAAAATAATCTCTGCTCAGTGAGAAACTTAAGACTTTTCTGGTCTGTCTTTACAATGAAGTGTCTTCCCATCAAATAGTGTCTCCACTTCTGAATGGCTTGAACCCGCGCCCTTAATTCTCTTTCATACACGGACTTTTGTTGAGATCTAGTAGACAATCCTTTACTCCAAAAAGCTAGAGGCCGCCCTTCTTGCATTAGTACAGCTCCCAACCCCTTGCTGGACGCATCTGTTTCAATTATAAATTGCTTATTGAAATCAGGTACAGCCAGCATAGGTAAGTTCACCATAGCAGTCTTCAATTCCTCAAAAGCATAACTAGCTTCAGGTGACCAAACAAATGCATCTTTTTTTAGTAAATCAGTGAGCGGTTTGGCTTTTCTACCATAGTTTTGCACAAATCTTCTGTAGTAACCAGTCAGCCCTAAGAAACCCCTTAGGCTTTTGATGTTGGTAGGTGTAGGCCAAGACTTCATATCTTCAACCTTGGAATTATCAGCTGCCACTCCTTCTCCTGAGATGATATGGCCCAAGTATTCTAAACTGGACTGCCCAAAACTACATTTTTTTAGATTGGCTTTTAGATCATTCTGTTTCAATATGTCCAGAACTAGTTGCAAATGTTGTGCATGAGCCTTCATATCAGTGCTGTAGACTAGTATGTCATCAAAGAACACCAATGTGAATTTTCTCAAATAAGGTTTTAGGATGTCATTCATCAAGGCTTGAAAAGTAGATGGAGCATTAGTTAATCCAAAGGGCATTACAAGGAACTCATAGTGTCCCTCATGAGTCCTAAATGCTGTTTTTTCAACATCCTCTGTTTTCATCCTGATTTGGTGATACCCTGATTTGAGATCCAACTTAGAAAACATCTGTGCCCCCCCTAATTCATCTAATAACTCTTCAATAATAGGAATGGGGAATTTGTTAGGAATGGTAATTTTGTTAAGAGCCCTATAGTCTACACAAAATCTCCAACCTCCATCCTTCTTTTTCACTAAAAGGATAGGACTAGAATAGGGACTTATACTCGGTCTAATCACTCCAGCGTCGAGCATTTCCAATACTAACTTCTCTATTTCAGTTTTCTGGTAGTGTGGACATTTGTAAGGCCTTAAGTTTGGAATTTCAGTACCTTCTTTCAGATGGATGGCGTGATCATGCCTTCTAGAGGGAGGTAGCCCTTGAGGATTCTGAAAAACTTCCTGAAACTGCTGTAGTATTTCCTCAATCATCTCTGGAGTTTGGTGTTGTTGCTGCCGCCTGCCTTGTTCATTATCACACTGCAACAATAATCCTTCACCCTCCTTCAACAATACTTGCATAAGGGCACCATAAGATAGTTCAGTTTTGGTCAAAGCTGGATCCCCTGCGATAGTGATCACTGAATTCCCTTTTTTCACGGTCAACTCCATCTTACCAAAATCTGCCTTCACCTCTCCCAACCCAGCCAACCAATCTAGCCCAAGAACTAAGTCTACTCCTTTCAAACTGAAAAGATAGAAATCTTGAATTACCTCTAATTTTTGCATGCAGAATTTTAGCTTCGCACATTTCCCTTTGCCCTTTACTTTATGTCCATCTCCCACTTCAACCATATACACTGGAGTTTCTGCTACTTGTAGTTGTAACCTCTCCACTAACTGCTTGGAAATAAAGTTGTGGGAAGCTCCACAGTCAATGAGAATGACTACAGGTATCTCTTCTATGTTTCCCCTCACCTTCCAAGACTTAGTAGATGTCAACCCAGTCATGGAATACATGGATAACTGTAATGAGTTGGAAGAGTCCACCTGACTCAAGTCTTCATTTTCTGGTTCTTCATCTTCCTCTTCAGCTAAAAGCAACATCCTCAGCTGTTTATTTTTCACACCATTTCTCTACTGGAAGGGTTCATCACATCTAAAGCACAACCCTTTTTCTCTTTTTTCTTTCATCTCAACACTGGACAGTTTTTTATAATCTCCTCTTGTTCTAGAACTTTCCGCATCTAAGTTTGGTCTGATGGTATTATTCACACTGCCCATGGAAGAGCCCTCTCTCTGTTTATTTACTGCAGTCTGGGGTTCCAGGGTCACCATCTTACTATAAGAATTTGGTTTATATGAGCTATAGGATCTAGAATATGTTCCACTATTCTTCTTTAATAACACCAGATTCTTCTGTTCCACTAATATAGCTTTTTGAATTAATTCTGACAGAGTAGCCAAATCATACAATTTCACTTCAGCTTTGATCTCTTCTTTTAATCCATTAAGGAAAATTCCTCTAACAAAATCTTGATTGACTTCCCTCAAAGCCCCAGCATATTTTTCAAACAGTTCAACATATTCCTCAACACTATTGTTTTGTTTCAAAGAAAGTAACAATTCGAAGGGATTTTGAATCATAGAGGGTTGGAAGCGCCTTACCACAGCAATCTTGAAACTCTCCCAAGTTGGATTAGGGTTGCAACCTTCCCACCATTGATACCAACTAAGAGCTTTGCCCTCCAAGGAAATTATCGTGGCTTGCATCTTCTCCTCTGCTGTCACGCCTCTAATTGCAAAGTACCGCTCCAATTTCTGGATCCACCCGTACGCGTCGTCCCCCAAAAAAATAGGGATTTCCAATCTTCTCCAACAATTTGGATTCAGACTTCGCTGATGACTCTCTCCTTCATTCTCACTTTCGCTTCCACCCTCCCGCGAGTGTCCATTTCCGTTTATCCCCAATTTGTTGGCTATCGCCGATAACAGCTCTTCGGTTTTCTGCATTCGAGCTTCGTTAAGCTCCAATCGCAATCTCATTCTCTCGCGATCTTGCTTCAGCTCCTCCATCTCTTGAGTCCAACTCTCATCGTTTCGTGCCATTCTTCTGGTAGAGACCATAGACGATTGCGGCAGCGATTGGTTGGTGGTGGATCCACTCCCTCAAGCACCAGAAACGGTGCTCTGATACCAGTGATACCACCACTGGAATTAACAAAGAAAGGGAATTGAACAATGTATCAGTCAACCTAATCAGAATCAGAGTGATTCTGCTAGGAAGAACAAAAAGATTTTTATTGCATTGAATAGAAGAAGAATGGTTACAATAGGTCCCACGTCCTTGCTGGTTCCACAACCAGAAATTCTGTTAACACCCAAAACTGCCTCAACTTCTAACAGCTATTCCTTCTTATAGTTCATTTATTCCCTAACTGCCTAACTAACTTTTAGCCACGTGTTGCATTAGGAAGTTTTCAACCAAACTCTCCTATTTCCCCTCTGATATACATTTCTAATAGTAGGCTTAGGGCTATTAGTCTTATCAGGTTACTTTGGTTTACTTACTAAAAAAAAATTCAAAGTCGGTTATGTGTTTGTACATTTCTTCTCCATTATAAAAAACCAATTTATAGTGAGTATTAAGAGAATTAGGTCCGATAATGCCAAAGATTACTTTAGTCACGAACTTAATTCTTTTTGTTAAAAGGAGAGCATTATTCATGAGTCATCATGTTTTAAAACACCCTAACAAAATGAGTTTGCTGAGAGGAAAATGGACACCTATTAGATCAAACCCGAGCTATGTTATTTCAAAATAAGGTTCCCAAGAAATTTTGGGGAGAAGCAGTATTAACTATTTCGTATCTCATAAATCGTTTACCTGTCCTTGCCTTCAAAACTCCCATGGAGACCATGTCCTCGTTCTAATGTGTCCACCTCTAGTAATCTTACTCCCATAATATTTGGGTGTGCGTCATATGTCTATATCCATAGTGATAGTAGAGGGAAACTTGATCCTAGAGCTTTAAAATGTGTTTATTGGGTACTCTTCCACCAAAAAGGGATACAAATGCTATCATCCACCATCCCAAAAATTATTTGTCTCTCGAGATATCACCTTCTAGTAACAAGAAAGTTATGTTGGTCAAACTCATCTTCAGGGAGAGAATACAAGTAAGGAAGATGAGTCTCTTCTACTTCTTGAGTTGACTCTTGAACCCAAAATTGAGATTGAAATTGATTTTGAAAAAGATGGAAATAACAGTGTTGAGACTGAATTTGTTTTGAGAAAGATGGAAATGATGACACTAATGTAAGATATGAGAAGAATCTAATATGTACAAGAAGAACAAATGTCATTCCTAAATCTATTCACATCCAAGAGTCTAATCCAACTTTACATGAGGTAACTTCCCTTGATCCTTCAAACTCTAGTTGTACAATCTATGAATCTTCTAATGCACAAGAATTAGAACCCAACACACCACCAACTTATGATGACCTCCATATCCCAATTGCCCTCAGGAAGAATACTAGTACGTGTACTAACAAGCCACTCTACCCTCTATCCAACTACCTCTACTTTTGAACAATTTTCACTTACTCATAAAGCCTTCCTCACAAGCCTGAACACTACCAAATACTTACATCTCTATTTGAAGCATTGTCTGACATGAAAAGGAAACAAGTTGCAAGCTGCACTCAGTCAATTCATACACCAACCAAAGGAGGTACACTTGCAAGCTGCACTCAGAATCGTGCAATATTTGAAAGGAACCCCAGGAAGAGGAACTTTGTTAAGAAGAAATGGAAATGTGGGTCTTGAAGCATATATTGATGCTGACTATGCAAGATCAATTGTAGATAGAAAGTCAACCACATATATTGCACTTTCCTAGGTGGGAATCTTAAGACTTGGAATCTTAAGAAACAAAGCGTGGTATCCAGATCCAGTGTTGAAGCAGAATTTAGGGCAATGACACAAGGGATATGCGGGTTACTATGGTTGAAGATCATTTTGGTGGATCTAAAGATAAAATGAGATGAACCAATGAAACTCTATTGTGATAATAAATCGGCTATTAGCATAGTCTATAATCCAGTGCAGCATGACAGAACCAAACATATTGAAGTTGACAGGCATTTCATCAAAGAAAAACTTGATAGTGGCCTAATCGACACTCCATATGTCTCCTCTCAAGGCAACCTTGCAGATCTTCTAACTAAGGGGTTAAACAGTAGCAACTTTGAAAGAATTGTATCCAAACTAGGAATAGATAACACCTATTCACCAGCTTGAGAGGGAGTGTCAAAAATTGTTTCTTTTTATTATTAAAATTCCCTCATTATAAAGATTCCGTTGTATAGGAGTACTAATTATATTTTCCTTATTTATCTTAGTAATTTTGTATATATATCAAATGTATTGTCAGCCTATTCAATAAAAATATATTTCCCTAATTCTTTAGAATTTTTAATGCTTTAAGCTCAAAAGCAATGAAGCATATGAAGGGGTGTATCCTATAAAACACTGATATAAACACAGACACTGTCATTGACACGTAAGTGCTGGTAGTAATTTGAGAAATGTAGTTACATGTGCCTATGTCTTACTAGTGTCAGACACCACATGTTATACACTTGCACACACCTACAACCTGAAGTGTTAGGTGCTACATGTACCTTCTCATCTGTTATCACACTGCAGGTTGGAGCTACAAGTATATCTGTATTGCGAAGTATTTGGCAGACATTCTGGCTTAGTGAGTACTGGGAGAGCAAGGGCAGTGTTTGTGAACAACTTGCCAATAGCCTAATTGAATTGGAAAATAGGTTTGACGATTTCATTCAAAAGTTAAAAGGTGCTAAATGGGATACACAGCAATTAAATTTGAAGGTCCCCAAAGAAATCTCAATAGATGATATTAATACTTTTTAAATTCTAAAATGGTCGAGATGAAAATACTTCATATTTTATAACGCAGAAGTTCTCGAAAGTCGTAGCCTAAAATTTGATCAGCCAAATTATTCATTGTATTAGCAGATTAACAAGCATGCATAACAATATACTTATAGTATTAGGTCACTGTATGCCATGTACTAGCTTTGACAATGCCTTATTGGGAATGCTCCTGTTGTAAATAATATGTTTATTAATTTTGTTCAAAATCCTTAATGTTTGCAATTTTGGGGGATGAAATTCATATTGTTCAAGCTGGATAGTTGAAATGGAAGAGGTCCTCAGATTTTTTATGTGATAAAAAAGTACCTTATCGCACAACTGTAAGACCATCGCAGTTGTATGGGATAGAGTGTTTGGGCAGTAACTAACAAACATGAGGATACAATGGACGTAGCAGATATGAGAATATTGTGTTGAATAAGTGGAAAGATTAGACGAGATAGAATTATAATGACAGCATTAGAGAGAGAATTGGGTAGCACCTGAAAAGATGGCGGAAACTCGGCTTAGATGGTTTGGACATGTCGAGATGAGATGTGTAGGTTTTGTAATAAGGAGAGTAAATTAGATGAAGGGTAGTCAAATTGTTAGAGACAAAGGAAGATCTAGAAAAATTATTTTAAAAAAACTAGAGTTTAACTAGATGATAGAGATATGTTATATAACAGAACATATGGTGTCGTTTGATCCATATAGCCGACTCTATTTAGTGGGATAAAGTTTGGTTTTGGTTGTTATTGAAGTTCACACTGCAATTCAGTGCTTCTATGGTGAACAATTTGGGGAATCCTACTATCTGTGGTCCAACAATTCATGATTCCATTCATCGATAAGTTCTTTGGTTAACCTTGTTTTGTGAGCTATAGAAATTGATGTAATCAAATTGATTTCTTGTTCAAATATAGTTTAGTTAAGCAGGTGCTTGTAGTGCTTTTTTTACTTGTAGCTAAAGAACTTGTTTCTAAGTGTGTGGAGTTATTGTAATAAAAGATCAATGCCTTGTATGGAAAGATTCCTTGCTGGCTAGCTCTCACATTTCAATTCATATCTCTTCCATCAAAATAGAAAGATAGATACATCCACTTCCTAAGCTCAATTGTATTGTAATGCAATTTAAATATCCAACTAGGTGTTCCAATTTAGCATGCAATAGGATATAATGTCATGATATATTTTAGCCATAATACAAATAATGTCATTCACTTTGGAGCAATTAAATGAAGAAAGAAAAAACTAGCTCCTCCTTTAGTTAAAATGTACATTTACTTGAAGGGATAACTTCTTGTCACTGCTTTTCCATTCCAAGCTTGCAAAAAATTTAAATGCTTACATTGATTTTTCAGTTGTTTGTATTATTTTATTTTATGGAATTAAGCAACAAAGATCCAGGAGCAACCAAGGAATTAAGAGAGTGCTTGACTGTGCATTTGACAAATGTGTGATTTTAAATTAACTTGATTTTAAAAAAATGATTTAATTAAAACTGGATTTTACATAAAGTTTTTTATATTTGAATATTTGACTACAAAAAAATGTTTAATAGCTGCATTTTATCACTTCTAGGCAAACTGAAGCTTGAAGATATAATCAATTTCAATTCAAAGTAACCAAATATCTTTAACATTTTTTCTTGAAATCACAATTAATAAAAGGAAAAACCAATTTTGATGCTCTATCTGAATTAAAAAAAAACTATTGAAAGAGAATAGGAAATATATTAGCACATGTATGTGCAGGGTCTAGATATTTCAAGTTAAAAAACTGACTCTAATTACAACTAAATTTGACATTAACTATATCATTATCTCAATCGTAAAAATAAATAAAACCATTAATTTTTTTTGATAAATGTCTTCGAAATTCCGATAAATTTAAAAATCAATCAACGTGGATCGCATATAATTTTCCTATTTAGATCATCATCTACACGCATAAAAAAGGTACAAGTCTAGTGCAAGCAACATTTAACTACTACTTACTAGTCTGCATTCTTCCATTGCTAATTAATAAGGGGTTGGCATGTCATTGTCACCAAGATAAAATTGTTTGAATCATCGCTTCTTTAATTAATACATGGTCACTTTAGTTAGACTAGTACCCTGAAACAGTGGTTAATGCGATGCCAAGTATTATCGTTAAGAAATTGCCAACTGTCCGTGCTACAACAATTGTTATATTAAAAGGAAATTGTGGTTTCACTAGTTAGGTTTCTCTTCTTTACCCTATATTTTGTGTCGTTGATATTTGGGTAGGGTAAAAAGAATATATATAGATTTTATATTCACATTTATAGGTTATTTTTGAAGGCTTTTTAAAGTTATTTAAAATATTAATCACGATCGATCGATGATACTTTGAAAATATAATTTAATGATTTTTTTAGTTTTGATGATCGAGATAATGATTCATTGAAGTCAAATAAAAGAACAAATACAAAATGTCTTTTAAAACTCAATTCGTCTCGAATTAATATCAATCAAGTTACTATCTCAATCGTAAAAACGAAAAGAACCATTAAATTATACTTTAAACAAGTATGGTCGTGATCATCGTTAAAGTTTTAATTAAGTTTTAAACATTGTCCAAGGTAGATCATCTATCAAAGTGGTATCTTGTATAATTTTCCTATTTGAAATCCTAAAAATGAGTGTATCTTCTCAACTAAAGTATTTGGTTATTTTCTAAAACTAGTGGGCCACGTAAAGATGCTCACTTGGATGCACAAATCAAAATGGACCACATTGATACATGATAGATTGTGGATCATTGTTTAAAAGTTTCTTGAAATTTTAAGTTTACGATTCAGTATCACAAACCTCTTCAGAAGTATAAGTTAACGATTTTTCTTGTCATTATAGCTTAAACTAAGACATGATTGATATTATTTTAACAAGTTGATTGCTTTGACAAATTGAATTTTGAGTAACACATTTGTTTTTCGTTATTATCAATATGACATTTAATTTATACTTTCACGAAGTATAGTCGACTGTCCATATAGTTAGGATGACTTTTAAACACTTATATATAAAAATGGTCTAATGTAACGTTCATCCAATCTCTTTAATGGAATTAATGTTTAAAAATATAGTCCAAAAATATGATCTATAAAACCTTCGATCATTGTTAAATGGATATAATTACAATTAAATTAAATTATCAGTAAGTAATACTAAAAAAACTTTAATTAGAATTCCAAACTTATTAAATTTAATGAGATTGGATTTTCTCAAGTGTTTAAGTATTTGAAAAAAGAAAAAAATAATAATTAAATATAATATTTTAATCACTAATTTTTTTTTTTCACTCTAAAATAAACTTTCAAGTAGAATTCAAATTCAAATTTTATTTAATTGCACTACAATTCAAAAAGATTGAACCAATGGACGAAGTAACCAATTTCTGGTTAAACTAATACATTCAATACAATATTTAAAAAAACATGGTTAAAATACCCTTTATATTTTCTTCTTAATAATTTTCTTTTGCTTCATTAAATTAAAAATAGGAACCGGTAGCTGTTACCATTAGGATCAAAATTTGAAATGTTTTATATATGTTTCAATCAACCATCATTTTATTTTATTTTTGTCAAGAATCAACCATCATTTGAAAATCCAAATGATTAAGAAATATGTAGCTTCTTGAACAACTGATTCAATACATCACTTGCAAATATATGGTCTTAAATGTCCTTCGTGATTAATTAAAATTTGATTCCAAGGTATTACATGCACTGTAACTAATTAAATTAAATTATCCGACAAATCGATCGTTATCCTTATTTTTAATAGCTTCCATTACCCCTTTTAATTAATAACAATCTCTTTGAGAGCTATCGTGACGCAATTGTACACTATATTTTCGGTTATATAAATGATTGTACACATAGTTAAGTGACTTCATGATATACATAAATTTTATAAATTAATTTTACACTGATTCAATAATTCAATCTATCAAATCAATTTTATGAGGTCAATTCATTTAATTTATTATTCTTCTCTATCGTATAACTAATTTTAAAATATTATATAAAATTAATTTTAAAAGAATCGTACAAATATGAGTGATACAATAAAACAATAATTTTTTTAATTAAAAATCAATATAAAACTCGTTAATTATGCCTTCTACAAATGTTATTTTCCTCGATAGCTCTACATTCTGCCTAAATATAGTGATATCAAGGATATTTTATCTAAACGTATTCCAACACCTTTGAGAAGATATTTAGGCAACTTGGAGCTATTGCTTATAATCACTTCTCATCCCACAACTGGATACTAGCAACCGACCCAATGCACCATTTGCTTCCTTCTTGAAGCATGAATTTTGAACTCTAAATATTCCTCCAAGCATAATTAGGGTTATGACAATATATATATATATATATATATATATATATATATATATTAAGAAAAATATTTAATTTTAAAGAGTTGAGTGATTAGACTATTCAAGTTAGCTAATAATCTCCAACTTTGTTTATCAAACATAATATATTAAAAATTATTCAAAATTTTAAAATGTATATATTCATCCTAACATATTCTTTTAATATCTTTAAGATTTTTTTTTGTCAAAATATGTTGATATATTAAATGTGAATAAGAGTCTCACATTTAATAAAAAAAATAGATATTAAACATAGAATATCTATGAACTTGATGTGTCAGAGTTTTTAGTGAATATTTGATATTTAATTCAATTGTTTTAATTAACTCAATGTAATAATCTCATAACACCCTCGTGACCCAACAAGACATTCTCTAAAAATCTCAATTCATTACACCCTTTACACTATTATGATAAAATACCAGCAAAATTTATACGCACTAATGTAGAGAAAATGACACCAAAATCTGAACTTGCATTTTAACTTATCAAATATTTATATGAATAGTAGTTACGTAACATATATTTTGATGAGATTTTTTGTATTTTTATTCATAGAAATATAAAATATATTTCATGAGGAAAAAACTCTTAATAATCCTAAACTTTGATTTATTATTATATATATTATTTAAATAAACACAAATTTTATCCATATCAATCATCATGCGTATAATGAATAGTTATATCATAAATAAAAAAAATACACTAGAGTACAGAGTCTAATATATTATAATACAAAATGAAGTGATTAATTAATTGCAAGAGCAGATGAAAAGAAGCGAGAATTAGTCGTGAGTAGAAACAACGATAACGGAGAAAGTAACGAAACAAATCTTGCATGAGTAGAGAAAAAAGGTAGTGGCATTTTGGTAATTGACAAGAACAAAAACTGATACTGTGTGACAAGTGTAATTATATAAGTACAAAACGAATGAGTTACGTGTAGTTCAAGTGAATACCCAACACATTCTTGCGTTGCGTTGTTGCGTGCGTTAATCTCAATTCACTCTCTCTCTCTCTCTCTCTACATCTCATACACTTGCTCAATTTTCTACTTTGGTTTGGTACCATGATGTTGTTGTTTACGATGCTCTTTCGCAGGTAAAAAAACGTGGTACTTGTTTTTTTTTGTTTGGTTAATTTATTTCTTATAAGATTAAATTTAATTAATTAATTAATTTGGTTACTATAGATTAATGGGTTTTTTAATTAAATGCTACAGTTTTTGTGTGAGATTTTTATGAATGGGGTTTGTTATCAAAAGAAGGAAGAAAGAAGAAAAGGGATTAAAAGGAGAGATGCGAAAGTCTTTCAAGGATTCTCTTAAAGCTCTTGAAGCTGATATCCATTTTGCCAATACACTGTAATCATTCATTCATCTCTTTCATATCTTAACCATTTTTTTATTGTTATGAATATTGAATTATGTGATTTTTGGATACTACCTAAATATCACATATTTTATTTATTATATGGTTTTGAACTCCATGTTGTTTTATTTTATCTTAGTTTGTGTGTTTTGTTGGTGTCATTGTCATTTTAGGAATGTTATGATTTTTCTTTTTATTTTTTAATTAATTTCCTTATTGTTAAAGATGATGCAAGAGATTAAGAGAGTGGTGAATTTTCTGCTTGAGAAGTTGAGGTGAGGACTTAATTGTAGAAGGCAAAATAGGAAATTAAGTATCTAAGAGTGCTTTGATGAGATTTTTCGAGTGTTTTTCAGCTTAACTAGAGGTCTTAGGTTCAAATCCATCCCTGTGAGTGCAAAAGCATTAAAAAAATTGAGGGAGACATTTGCTGCCCAGTGTGGTCCTACTTTGATCGAGTGATTAGTCTCTGCAGTTGTCGAAGGATACCCGGTTTACACAGAGAAACTAGGAAATTAAGTTGAATAAAGGAAAGGGGGGATGGATTAATCAATATTTCATACTCTAGTTAAAGCTGATAGCTGAGGTTTATATGTTTAATGTGGAATATGGATCAAAAGGAGGGGGGAAAAAGGAATTCTTTGGCATGATCTTCTATAGTTTTTTTTTCCTAATCTATTGAACCTCTTTTTGACATGTTTTATTTTGTTTCTTCCATTTTAATGGAGATCAGGCACTCCAATTCTTTGGTGTTTTCCCATAATGTCGTAGGAGGGGTGCCTCAGTTTACACAATTTTGCATCCTTTCTTTGTAAAGAAGACCCTAATCAAGTTAACTAGAGTACAACTTTTTATGATTATTTTGAATGGTGGTCGGTGGTTTTATACGAAACCGACTGATTTGTATTCCCTGCATTCACGCAATTCTGACTTTGGATTTTGGACCCATTTTACCAAGTTGGAATTTGGACCGAGCGGTTTTGATCTGACGGTTCAATTTGCATTACTGCGTCAAATATGTCCATGATTCACTGAAATGACTCCGGATTGGAAACTGAAAGACCTTTTCCATTTCTCTTTATATTTAATAAATGAAATTTGCATTTTTTTGAATGAGATTGTTGAAAAACATAGCAGAATACTAGGCTACTAGGCCAATATATGAGAATGTTACAAAAGAAAAAGGATGAGTATAATAAATTTTCTATCACTCCTAATTAATTTCCAATTTTATTTGTATCTTGATATTCCAAGATCTAACCTTTAATTTTTTGTTTGAACACTAGCACACCAACTTGAAAAAGAGAAGCTTTTATGTGCCAACTTTAAATGCTTATCTCTGAAATTTTAGTGCACCTTTTCTTCAATGTTACAATATTGAAATTCTCTACCAAATATAATTAAAAAAGTTATTGTCTTAACGATTCTTTTTGAATCAGAGCTTCGGATTATCCAAGTGATCAGGACGGAGCCTGCCTTCAAATGAGATTGTCCTATAGCTCGGCTGCCCAATTCCTTCTTTTTTTTGTTCAGTGGACTGACTGTCACCTTGCTGGAGCCTTAGGATTGCTTAAAATTCTTATATACAAGGTGCTTTCCCTTCCTCTTTACTTTGTGTTTCATATTAGAAAATTGCTTTCAAACATACAATCAATTATCATATACGATAGTGCAGAACATGAACGACATTATTGTTTTGTTGTCATGCTAGTGAATGATGTACATGTTATGTTGGGTTTGTCACAGGCCTATAAGGATGGGAAGACAACCATGTCTATTTATGAAAGAAAAGCCAGTTTGAAGGAGTTTTATGGTAAGTGTTAAGTGTTACCAAGAGTCGGTTTGGTAAATTTCTCAACAAGTACTTATGGAAAAAGATATAGACCCTATTTGGATAAACAACTTAATGAAGTGCTTAAAGTATAAGTGCTTATTTGTAAGCTATTTTAATAACAAAAGATAAAATAAAGTCAAATTATTTTCATCTAAGTTATAAGTTGTTTTCATAAGCGATCTTGGAGAGCTTATGAAAGTAAGCTGTAAACAACTTCTCCATAAATACCTATAAGCTTATAGTGATTTTTTTCTCTAAGTGAAGAATCATAGTAATATTAATCAAGTTTCCACAAGTTAGAAGCTAATCCAAACTAAGAAGTGAAAAATCATATTAATAAAAAGCTGTTAGCCGCCGCTTAAATCTATATCATGTGATAAGCTTCATTAGTTTCACCATTTTTTAAGAAAAGTGTTTCACAATCCAAATGTGATTATTACATTTACAAAATGTATATTAACAGGTGTGATCTTTCCCTCTTTATTGCAACTTCAGAGAGGAATCACTGATGTTGACGATAGGAAACAAAAACATCTGTGTGCTACTAGGTACAAGCCTAAAGATTTAATAATCAAAGGAAAAAGCTATGAAATCGACATAGAAAGAGAAGAAGAATGCGGTATTTGCATGGAGATGAACAGCATGGTTGTACTGCCAAGTTGCAATCATTCAATGTGTATGAAATGCTACCGCGACTGGTGAGTTAATTATGACTACCTTTCTTTTTTGTGAAGATAACTTCTAATGATAATAAATCATTTAGCATTTTGTTATAATGTCAGAGGTAGATTCTAAATGATTTTGCATTTTGTAGTCCTATTGCTCAACAAGTTTTTCATCTATCTCGACGGAAGAAAAGTAATTCATCCTCCTGAAACATGTTTAAGTGACCAGAAATATAAGACCACTGATATTTTTTTTAAAGACATTAGATATTTATTTTCTCGGAAAAGTTCAAATTGAGTAAAGGGCCTGGAAGAAAACCAAACCGAACTGAACCGTTACAGCATTCGGTAAAACCGAATCAAACTGTTAATTGTTTGTCCCGAAATCAAAATGGTATAAAGATTCAATGTACCGTTTCATTATTTCTTAACTGAAACTACTTTTAAAAAAAACTAAAAATCAAACCAAACTAAATTTTAAGATTCTTTAAAAAACTAACAACCAAACTGCACCACAAAGAACTGAACTGTTTAAGTTCATTCATGAACTATTCAGTATTCATCACAGTTCGGATTTTTTTGTGCAATTCAGTTCGGTTCAGTTTGTTTTTTTGGACAACCTTAATGACAAAGCCTAAAGCTAAGTGAGGCCTTAGATTGAACAAATTATGGGAGGAAACTTCATATATATACAATTTTTGTTAGGTATCAAAATTAGGTGAGACCATGTAGAGTACTAATTGGAGTTGGGTAGAGGTCTAAAGCAAGGGCTTTAGTGGCCTTGACAAGTTTTTTTTTATAGACAAATATTAGTTGTTAGTATGTCATGTTAGTAGTCAGAATTTAAACTCAAACCCTCTCTCTCAAACTGCTTCGAGCGTCTAAGCTCAATCACTTAACTATGCCTCATTGCCTTGGGGTCCGACCTCAATATTGTTTTTAGTTAATTTGAAAGAAAGTAGTTGTTTGTATCAGCTAGCATATTTGTTATTTATATTCCTTTCTGGCTGGACTCTATGGAATTTAGATATATCTTACTATGGCTTCTTCAATTTCAAGAGTTCTCTTTTTTTCTTCTGTTTGCTTAGGCATGCAAGATCTCAATCATGCCCTTTCTGTCGGGACAGTCTTAAAAGAGTAAACTCTGGTGACCTTTGGATCTACATGAACAGCAATGAAATGGATGATCTTGATTCAATCAACAAGGAGAATTTGAAAAGACTATTTTTGTATATAGAAAAGTTGCCTCTTGTTGCTAGACCTTATATTCACATCATATCATCACAACTTCTTGTTGCCTCTTAGTGGAAAGCTTATTCAAACTTATATTTGTAAATACATGTTTCAATGTCATTACATTCCCTTGATATATACTCATTTAATTTCATTGGAATTAAATTTAAGAGTTCATAGTCCAAAATTTTTCTTTGCTCATAAAAGCAGTAAGTAACATTGCATTTGTGTTTTGATTTGTTGAGTACACAGTAATATAATTAAATATAGTTAGGGGTGATATTTTTCATATCCCTAATAATATCATTTTTAACTATATATCTCCTATTTTTATTTTCCGAATTCTCTCAACTCTTCCTCTCCATATTTTTTCCAATTTTTTCTGAGATTTACGAAATATCTATCGTATTCCGTAAAATCCGTCTGATCCCTTAAGTAAGGTCGTAAAATCCGTCTGATCCCTTAAGGAAGGTCTAAGGTTCGAATTTTACGGTTGACAAAAATGTAGTTGAAAACAGAGATTCTACTAAAAGTGGTAAGTCGGTTCTTTGTTAAAGATTAGTCCTCGGTAAAGTTGGTAGATATTTTATGTTACCAAAAAATTTAAATTTAAATTTATAAAAAAGTTTTTATAAAAATGAGCATTTTAATTTCATATGATAATAAAAGTGCTGTTCATCTACATGTAAATTTAAATTGAGGAGGCAAGGAAACTGATTAACATAGCTGTTGTAGTGGAGGCAAGGACAAGAAGGACTTGAGTGGCATCACAAAGCATTCAAAAGGAAAGACCCCTCATGCAATTATAGGGTGGTCACTTCTCTAGCTAGCTCTCAATTATTTTGTTATTTCAGAATACATTGCCCCTTATATAATTGGTCATGGATGAAATGAAGGAATTTTGTTCCAGTAAAAAAACATCTGACAAGGAGATATATTTCTTTTGCTAAATATATTAATGCGAAAACTGGAGCAGCAAATTTCACCCATGTTACAAGTTTCTTCTAGAAAAATCTTAATTAAATATGGTCTAACATATATTCTCCTTTATATGGTAGATTTTATATTTAATTTCTTTTAGTCAAAAAGAATATTTAATTTTTTCTATAAATATAAACGCATAAACAGTTTTGGTAGATTTAATAAAATGTGCTTTGAATTATTTTCCTTAACGTTATTGTGCTCTTGTTTGCAATTTTGTTTCAAAATCTCTTCTTCGAGTGATTGTTCTCCATCGCTTTGATACTCTCATTTGAACCTTATTATTTAAGAGAAGGTGTTCGTGGTGGATTGTGACTAATCAATTCTTGTTGTTTCGTCATTTTTTCTATATCACTCTATTTGACTTGAGCAACGCTTCTGAAAACCCTAAAAAGAATCCCCTCACGGTGCAATAATGAATACCACTACATCTCCAGATTTCAGATTTGTTCCATCTCATATTTGAATCGAGGTGAACATTTGTTGTCCAGATTTCATATCTCATTACGTCTCATATGTTTTAATCGAGGTAAATGTTTTGTATTTTCTCTCTTGCTTCTTCTCAATTTAGACTTTGATTCTTTGTTTTGAAATTTGGAATAGATGAAATATAATGTGTGCACCAATTGCATTTAACCTATTAGAATTATCATTTAATTCGTATTTTTTTTATAAAAAAAAGTATGTGGTATTCAATCAATAAAATTAAAGGAAAAAAAACTAGAGTAGTAAATTTATGCATTCTACATTTATCAATAACAAATTTTTATTAAACGTGTTATTTGTGCAAAGTATCCATTAACTTTGTAGATGATTAGTTTCTTCGAAAACCATAATTTTTTCAAAACCTTGCATAAAGAGTATTGATAACAAGTTTCAATGTGATAAACATCAAAATTATAATTATTATCAGCATAAAAAGATCATTGATAAAAAATTAAAAATAAATACAATGCAAGATGCAAATGTTATGCCAACTGCAGTTCTTCGGATAGTTCCATTATAATTTTATTATTGCCCAAGAACACAGTAACACACTTGTCTCATTGAGCGTATTATTTTAATTTTTAAACAAATTAGCAAAACAGAAATAAACATGACCAAAGGCAACCCCAATATTATGGCAACAAAAGATGTCAAACCAAATTATCATGTAAAAATCAAATTTCGCTACACTTTAAGAACTAGAGAGAGATAAAAATGTAAAATATTCAAACTAAGTTTCATAGATTATAGATACAAAGACTCTATTTAGTGCAAAAGAGCTAGTAAACAGTGAATGAGTTTATAACAAATAACAGATAAATTATGTAATAGCATATAAACTAGTAGAATGAATTTGAAGTATTTTGTAAAATTAACAATTGAAGTGACCGATAAATATAAAATGGCATAAAAAATACTATTGATAATATTTAAAAAAAATACTATTGATAATATTTTTAAAAATTCTATTGATGGTAAAAACAAGAGAAAATATTATATACTTATATACTCAATCGCTACTTGATGTATAATCTAATAAAATATATACTAAAAAAAAACTATCATCAAACAGCTCTACTTTGACCATGCAAACTAGTTATCCACTATAAGCAACGATTTAGCCTCGTCAAACCAAGCAAAAATATGCAGGTGACTCAACTACATAAAATTATCCAAAAGCATTGATAAAAAAGAAATTTATATTACTTCAGCCAACACATTTGAGGCAGCAGTGCACAAAGGAGAATTTAAGTACAATAACTAACAACTGAGGGAAGCTGGCAAAATATCATACCAGCAAGACAAGACAGATATTCAACCAACACAAATATCCAAAAGTATCCTAATATGCAGAGACAAACTATATAATAGCCTCCCTCCACCAATGAAACATCATATCTTAATTTATACACACCAATCTCAATCATCATCTTCCTCATCATCATCGTCGTCCTCATCATCATCATCCTCGTCTTGGTGGTCATCCTGTACAACGAGGAAAGATGGTAAAAAAATAACACAAGGTAAACCATTATGGAGGCAGTAGAATATGAACCATTTAGACAGGTTTTGGCCTGAGTTTAATTAATCTTTACAAAATTGACCTAGAAGAAGAAAAAACTTAGACTACCTCTGCACTTGCTTCATCTTCATTATTAACTTCGGATTTGGATTTGTCAGATTCCTCCTCCTCATCATCCGCTGAACTTGCCTAGTAACATTATAGAAAAGTGAAGCGTATAAATAAGACAGTCAAAGCACACAAACAACAGAACTAGAAGCACAGAGCACGTGATGCTTACCTTGTTGTTATAAGCATTCAGAAGTTTTTCATACTCAACTTTCCTTTTTGCAGCCTTGGCTTCATATGGAGCTTTTTCCTATACATTCAAAATGAAAAGAGTTAGAATAAGACAGAATAAATCCCCTCTTCAATATAATGAGGTCAATACACATATGTTAATACAGTGAAATTCAATATAAGTAGTAATTTCACAGCTAACAAATTGTTTCTACCTACAAAAATACTATTTAAATTTAGGTTAAAATATGCATTTGATCACTACAAATATACTTTTTAGGTCCCTGTAAAAATATTTTTTGTTTTTCGTCCTTGCAAATATACCATATTTTGTTTTTTTTTTTGTCCTTGTTGTTTTATTCTAGTCTTAGCCAAATTTGTTCATTTTGAAATGATCCCTGTATAATGTGTGTAATATTTGTTTCAGTCCTTATGCAGCTCGTATTGGAAAGACTAAATTCAAATATTCTACATATTTCACATGGACCAATTCTAATATCAACAAATTTTGCAGAGACTAAAACAAAACAACAAAGAACAAAAGCAAAATATATTATATTTGCAATGATGAAAAACAAAAAAAAAAAATAGTTTTACAGGAATTAAAATAAAAAATAAAAAATAAAAGTATGTTTGCGGTGACCAAATGCATATTTAAACTTTAAATTTATCTTTAAGAGCATCAAAAGACATTATGAGGAGTAGAATATCTAAAAAGATTAAAGTTCCGCCACTATGTATCAGAGATAGAATTGCTTACGGCCTTAGTCAAGGATTTCCATTTTTCTCCTCCAGCCTTTCCAACCTTCAATCAAAAGTACACAATAGAATTGTTAGCTGCATATTCAAAAAGGATACATCACCATACACCATGACCCAATTTAACATGTAAACTTACAGCTGATACGGCCTTCACAGTAGGATTTTCTGCCTTAAAAGTCTTTCTGAACTCCTCACTGTGAAAGAATGGACAGATAAGTCAGATAATTTTCAAAAGGCTATAAAAGAAAAGGGAGAAAACAGAGATACAAACAGGAAGACAAAGAAAGCGCTCGGAGGTCTTTTCGGTTTGTTGGGATCTTTTTTGGCCTTCTTCTCCTTCTTAGTAGGCTTTGGTGCGCTGCTCTTCTCCGGTTTATAAGCAGCCTTTCGCTTTCCTACCTTTCTGTAAACAACAGATATACATATATGTTCCATCACTACATTATGTCCGTTTCCCCCATCATCTATAATCAGATATCAATAGCACTTTTATATTTAGTTAAGTTAATCACAAGAAAACCAACACCCGAATGGACAATGACATATAAAGTCATATGAAAAAATACTTTGTATTACGATATTAGATTATTAGTTAACATATTAGTTAGCAACATAGCATAAAGTGTGTTGATAGATAAACTAACCGGTCATCAACTGGTTTCAATACGTCCCTTGAAGTCCTTCCTGTTCCCTTTCCCTTTGTCATCGTCTAAGCTCCTGTAACAAGACAATCTAAAGTTGAAAAATCAAAGGAATTATCAAATTCCAAATCATGAAATAGAGCAGATTAATAAAACAGAAAAATATTCCCAATCCATCATACAAGATCCTCTAAAAAAAATTGGGATAAATGCCCACCAAGTGTCACATATCCACCTAGATATCCAAAAGCCACCACCAATATCAATTTCACAAGTGTTATGTAGTCAGAATCAGGGTTTCAAAATAAAGTCAGCAATCACAATTTAGGTTGTAAAATCAAGGTTTTTGATGTCTCTACGACCTCAATTCAAACGTGTGATTGATGTCACATCAACCGTATTTGAATTAGATTCTCTATTCAACTAACCATGACTGCAATTTAAAACCTTGTTCACATCACAACTCATACACACAATCACACACACCTTTTCAGATGAATTTCACTTGAAATTTCATATATCATAATATTGAGGAAATAATCATTAGGTATAATAATCATCAACAACATGAACAAACATCACACAACCCTCAATTCATTCAGCATATTTTCCTTTAACATCAATTTTTAACACTACACTTAACAACTCCATGTTACATGTTACCAAACACACATAAAACCTAGTTTTAAATTATTTGTTCCAACAAACTCATCACTATTAAAAAAAACATAAGCCAGACACAAAAAACAAAACAAAAAAAAAAAACAAAAGAGAAATTGAAGCAAAGAAAAATAGGAGAAATAAGGTTGGTTACCTTAGAAATTGATGAAGGAAAGAGCGGAGAGAGGATCTTCAACAAGCGAAGCAGAACCGAAGACAAGAACTAGAAAGCAGAGAATCCAAGCTACTAAGGTTACAAAGAGGGTTTCAAGTACAGCCAAATATGACCGGAACAGCCGGTAAGGTTTTTTAGTGACTTTTGACGCGGAGGTGAGTCAACCCATATCCATAATGAGTGGATTTTACCTGCAATAGCCGGTTGTCGTTTGAGGAAGATATTCTCATCAATGATTATTATTAATTACTAATTATTGAGGTATACTCGCTCCGTTTTGATCGTTTTAATATTTTTATTTTTATAACTGCTCTAAAACGTGCGAGTTTTTTTTTAAGTAAAAAAAAAACAATGAGTCTTTTTTTGGTCAATAAAAAGAAAACAATGAGTTATGACTATCAACCAGTGTTTCAAAAATTCAACATTTTATAATTTATTTTTTAAGATACAAAATTACTTTTTATTTTTTATATAAATTAATTTTAAGAGACTAATTATAGTAGAGCACCCGTATTGATGCAATACTCATAAAAATAATTCATATAGATACAATTACAAGTAAAAGTAATTAATCATAGCGGTTAAGTTCGCTGAATTTTCTTGATGAAATTAACAAAATAATTAATTATATTTTTCAAACTATAAAAAAAATTTGTGTGGGAACTTGTTTCATTGAATAATATTGAGTATAATAACATTTATTAGAGTGAAATTAGTTATACTTTTTACTCCGTAAAAGTATATATAATCTTTAAATTAAAATTCATAATTTGTAAAATAAACAATAATAAAGGTAACAATTTCATATAAACATACAGCAATGATTCATTAATCTATGAAGAAAAACTTGAGTCAAAAAAATAAAAAAAGACTTTAAATCCTTAAAGTTTTGGAAAGGAATACGATTAACATGTAAGAAACTTCTAGGAAAAGAAAATCATACGAAGAGATTATTTAATTATGAGAAACTTGTTCCGATAACAAAAAAGAAACTTGTTATTATTTGAATAGATATATAAAGAAATTCGTTTGTGGTGTGGTGTTTATATTTGATTTTACTCTTTAATTAGATATAATCGATTTAGAAGGGTAGAATTATTCTGGAAAAACCAAAAATATTATAAATACTACTCTGATAATGACATACAAAATATATAATTAATTGAAATATATTAATAAATTGGATTGTATTATACTAAAAAAACTAAATCAATTAAATGATTTATAAATTGCAATACATATTTAAAATAAATTAATTAATCAAATTTTTTAAATTTAATTAAGATTTCTTTTCTTAGAAAAATTTTGAAATTATTTTTTCTCGAAAAAAAATATAGAAATGTTATTTTTCAAAAAAATAAATAAATTTAATTTTTATTGGAAAATTTTTGAGAAAATATTTTTCTGAAAATTTTTTATTTTTTGATTTTGAAAAATAATTGAAACATTTTTATGAAAATTGTTTTTATCAATAAATTTTTTATTTTTTTTGTAACAAAAATAAAATTCAAAAGAATTTAAAAATTCTTTCCTCGAAGAACTTGTTTGAAATTGAGTTTAACTTAAAACTTGTTCAAAATATTAAACTGATTTATATCATAAATCAGTTTTCAAACCGATTTAGAATTGCACCGAACTTAATTCGAAAGTGATTTTTAAAAACTGAACCAAACTATTAATATAGTACAGTGTAGTTTTTGCACCCTGAACACTCCTAATTCTAGTACAATAATATCCAGAAAGTTGGAAACTGTACCCCCCAATTTATATTTTCCGAAAAAGTAAGTTTTGCTCACAAAATATGTTTATCGGAAATTTCAGGAGGAACCAAATTTCTGGTAGTCATTTTTAATACCGGAAATTTCGTTTAATAAATTTCCAAGTGTTTCTTCCGGAAATTTGAAATTTTCGATAGTTGTTTTTCAATACCAGAAATTTCAAATATCCGATTGAAACTCTCAGAAATTTCAGAAACGAAATTTTCAATATTGAAAATGACTACCGGAAATTTCAAATTTCCAGGAAGTTCACCGGAAATTTCATTAATCACTGAAATTTATGGAACATTGTTTTTTTTTTTACATTTTTTTCATTATATAGTGGAACAATGTTTTTTCATTAAGATTATATAGTGGAGGATTAGATGAGCAAAAAACAGCGTTGAACATTCTCGAGTTCGATCTCCTACAAAATCAAATAAGAGAGTTGTCGTTGAGAAAAGGAGAAAGAAGAACGAATAAATGCAATAGGAGGATTATAATATTCAGTATGAGTTTGAGCAAGATCCTGCATTTAATGATGAACAGGATCAGCAGCACCAACATAACGAGCTTCACCATTAGGAGCCTGAACAACTTATATTTCCTGGAGGTCCTTACGATCTTTCCCACCTTAAGGATTATGAGCACCACATTGCAGTAAAAGTGTGAAATGGACAGTTTAATAAATAATTTATTTTATTACATATTATTATATAGCATAATATGTATATTTGTAGTATAAGTTATTACAAAGTTGATTTTAGGAACTCAAACACATGATATATATAGTTTAGTTTATACAAAGCTGATTATAATATAGTTTATATGTATATTTTAATACATTCATAGTATAGTTCATTAGAGTTTAATGAAATAATTGTATATTTAGATTATAATTTATGGTATGTTATTTTAATTAAATTGGATAGACGTGCCTTGAAAGTTGTTTCAAATGACAAAAAGCAAGACAAACTCATTGATATCATATATGTATTATCTGCTCAGATAGATCATTGGATTACTATGTATGAATTACGTCATATGCAACGATGTAGTCTGCACACGATTGATGTTAATCTGATGTCTACTTTTGCTGAGAGATGGCATGCATAGACTATCTCATCTCACATGTTATTTGGTGAAATGACTATTACTCTTGATGATGTTAGGGGTCTTTTGAGCATCCCATGTTATGGTGAGTTTTTTACACCTTCCACTAATGTGAATGAAGATTTGGCCATTAATGTTGAGTTATTATGAGTTGATCATGATGAAGTTGTAAATGAAATTAGGACCAATAGAGGTGCCTCATATAGTTTTGAGTGGTTGAAAGTTGTATTTTTTAAACAGTTTCGTGAAGGACGATATAACTGTGCAACAAGGGCATACCTACTTCATTTGGTAAGGTGTATCATACTAGTTGATAAAAGTTCTATCTTTGTATTTGCAAAATATTTGTTTCTTTTTCAAGACCTTGATACTTGTGGTAAATGGGCATGGGGATCAGCTGCTCTTCTTGTTTTATATGACTATCTTAGAGATATTACACTGCCTGCAACAAAGTAGATTGGAGGATATTTATCTCTATTTCAGATACTATTATATTATTTTTTATACTTATTATATTGTTATTTGATAAGATGTTTATTTAATTATTTATATTTTTTATTATTTACAAACATGGATTTATGAATATTTCCCTGACATTTGTAAACGTAGATTAAATGTCACGGGTGTTTCAATGGACTGCAAAACAAACATTTCAGAACATAGCATACTACAAAGCAAAGTTTGATGTTTTGAGATATATTAATATTATCTGGATGCCTAATTACGATGAGAACTCTACAACACAATTTCAATTTGTGTCGTTATTTACAGGGTACATTCGTTGGTGTTCCACGATGATACCATATTTACCAGAGAGATGCATACGACAGTTTGGATATACTCAGCACATCCCTCCTACACCACCGATGCTCGTTGTACGTGATGTTGGTGTTGAATGGAGTATGTACATGAACTCTTTATGATCCATACGTACTAAATTGCATCCAGTTGCATATCTACACGAGTCTGTTGAGGGCTACGTTCAGTGGTACTATAGGATATCTCATCCTCAAATGATTCCTTACGTTGTTATATATGTTGGTGCTAGTTATGATGTTGATGTTGGTCCTGGTCCTAGTTATGATTTTGGTGTTGGTCATGGTGAATGGTATACACAGTGTCAACTAATGAGTGGTGTTATACAGCAGAGTTTAGATTTACATAGACTAAATCTTGAAGATGAGATGTGTGTCTTATCAGAGAGAGCTTTATACATATTTAGATGAGAGGATTATTAGTAGTATTGTAGTACTATAGCTTTATTCGGACTTATTTGTTTAAACTTATCTTGATTGACTTATTATTCAGACTTTATTATTTAAAGTTATTTATTTAGACTTTTCTTGATTGACTTATTATTCACGATATCCACATTTTGCATCTGTTTTAACATTAAGTATGTCTTCAATATATGGATGAATTAGAGGAGGAAACTCGTCCAAATATTTTCTAACTTGACTCAACAGAGGTGCTTGCTAAGAGACTTGTTTGGATGCTTGTTGGGAGACTTGATTAGATACTTGTTGGGAGACTTGTTTCGATGTTATTTCACGCATTGATATTATTTGGTGGTGCACACATTAATGTTGTCTCTGGATATGCTATTTCACACACCTTGTTCTTCAATGCCCTCGTTACAGGAACATTAAGGGTTTTCCATCTTTTCCAAATTATATTCATCTCTGATCTAATGTTGAACTCTGAATCATTTTCCAACTTTTCTTCCTTTTGATCAATATTCATGGTTAATTTCCTCCAATGTGTATGAACAACATCTAATGGGATCAGAACACCTTCCAACTTGTATCGTGCCGACATGCACAAGGTAATCCATGAGTATTTCAAGTATACAACAACACACAACTTTGTCGTTACCAACATAGCTGACTCTCTTGTATTCATGAACAATATCAACTAAAGCTTTCTTGGATACAACTCAAGTCAAATTCTCATAGAATGGATTGTTGTGTATATGCTCCTTGCGACCCTTATTTATCTCAAATGAACCTTTTATCTTAATAATTTGAACTTCAACATTTCATTTATATCATTTCATGCCTTGCAGAAATCTCCTTTACTGTGTTCCAAAAATTTATTCAATAATCAATGAGCAGACTCAACCCTAATATTCAAACATAAAAAAGATTTGATATTATTTCAATAAAAATTCTATCATGCATGTTTAATCCTATATAAGTATAAATATAAAACAAAATGCAAAGTTTTAATGATGTACTTAGTCGTAGTATTTCCTAGATGCAATACTCGATTGGTTCATGCTTCAACAAATCTTTTCTTGTGAGGGCTCAACCATGTGTCTCTGACATAGTCAAAGAAAATAATATTATCGACACATGTTTGCTCAAACAATTTCAAAAGTTTTTTGTACTCCTTCTCTTCTGAACAATAAACAATTTTCCTCCACAACTCAAAAATCGATTCATACATATCTTTCTTTAATATATATTGTTTGCATTTGGCTCCAATATTTTTGTTAATATAAAGTTGACAAAGTAAATTTGTTGAAGATGAAAATACAACTTTAATTGCATTCATTAAAGCAAGTTATGTGTCAGTCACGATCACTTAAGGAAATGAGGTGTTTGAAACAAACAACTCGTTTAACTTCTCTAATGCCCAACAAGAGTTTTCTTGACGCTCACAATCCATATAAGCAAATGCAATGTTGAATGTCAACCCAGTTGAAGTTACCCCAACAATTTCAAACATTTTTACCTATAGTTGTTGGTTTGGTAGGTGTTATCCATGATCAATACAAGAGGGAACATGTTCAACAAAGTTATGGAATTTGGGTGTGTCCAAAATATGTCCCTCACAATGTGGGGGTCTCCATGAATCCTACTCCAACAAACATACTTCTCAGCTTCAAGTAACTTCAACAGATGTTGTATATCAGTTCTTGTATGTGCTTCGTTGCTTATAAATTTGAAAGATATTAGTCACATTCTCCTTATCTCGATCTCTCAAAGATGACAAGATGTGTCTCAATGCAGCGTGATACTTTGTCAGCTCGTCAATATGTTTCTTATCTTCTTCTTTTAAGCGTATCATAAATGCATTATTCTCAAAAGTAGCCACTGACTCATGGTTGTGAAGTCCACACATTAAACTAATAATTTGTCCCTCAATATTTTTCAATGGTCCCGATCTAAGTTTAAACGCACAACCACACCTTTTAGTTGAAGTACCTGAATTAATTTTATTTGACTTATATTTTCCACCTCTATCACAACCAATAATTAATTTTGACTTCCTTCCTCTCTTTCTGGTCTAAACATCAGAGTGAGTAATGATAACAACTACTCGATTTTGTTGGTCAACCTCTCTTTGCCCATGATATGAAAGCTTTTTGTGACTCAAAAATTTGATCAGTTGTGAATGCTTCAGTTAAATCCATACATAATGGTTTTATTTTCAGTCAAATATTGTATTTTCAAAAGTATACATAATGGTTGAAATTTCCGGTTAAGTAAAAGTAACTACCGGAAATTTCAAGGGACAAATTTCTAGTAGTATAAATATTGTATCGGAAATATGTGGGCTAAATTTCGAGTAAACAAATTGTACTACCGAAAATTATAAAAACGAAATTTTCGATAGTTATAAATTGTATACCAGATTTTTAAGAGAAAAATGTTGCTTACCAGATATTTGGTTGAGATGATCAAATTTTGGAGTAATTTTTTTTTTACCATTCATTGAATGAAAATTAAAAGAATAATTTTGAGTTTTTAATAATTTGGGAGATAAGTTTAACTCGGGGTACGAAATCCAAAGTCCAATGACAAAAAACTTCAACAGACAAATATCATCTCGAATTTAGAACCTTACTTGTGTGATTATTATGGTATCTCTTTTATGATTAAAAAAAATATTAACTCAAATAAAAATTAGAGGTGTAGAATTTATTTTTGATATATTTAAATATGTATGAAGATAATTGATTTTGACTCTATAATTAATTCAAATCCAAGAAACTATAAATTATAACTTTTATTCATAAAGTTATTTTTAATATTAAAATTAAATTATTGTACAACACATTTTCACATAGATGCATTTATATATTAAATTACTTTATATTTAATTCACTTTTAATAAAAAATATTAAAGATAAATTCATTCAGATTTAATTTTTATAATCGTAGAATCAAATATGATTGATAAGTTTATAAAAATATTCTTTAAAAAAGTAAGAGCATTTTCAACGGTAGCAAAATAAGTTCGTCAGCCAATTTATAAATTTTTGTTCTTATAAATTGAATGAATTTTAATTTTTAGTTTTTATAAATAATTATTTGTTTTTTAACCTTCTAATAACACATGAAATCATTATTTTGGCCAATTTATTTAAAGACATATAAAAAATTAATTTCGGATGTCATAACATTTTTTTTGTTAATCACGAAGAGATTTGCGTTTAGTGGATATGAGTTTTGTGAACCTCTATTATAAAATTTAATTTCTACTCATAAAAAATATGATCACATACTCCTTTAGGTATCAACAACGTAGACATTCATATAACCTTTTATAAGACACATATGTAGTTTTTTTATCTCAATAAAAATAATATTTTGATATTTTAGAGGGATAAAAGCTAAATGTATTGATAATTGGAAATCTGACTTATACTTACGAACAATTTTTGGTTATAATTTAAAAAAGTGATTGTAAACAGAGATATAGTATGTTAAAGAAAAATAAAAATGAATCCAATTTAAAAAAGGAATTAACAAATATAGCATGGTGGATAGTGTGTGTGTCTTGGGGCACAAGGACATGTTCACAAAGTCTCATCAATTTTTGCTATTAACAATCTCCAAATTTCACACCCGTTTCTGCTTTCTCTCTCGGTAACAATCTCCGTCAAACCCTTTTTCTCATTCATATTCACATTATTATTCTACATTTTCACCTACTTTTTTTCTTCGAAATTAACATTTTCTTGTCATTTTTCCGTTACATTGCATGCTTTCAAAATCGTATTTTTACTTTTCCTGATTGATTCTATGAGGTTAATGCTATATGGGTTCTCTTTGTTTTCTCATCAACATTTCTGGGTTGGTGTTTTTTTTCTCTCTCTTGTTTAGGTGTTTTTCTGAAGAAAATTTCAGTTAACTGTTTTTTGGGGTTGATAGATTCATTGATGTAAAGGGCGAGACATGGGAAGACTTTTCTTGATCAACCTTGAAGGATACATCTATAGCTGCAAGTTTTGCCACACACATTTTGCCCGTGTTGATGATATCATTTCCAAGGTTTTTTTTTTTTACTTTTGTTTCCCTCAAACTTGTTAATTTTTCTAATGTTTCTGGTTTTTGCTGGACTGTTGTTTAATGTATGAGGTTTTTTTGTGATGTATCTTAGTGGTTTAACTTGGTAAGAGAGATGTACTGAGACACCTTAAAGGAATGAGGCAATGGGAAATAGGATCAACAAGGGTGAATAGAAAAATGGGTCATATTGGGTTTATGGAGTTGTGATATTCTATATAGGAATTGTGTTTGTGTGAAACATTTTCAATTTTAACACGAGTAAGCAGTTATTTTCGTCCCCAAATGTGTGAGGCATGTGGCTATAGTCCCTAAGTGAATCAAAATTACAAAAACATCATAAGGTGTGTCTTCTCTTAGTAATTTTGTGGATTAAACTGACTAACATAAGACATATTCGAGGACCAAACTAATTAACTAACTAATCAAAGACACGCGCAAGACTAAACTGACATACAAAATACACATTTGGAGATGTTTTTGTAATTTTGATACATATTGAGACTGTAGCGGCAGCACCTCACATTTAAGGTCTGTTGTTTACTCATATTAACAATCAGATTGAAAACTCTAAACAATTATATTATAGTAATTATAGTCTTTTCTCACTAAATGGTGTCAATTGTATGTATCAAATAATGTCATGAATCCTATCATAAACTATGTATAGAAACAGAACACTTACTTACATCTAAATCCTTTTTAATGGTTTGATTTCCTCTATTTAATTTTTTCACCTTATCAGTGCTTCTATTAGTCTTCTCCATGTGTCCAAACCACTTAAGGTGATTCTTTACCATCTTTTCCTCAATAAGCGTTAGTCTACCCTAACTTAATTGATAATGCTTTGACTCATATCCTATCTTGCCTCGTGCATTCATTCATTTATTGTGACACTTGTGTCTACTTAGATGTAGTTTTGATTTCCATATACATGTCAACGTTCTACTTATAACTTTCAATGGTATATATTTATTTCATTCATTAGTGTTTCTTATGTATATGACATTGTCATGTCATTTTCTTGTATTTAGATTTTTCCTTGTTGGTGTTTTAGTGATATAGCATGTCATTTTGTGTATCCGTCCTTGTTTCTTGTTGTGCTGGCTTGAGAATTTATTCTGTCATCGTGCAAATCTTCCGATATAGAAGGATCCTCTATTTGACTAATTATATTTGCATTGTAGTAATAAAGCGTTGCTTCAAATTTCGTCATGTGCGACTGTACTAGTTCATAATTGCAATAATATCATTAAATTGTTATTTTTGTTCAGATCAAATGGTGATGTTTCTTAGCAAGAAGTTTTCTTACATAGATGATTTTCTTCATTCAATCATGATATAGTTTTACTTCTTTATAAGATTCATAAACCGAGGGTGACAAAATTTAGGATGACATGCTTGAAATACTTTTCAAATAGATTATATTAAAAGACTTCTTAAGGATTGACCTTTTGGTCTAATTTCCTAATTTGACTCTTTCATCCATATTTGAATAGACCATTTCCAAGCTAGCGAAAAATCCTTATGATTCAACATCCCTATCAGAACTTGTTCTGTCTCTGTCATTGTATTCAAAATTCATGACTTTATTAGACTATAGTCTTTTGCATGGTTATCTGTGTATGAATTGGTATTGGATGTCAGGTCCTGATTTGAAACTTTTTTTGTTAAAAAGTAAATGTTCTCTGAGTTGATTATGGCTCCTGATTGATTCCTACTGTGCTGCATT
>NC_021162.2:57104318-57111672 GCF_000331145.2 Cicer arietinum | reverse complement strand
TGCATTTACAAAGTTTTCCCCTTGAATCGTTATTTTTTTAATGCATTTTTGCAAACTACATACATAAGTAAAAATCAGCACTTGCCCGCGATCTAACCCTCATTTTCTCTTAGTCTTTCCATTGCAGGTATGGGAAGGCTTATCTTTTTGACAAAGTGTAAGTGTTATTTGACTTTCTCACTGCCAAATTTACATAAACATTATTAGGTACCATTGTAGAACTGCAATTACCAATGTGTTATGTATAAATTTTTCGGTAAAATGCTTTTAACTTCCCAAATATGTGCCTTTGAAAAGAAATTTAAAACTTTTTATGATTGCAATATGTTGAGTGTACCAATAGTGCAATTGCTATTGGATGGAAACTCAATATCACACCTTAAGACTTGGTTGTGTATGATGAGTCCTTCAAATTACAAATTGTTAATCCATGTTATGACAGTGTGAATGTCATCGATGGAGAGATAGAAGAGCGGATGATGATCACTGGATTGCATACTGTTGTCGACATATTCTGTGTATCGTGTGGGTCCATTGTTGGATGGAAATATGTAAGGACTAGTTCTTGAAGCTAATCATTTGTGATTATTTTTTTGCATACTTAAACCTTTTTTTTTTCTGCTTTAGATGTTTGCTTATGAGAGGACTCAAAAGTACAAAGAAGGAAAGTTTATCCTTGAAAGGTATAATAGTTAATTATGTTTAGGCATACTCTGTAGCTTTTGCTTTATCTTTTTGTTTCTCGAGTTATTAGTGTGGGTAGCAATGAGGATAAGAGGAGAAATCATTCATAAACAATGAAGTATTAACACAAACACAAACATTGACACGTCGACACTTATAGTAATTTTAAAAGATGAAATACTAAGTGTCAGTGTTAGACACTGGACACACCTTCCATGTGAGGTGTCGGTGCTACATAAGTCCACATTTTGATTACACGTGCTTTATATTGCGTAGGTTTAAGGTGTTGGGGCCAGATGGCAGCCTTTACATGGCTGCTCCACAAGATGATGCAGAAGATGCTTGATTTGCTCATTTCAGATTTCATTTTGAATTGTACATTCTCTATGCTTCATCATATAGTTAAAATCTGCTATCTCAAGAAATAGATACTTTAAAATCTTCTATTTTGGAATTGGTATATTTGAAATAAAACTTATAGAACTTTTATAAGTTACTACAGTTAGCTACTTCAAATTGGAGTCAACATTTGTTTTGCATGCCTTATGCATATAAGCAATGGTCCTACTTTGCCAACACACTTGTCTTTAGTGTTAACAACACACTTGTGACACTTTTTCCAACACTTTGTATTATTGGTTAAACTTCATACTATTACTAGTTTCACAGACTAATTTATTTATGTGGATCTCATTTTTTGCAGTGAGACGCAAAGTAAAGTGGGGAACCTGTATAAATTTCAATTAATAATAGAGTATGTTGTGAAGATTGTTACATAATTTGTTGCTAGTGCTTCTTCTAATTGATTGTCTCACAATTGTACGGGTAGAGTGATAAAACAACTGAGTAACAAGGGTGTATTGTAAATCCGCAGTATTTAATTTTATTTTGACGGCACATAAAATTAAATCTACATTTTTAATTAGTAGAAATCAAAAATTTAGTACACTAGAAACTTGATAAATCAAATCTATAAAGGGACTGATCAAGCATATACTTTATTTAATATTAATAATTAATACTAGCTAGATGTACTATTGTGGCAGGCACTATACTTCTGGCTCGTTGTTTCCAAGTTGAAATGTGTTCAAGTGATACCGTGATATATGAGGAGATGTTGTCATCATTACTGAGGTGTAGAGAATAAATATTTTTTCAAAAATGATCACTTTTAAGATCATTGTAGGTGTTGGTTATAAATTCTTTTTAAAATCGTTATTTAAAAAATATATAAAAATCGTTCAAGTACCTCCTTTGCATATTTGGTTTGACTGATGAAAATCCCACCTTTACTTTGCACAGCTTCTACTCCCAAGAAATATGTCTTTTTGCCAAGGTCTTTCATGTCAAACTCCACCTTCATGGATTTTTTTAATTCAATTTTTATGATAGCACTATTTCCAGTGAAAATTAAGTCATCAGCATAGAGACTAACTATTAGAAAGCATGTGTTAGAATCTTTCTTGACAAACAAGGTATACTCTTAAGTGACATTTCTCAAACCATTCTTTGTTGAAATATGACTCTACCTTATTGTACTAAACTTCCGGTCCTTGCTTCAATCCATAGAGGGTTTTTCTTAGCTAATACACCTTATCCTCGTCTCTTTTTTCTCACAAAACCTTAAGGTTGTTCAATGAAAATTGTTTCTTTGATCTCTCCATAAAGGAAGACATTTTTCACATCCAATTGATGAACAATTCTTACTTTGAGGGTTGTTAGTGTTACAATTGTTCTAATAATGTCCCATCTTGCTACTGGGGCAAACCCTTCCTTGTAATCAACTCCCTTCTTTTGAGAATATCCTTTAGCTACCGATCTTGCTTTGTGCTTTTCAATCTCTCATTTCTCATTGTATTTGGTTTTGAAAATCTGTTTGACTCCAATGGTCTTTGCTCCTCTTGGTAGGGTAGTCAACTCCCATGTTTGGTTTCTTTCTATGGCTTCAATTTCTAGGTTCCTGGTCTTTATCCACTTGTTATCATTTGATGTTTCTTCATAGTTCATAGGGTCTTTGACTGACTAAAGATAGCAAGGTTGAGCTCATCAAGTTCCTTCTCATTTGTCACATAATCATCTAGGTGCCCTGACCTCCTTATAGGCCTCTCTAAAACTTGGCTTTGACTTGCGAGCCTAGTTTCATCCTCCTAAGTACATTTTGAATTGTGTTTGTTCACCATTTACTTCTCCATAAGTTGTTGCATCAGCTTCAGTTTCACCATTATTGTCTTTATTTTCCTCCACACTATTTCAAGTTTCATCATTGATTTTTTCTTTTGGATTAATCAGATGACAGCTCACAACTTATGGAGAAGGTTTGAGAGGCAGGTAGGGGAGTATAAGACCTTGAATTTTTTAAACTCTAATTTATGCAATTTTATTGTTTATTTTTTGTGTTGAATTGTTTCAACTATTTAGTCCAATTTTTTGTTAGTAATGGTTAAAAAATATTGATTTTTGATGTGTTTGAGTTACGTAATGAGTTATTTTCAAATAAATGAGTTTGAATTAAAGTTGAAATTTTACAAAAGAAAATTTAGAATTGTTAAAATTGTGAAAAAGTTCAAATTTTAACTAAGTTAAAGAGTTTGAGCAAAAAGTTAAAGTGTGAAATTAATATGTTTAGAGTTAAAAATGTTACTCTTATAATTACTCTTGGATGGAGTTTAAGAGAGAAGTTTAGAGAATTTTATTAACTCAAATTTTTGGTGCTCTAATGGTTGAGTTATATAACTTGAAAAATGAAAGAGATTTAATTTTTGGAATTTTGTTGTGGTTGGATAAATTTTAGTGGTGAACAAATTGTTGTGAATCATTATGTTTATGTAGTTAGCTCATTGAGTTTCGATGAGACCGTTGACACTGAGTAAGCAGTGGGGAGAACTCTGAAATAATTTTCTTAGTGTATGTCATTTCTAATTCGTTATTCTATCCCTAGTAATTCAGAGGATGGTGTTTTTGGTAACTGATTCAGTCAATGTGCATTTTTTAATTAATCTTATAAAATCAAGTTTACTCTAATGTGAATTTATGTTTAAATGTTTGTATGCTAAAAGTGAATTTGATATATAGTTAGTGACAAATTTTCAAGTTAAAGTGAAAGTTCATTTTTATGACATTGAATGAAATCAAGTATCGAAGGTAGTAAAACCAATTTTCCTTTACAGTGAATTATATTAGGAATGCAAAATCAATGTTGATAACCTGATATTTTCTTAAAATTGATTTTGGAACTATGAGGTTTTAAAATTTTGCGATTTAATTATTGATTTTGAAACCTTGGCCGTTTCAACAATAAAAAAATGAGTTATGACAAATTTGAGAAAAATTTGTGGTTGTGTGAAAAAATTTGAGAAAAATAATTTAAAACGTTTGAATAATTGTTAGTGAATTCACTGAAAAATTAAAGAATGTTAATTTCTAAAAATAGGTTTTATATATTAAAAGTGTGTTACGGATAGTAATATTGTTAGTCCTTACTTGTTGTAAATTTTATTAGTGAAATATACTCTAAGGAGGTTAGAGTAAGAAAGGATTTGTAAGATAGTTAAAGTTTCAGGGATTAATTTGACTAAGTCAAACACTATTTGATTGAAGGTGTCGGCACGAGCAAGATTTTTCGCTGTGTTTGATTCTAGTAGTGAGAATTATTGAAAAAGCTATAATTAAGTTAAGGGCCCCTTCCAAATTTTTAGTTTGCACATAGAGACCTTATATGTGTGATTTATGTATGATTGATATGTGAATATGTGATGATTAAAATTAATGTGATGATGCGTTCTTGAGTGATAATACGTGTTGGTACATGTTATGAATTTTATTGAGGATAATATGTCTTGAGTATGCTCTGTGAAAAGTATGAAAAATTATTAGTGTGTAATGAGTATTCAAAGAGGAGTCTTTTAATATCTACATTTACATAATGATTATTGTGAAAGAGTCAGAGTATGCTCATGCATTTCATAATTAGTGGTGATTGTGATGAGCCACGATGTTAGTGGTGACCGTGATGGACCACAGGATGGTTCCATGAGTTGATTGGTTCATCTTATCTTTACGATGATTTATTTGTTGTGTAGGTCTGTGATAGACTACACTCTAGTAAATCATGTTGATCTGTGATAGGTGACACCTCGGTAATTAGTATTGGTTTGTGAGATGCGGTACATTTATGATTTACATCCCTTGAGGGAGGGTTTGGAAATTCTGGAAACATGTGCATTGACATATAAGCATTGCATTAGGGTGTTTGGCACACGAGTCATGTTTGTTATAATATGATAATTGTATATACATACTCTGTTATTGTTTGTTATCATGTCGTAATTGCTAAGTCTTATTGTTTGTCTTTATGACGTAATTGTTAAATGTTATTTGTTAATTTTCGGTTGGTGACTCTTTACATTATTGTGGAAAATGGGTTTTGCCCTCAGATGATACCCGAGTTTGTTCCACCAATTGTTACCTTGACGACGGAAACATTGTTAGACTTCCCTGACCGACATTCACCGACTGCTTGGGTATACAACTCTCATGTCAAGCAATGCTACTTATACGGGGAGGGTAGTGAGGACAAGTAGGAGAGATGGGGCAATATATCTCATGAGTGGATCTAACTTCTTATGAGATTGATCCTTCTATGGTAGATGAGGACGATGAAGTTACTTCGAGGAGAAATACTGTTAGAAGGAACTTGTGCAGTGTGTGGAGATCACCCTTATTATTGTAGTTGCTAGTGGATGATCAAATTATTTTTTGTTGTATAGGGTCTTAGTGTCTTTCTTTTGGTGGTTGTACTTATTTTATTTTGGGATGATTGTACTTATGACATTCTTTGACAATTGACTTTTGTTTGGTAGGTCCATGTTCCATTTTTTTTTTTACGTGATCATGGGAGAGATAACATTCTTGGAGCAGTATTTATGTGCAGGTATATGCTAAGAATACCTCAGGGGTATGAGCGATGTCTGATAAGTCTCATAGCCCCAGTGTATTTTTTATTTGTATACTTTGGATTATTGTCCCAAAAACTATTTTAGCTTGTTTGTATATATGATGTAACTATTTATGATTCTTGCCGTTTTGTGTTATGACGTATTATTTTATTAAGTTGTTTTAAAAAAAAATGCATGCGCGTTGTTAAAAATGGAGGTGTTACAGTGAACACATCCCACATTTTCAAAAATTCTAAAGAAATGAACTGAGGGTTTCAAGAGAGGTAAATTCTTCTCCTCTATATGTCCTCGGACCACCAATGACAGCTCCACTTTCCTTCTTACACTAATTTTAAACTATTTGAAAAACTCTAGAGTTGATGACTTTTCAGTTAGAAAGTAAACTCAAGTCTTCCTATTGTAATCATTATGAAGGTGATGAAGTATTTCGTACCACTATTTGACTTAGGTTTTATTGGACCACAAATATCAGCATGAATTAATTGAAGCTTGTGAGTGGCTCTCCAAGAACTTAGTTTTGGAAAAGAGATCATATGTTGTTTACCAACCAAACAATCACTACACACCCTTGATGTCTCTACCACTATTAGCAACTCTTTCACCATTCCTTTTTGACTTAACAACTTCAGTCCTTTCAAACTCAAATATTCATATCTATTGTGTCACGTCATGCTTAAATCTTTATTAGTGGAAGTCTTGAAACAAGTGGGAAGAATTATTTCAATCTTGACCATAAACATTATATTAGATGACATATTAGATTGAATAATTAGTCCTATCTCAAGATGGTAAAACTTGCAACTATTTTCTTTAAAAACCATGGTCAAATTCCTTTGTCATGTCTTTATTGAGAATAGTCTGAATAATTCCTCTATTAATTGTCTGGAAAAGATAGTTTTCTGTATTCAAGTCTTTCAAATTTGGTTCTTCTATAATCTTGATATGTGTTGGTGTTGTTGTCTATGAGATCTCTGAAACCCCTTCACCAATAACACTCCAGTATTCTTTGGAATAAAGTAGATTTTTCATTAGCATCGACCAATTATCATAATCACCATCATATTTTGGGATTGTTGGTTAGGTGAATCTCTTTCGATGAAGGATGCACTACAAGACCATCGGTACTAAAAAGATAAAATGGGGCTGGGGGAATTACTTCAACTCTCGGTAAAGATGTCACTTTCTGCATTACAGCAACCTTCTCAAGCAGATGACCCTAATGGAGTGGAGCAACATTCGTCCTCTCCATGGAAGGTTTTTTTCCTCTTCAACCATTGAAACTTCTCACTCTCATGTTTTTCTCAATCTTGCACTTCTTGATACAACTTTTAGTGAAATATGTGGATTCAGTATCAGGCCCTAATCGGAGTGTTGGTACCACTTGTTTGAACTAGTATGAATCAATGTCCATTTCTTGTGTTATTCATCATCAATCATTAGTTATATACAAAGTTAATTAATCTTACTTAATTAACATAACAACTTGAAAACTAACTCAATACAAGTTCCAAATAATTGGACAAACTTGGATTGGGTCAAGTCCACAACAGGCCCAAACACAAATGGACTCTAGCACAAAGTATCCTATATTTTTAAATAATTTTTTAGTATGTATATTTTAACACTATATATAAAAAGCTCTTTCACAACAAATAAACTCAAATTTTAATTTACTAATTCATATTTTAACAAATATTTTTTTTGAAATATGACAT
>NC_021162.2:57098231-57104139 GCF_000331145.2 Cicer arietinum | reverse complement strand
GATTACCCTCGAAACAAAGGATTTTTATATTCCTTCTGCTTTGGACAAGATAAGTGGACAGATGAGTTGAATAATACAAGGACAGATAAGCTAGGCGAGGTTCCCCTTTGATATCTCCCAACCTAAAGGTTTATTCAGAGGTGGGTCTTTCAACCGCCTACTCTTTCGATGAAGGGTGCACTACAAGACCATCGGTACTAAAAAGATAAAATGGGGCTGGGGGAATTACTTCAACTCTCGGTAAAGATGTCACTTTCTGCATTACAGCAACCTTCTCAAGCAGATGACCCTAATGGAGTGGAGCAACATTCGTCCTCTCCATGGAAGGTTTTTTTCCTCTTCAACCATTGAAACTTCTCACTCTCATGTTTTTCTCAATCTTGCACTTCTTGATACAACTTTTAGTGAAATATGTGGATTCAGTATCAGGCCCTAATCGGAGTGTTGGTACCACTTGTTTGAACTAGTATGAATCAATGTCCATTTCTTGTGTTATTCATCATCAATCATTAGTTATATACAAAGTTAATTAATCTTACTTAATTAACATAACAACTTGAAAACTAACTCAATACAAGTTCCAAATAATTGGACAAACTTGGATTGGGTCAAGTCCACAACAGGCCCAAACACAAATGGACTCTAGCACAAAGTATCCTATATTTTTAAATAATTTTTTAGTATGTATATTTTAACACTATATATAAAAAGCTCTTTCACAACAAATAAACTCAAATTTTAATTTACTAATTCATATTTTAACAAATATTTTTTTTGAAATATGACATTTAAAAAAATTATATTTAATTTACATTTAGTTAAAAAAAATTAAATTTGTATAAATAGACTTATAATAATATTTTAAATATACTTGTAAAATAATATTTAAAAATTGAATGATATTTCATTTCACCAAAAATTAAAATTATTTATGAAATTATTTGTTAAAGACTAAAAAATATAATATTTTTACAAGAACTAAAAATAAAATTTCAAAATTTTATAAGAATTCTAAATTTATGTAAGCTATTTTTTAATAAGTAACAAAGTGACTTTAAATCATTTGAAAGGGAAAAAGCCAGAAAGGTTTGTTCCGTGACACCGAAAAAGACATTTGGGTTTCTAACTCCTAAATTAATTTGATGACTCTGCATATATATGTTTTGTCTTCAACAGCTAGCAAGGGTAGATAGAAATTTATTGAAGTACAACCACGAAAATTTATTTTCGCTTTTAAGTATATTTTTTATCCTTTTGTTTTAACTGAATCGTGAAAATTATCTTTGTAATTTATTTGTTTTTAATTTTATTCTTCAAACAAAATTTTAGTCTAAAATTTAATTAAATATTATTTTTTAATAATGTGTCAAAAAAATATGATGTTGCAGAGTCTATATAGATTAATTGTATTTTAATATTATTTCAAATTTGAAAAATAAAAGTTCTATTTTTAAAAACAATTTTTTTATTTTTAAAAATAAATTTTCTATTTTATTACAATATTTAATTACAATATATATATATATATATATATATATATATATAATACAATCCTTCATCAGACACACGTGAATTCAAAAAAAAAATATTAAAAAATATTTATAACTTATAAATAAATATTTATATTCTAAATTATTAGTCTTTTTTTTTTAATTGTAGTAGGATCAACAATTTCTATTTCAAAAAAAAATACAAAAAATTTTAAATACAATATTAATAATTTATTTATAAACTTTAAAAAGACTTCGTCTAATAATTTTATTTAGGCCTTATAATGTATTGACTCGGCTGTATAATGAAAAACCCTCATTTTCATTTACATTTACATATTTTCAGATCCCTCGTAATAGTTTTAACTAATTTTCTTTTTCAAACTATTTGATTCTCTTTTATTTAGTTTAGTTATATTATATTATCATATATATGGTATTGGTGGTTCTTGTTTTTTCTATACATGCATGCCTTTGCTAAAAAATAAAATAAACAATAAAATAATAATAATAATTATTATTATAATAATAATAATTCATGCTTAAACCATTTTTTCTCTAAATGACTTCATTCTTAATCTTATTTTTACTTGTTAACCAATGAAAAATTATATAATATGATATTCTCATATCTACAATGTTACCATGCTTTTTTGATAGCTATATACCACTCATTACATACAACGTGGTGTTAATTCTTAAAGTTGCATCATAATCGTAATATTTAAAAATATTATAAGTTCATCTTTTTAGTATCTTTTTATTAATTTATAATATTTAAAAATATTATAGATTACTTTAAAAAAATATTATGTAATTATTTTACAATAATTACTTTTTTATTTAAATATAATATCATCATAAAATATTTATGAAACACATAACAAGATAAAATAATATTATATTTTTTATTATTATGTGTATATTAATTATAAGATAAAATATTATTTATTATAACACTATTATATCTTTATCTAATTTTATATCGTCATATTATATACATCAAATGAATCTTAAATATTAAAAAAAAATTATATTTGATTTGATAGTTGTAAATATTTCTTTTTAATGATAATATTCTTAAATCAAAACGTATACTAATATAAGATTTATTTTATAATGATTCATTTAGTATGATGAAATGTGTTTCCATAAAGTACTTATTGAGAATACAAATATTTTTGCGAGATAAATAGTTAATTAACATTTAATTAAATTTACTAATGTATATAATATTTTGTTTATATATGAGAAAGAATGAGAGATAGAGTAATTAGTGAGATTTACAACACTTTAGAGTTTATAACATGATTTAAATCTCTCCTGATTTAGTTAGAGATTTAAAATGAGGAGATTATATACTAACCAATGTGTGGAGCAACATGGCAGTGTGTGGGGTAGTGATTCAATGTATGGAGCAGCAGTTGCGCACCGATCATAAATACCATTCATTCGTAACGCTAAGTTATAAATAGTGGGACCCACACAATCAGAGAGGAGCGTTGTATTTCTCCAAATCTCGAATCCAAATTTTGAACCACACGATTCACGAGGCCCCATCTTCTCCATCAGATCATACTTTCCTACATCTCGAGGCCCATCTTTCATGTTTGACCCATCATCACTTTTCAACTGTACCCTTGCTGCACTACCCCCACCTTTTAATTCTCGTATCTCTATCTCTTTTCTTAAATGAAATCATATACAATGTCGTCCTTTGAATTGGAAGTTTTGATTAAATTCATTTTTTGAATTTTATAAATTAGTAAATATATTTTTAAAATTATAAATAATAATTATTTAAATTTATATTTAAATTAAAAATTTTGTCATTAAAATTATAATTTAATGTGTTAATTGAATATTTGATTTATTAATATTTTTTAAATGTAATGATGAAAAAGTTATTGGTGGATCTTATTTAATAAAAGGCTTAATTGCAGTTTTGGTCCCCCTATTTTAGCTGATTTGCAAAAGTAGTCCCCTATTTTATTTCTCCTCAGTTTTGCTCTCTCAAACAGAATTTTAGTCCAAAACTTAATGAATTTTTTTTTTTTTGCATTTATTTAAGTCACATCATGCCTCAAAATCTCATTTGCAACAATTGTACATGAAATTTATGATTATAAATGGTGTAGTACGACTTTAAAAAATGAAATTTCATTAAGTTTTTTACTAAAATTCTGTTTGGGGACCATAACTGGAGAGAAACAAAATGGGAGGACTACTTTCGCAATTCAGCTAAAATAGGGAGATCAAAACTGCAATTAAGCCTTAATAAAAAGAAATTGAGATATTAATCCGAAGAAATTAAGTGTTTATTGGATATTAATGTTATAAAATTATAAATAAATGATATGTAACTATGTGATTCATTTAATCACCAAAATAAGAGTATTATCTTACGGGAGGTGCTATCAGAGACCAATGCTTGGATATGCATTCTTTCTTTCTCTATGATGCACATACCCCACAACTGAAAATAAATAATGTATATTTAATATTATTGAAGTTGATAAATAATGATATAAATTTATTACTAAGTCTCATATAAATTTTTTTTTTTAGAAGTGTCGGGTTGAAATGATAGATTTAGAAATGATAATTAGATATAGATATGGTGAGTACCCATACAAAAAATCAAAGATGGGTAGACTAAAAATTCACATAATAGGTACAGGTACAAGAAGATGTAATTATCCGTACAATTAAACGGGTACGAGTGTGAGTACGGGTACTATTGTATCTATTTTGTCTCGCACTGATACTAATATAAATATATTATTTATTTATTATATTATATTAGTTTTTAGTTTAGTTAATTATTTTTTTTTATGTTTTAACATCTATTGATATCATTTGACCACTACAATTTTTATAATTAAAAGATAAACGTTTAGAAGTTTTTTAATAGTTTTATTTTTATGAATAAACAAATAATTGTGACTTTATAACTAAGAGTTGTGTCTTATTAATCGTGATTTTATAATTATACTTGCAATTTCATATTAATTTTTTTACAGATCTCGAATAATATCGTTGTAGGACTTGCAACTTCATAAAGTATTATTATGGATATTTGAATATGTATTGTAACGTGTGTTCATTTGAAATGTTTTGAGTTATAAAATATTTTAGTTTATAATACTTTATGATTGGATTTAAGATTTTTGGATGATTTTTAAATTTAATCACAATAATATCATTTATTTATCGATTTATTTTAGTTAAAATGTGGATAATGGATATGAATACGAGCATTTAGGTACTAAAACATTAAAAATACGAATATTAAAGTTGATACCTAAAAAAATACGAATACATATATAAATATTTTTTTAAACTGCAGGATATAGAAATAGGTATTATAGTACCTTATCCAAACTTTGCTCGTTCTCATTTCTAAATAGATTGTTTACTAAAAAACTATTAATAAAAAAAAATATGAATAAATGGTGTGTATACGTGGACCCTAAGCAAGATCTATTTAAACACTATTTTGGAAATCCACTATTGTGGATACTCTAAAAAAATTCTTTATTTTTTTTATGAATCATTTTTTAAAATTTCACTTGCATTAATTATTTTTATTAATATACTCTTAATTAATTTATATATTTTTTACAATCAATAATAAATATAATAATAAACACATTAATTATTTTTTTTAAAGATAAAATTGTAAAAATAATATTAAGTATTAACAAATTTAATATTAATATCAATTTTCTTTTAGCTCTCACAATTTGATCAAAGATGTTTTATATTTAGATACAGATGTAGAATTTTCAAATAGGTTTCATTATTAGAGAAAAAAAAATCAATTAAATCAAACAAAATTATTTATTTTTTATAGAAAAATCAAATTATATTTATTATTGATACAATATTTAACTAACTATTTATTTTATATATCTGTTTAGTCATAGCATAGGTTCGTGCTATACATGTTGTGATGTATAGATGAAAATGTCTTGGTCAATTTTATATGCCATATTAAAATATAAGGCTATTTTATCATATCGTTACAATATGATTGCCTTTATTATTTTTATTGGAAGAGTTGGAGACCTCTCCCATTCAACTTTCTTGTTCTTGATACATTGGCAAAGCTCAGTGCATAAACGAAGGAATTAAGCTACTACATATTTTCTTAGTACTGATTGAAAATAATATATTTGTTTTTTGAGTTCGAGCTACTTATATTATAGATTGACTTTGTGTGCACTTAACATGAAGTGGCACAATTAGATGGTTTTATATGAAAACCACAAGAAGCGGGTTTTGTGACTAGTGAGCACATTTATAGCCATATGATAGTATTATTATTATCAATCAATTGCCTTAGCCTACTGAAGAAATGAATAACATATAAGGCCAAGAAATTTTTTATTTTTTTATGGATGAGATTGAGTCTT
>NC_021162.2:57020027-57098221 GCF_000331145.2 Cicer arietinum | reverse complement strand
CAATTGGTTAAATTAAGATTAAATTAATCAACTATTTAATAAATAAATAATAAAAAATAGATAAAATATATTAATATATTTAAAATTTCATAATTTATAAAGTAAAAATTTATAATAAATTCATTAAAATTCAAAAAAAATACAAGTCTTTACAATATAAATTAAAATATTAAATATCATATAAATCAACCAATCAACCATAAATATCTTGCGGATTAAATGAAATAAATGTTTTTATTTTTGTTAAAGTTAAACTTAAAAATATTATTTTTATAATTTAAAAAATTGTTTTTTTTTTTTGCAAAAATAAAAAATTGGAGTTTTACTGAATTGATTATTTTTGTTAAAGTTAAACTTAAAAAGACTATGCATATTATTTCATTTATTTATTTTTTTACTGAATTTATTCGGTACTCAGTTATATATTACATTTTTATGTTTGCATATGCTTTGAAAATAAATTGATTTTTCTTTTTCTTTTTCTTTTTCGTCTGTTACCAAAATAATTGAAAAATCTGCGAGACCAAATCTTATTTTAGAACGGTAGTTCGCCAAATATGTCCCAAAATAAAAGGTTGATACCTATAACAAAAAAAAGGTAAAAATTCCTCTATAGAAGAGATTAAAATAAAAGGTTCACGAGTAAACGGTGGTTTAGAAACTTCTGCTAAGACACATAAATTAATTAATCTGACACACAATAAATATCAATTTTGAAAAATTTGAAATACTACTAGTAGTATACTATTCAATTTTGTTGTAACGTCTAGAATTGAAGAAAACTTACTACTATAACCACTCGTCTGAAATAAATTGTCACTATTTTAAATTAACATGTATTAATTATTTTTTTAAAATATGTTTTTATTTTTATTTTTATATACAAACATACCTCTTATTTATATTATTCAATTCGATCTCAATTACTATAAGAAACAAAACCGAAAACATCAAAATCAATTAATTAATTTATAGTTTAAATTTTTAATATATTTTTATATATATTCTTATGAAAATAGTAAACATTAAATATATCCACTAATATTAAAAAGATAAATATACCGAATGAGAATAAAAAAAATGTTTAAAAAATAAATATACATCAAAAGTTGTAATTTTTCTCATAAATAGTTAGGAACAAAAACTTCTCTAATTTTTTCTTATAAATAAGATAGGAGGAGGGAGTATTAATTTCTCTTAAAATATAAAAAAAATTAAATTTAACCAATTCAAATGTAAAAATTATTTCAGAAATATCTACATCTAAAATGAACACATTAAATTCATAATTTTTTTTTAATATATGAGAAAAATGACGAGTGTTTATAAAAAGAGCAGAGTAGTTCTAGAACATGTTAGTACCCAAATATAGTAATGTTTTCTCTATTCTGTCATTTTAAAAAAATTGTGCCAAATTAGAGATTCATTTTACAAGATCAATGAAACATTAATGTTTATTTTCCTATCATATCATTTACTAATTATTACTCTCTATTTTTCCAATTGTATTAATTTATCTTTTTTATACCATTAATGAAAGATAAGTTTATAAAATAACTCATAATTTCTGTTTTTGATACAAAATTAACTATATTTCTTAATTTGTATAAAATAGTTAAAGTGACATAATTTGAGATTGAGGTTACATTAATTAAGTAATTACTTGTAATTTATTAGTAAGGTGTTGTATTACTCCTTTCGCTCTCATATATAAGCAAATAAAATTACCTCACACCCTTTAAAAGAATAGTTAATCTATTTAATATGTTCATCAAAATAATAAAAAGTCAATTAAAAAAGTAGTTAATCTTATTTAATATGTTCAAAGTAATAAAAAATCAATTGCATCCTCTAACCTTCCTTCCTCTAAACTTGTTTCATGAGAAAATAGAGTTATTAGAAAAATAAAATCTAAATTAATGAAAGGGTACCTTAGGAATGACAATTTTGATAGAAACCATATAAGAGAGAAAATATTTAAATTTAAAATAAATTTTATATTGATAAAATGATAAAAGATACAGAATAAATACATAGAATAAATACATGATAGGCTTTATATATAAAACTAGTGAAGACTTACATTTTACTCTAAAGGTCCTTTTGATGTCTAAAATGAGTTATAATATGATACTTGTATCATATCATGTGTTAATCTAATGTTTGATTAGACAACATAATACGATAAATTAATTATTAATGTTATTTTATTTTGTTCTTTCTAGTTAAAATCTTTATTGTTTTTGGATTTGAGCTGGATGACTAACCAATTGAATATGAAAAAATAGAGTTGACTATTTACCTATATAAAATATAATTAAAAATATTAAAAATTTAAATATAAAAAAAAAATCAAGAACAAAAAACAGAATTTGATATTAAATTAAAAATATTATTAATTAATTTTTAAAAATATGTATGATTTTATCAAAAGGGTCATTTTTCAATTTATATAATCTACAAAATCAAAATCTAATTGACATGGAATATTTTAAAATAAAGTATTATAAACAAAATATGAATATTAATATATATTTGTTAACATTAAATATAATTTTATTACAGGGGTAATTTTGTCATTTTCATATAATATATATCATATCTTTATTTAGTTTATCTAACATATACAATAGAATTATTTAGTTAGTCGTAACTTTTTAAAATTAAAATTATTTATTTAGTAGTACTAATTGATATTTTTTAAAATTATTTAATTAATTTAAAAAATATATAATATTACACATGAGTAATTTTATTATTTATATATAATATGATAAAATAATATTATCAAATATGTTATCCTCTGTACATCTTATCTATATATATTCTATCCTCCATGACTTCTCTATCCTAACCTATGTACCAAAAGAATCCCAATTAACTTTTACCTCTAATATTAAATATGATAGAGTTAGTTATTTTTCTTCTCCTTATATTCAAAACCATGAGACTATATTTTTTAGTTGTTTATATTCAAAATCGAAAGAAGTACTTCTCTATCTCCACAATGGTAACTTATTTGAATATTTTATACATATCCAAAAAATTATGTAAATAATTTTTCTTAATTAAATCACCTTAATGAGGAGTGTCTTGTAAAACATATCTCTCATGGATTTATATTTATGAGAGTTCATATCGAGTACTAATGTGTATATTAAGTTAATCTTATATTATTACATTCAATTCTCACAGTGAATCACTTAATATCTTTTATAAATATATTTATATATTTAAAATTGTGTTGAATGTGACAGAATAACGATGAATAACTTTAATATATGTTTAGTTTTATAGTGAGATTAACAAAATCATAACATATCACTATGATGTTTTAAAAGATAATTTCTTACTTAATCTAATTTTGTCAATTCTAACCCAAAATCAACCATGCACTTAATTTGTAAAAATTATATTTCAAAACTTCAATAATTTTGCAAACTTTTTGTTTACTCTGTAAAAATATTATGTATTTTTATTTACTAAAATGTGTGCTAATTTTATCTTGATGAAAGACTCCTAACGAAAATATTGTTATGGATAGAAAATTAAATTCTAGTTAATAAAAATACATTTCCAAAAATAATAAAAACACATTTTTGATATTTTCATCATTTTTAGAAATACAAATGGTTACTTATTTTATAAAATATTTTTCCAATTTATCTACAAGTAAAATTAACACAAAATTTAAAAAATAAAAACAGAAAATATTTTTCACACATTTTTAGTACCAATGTGATTTTTGCCATTCAAATTTTTTTCTATAGAGTGGCAAAATCGTCAATAATCTAAAACACATGGACAAACTTTAGTAGCAATTTTTTCTAAAGAATAGTTGGAACAAATGAGAAGGATAATTAAAATAAAATATTTTAAGAAAAGTCGTTAATTGTGTCAGCAAAAGAAATAAAAAAAAACCGCAAGAATTGAATTCAAATCTTCTGTTCTGTATAAATGCATTTTTTATTATATATAATTTAATATTGTTTATTCTCTTCCGTTTCAAACATTTGAATGCCAACAAAGTTGCACACATCAACTGAAACTTCAGCTTCTAACCTTTGTCAAGCCAAATCATCAATCATCAATCCTCAAACACATCGAACATAAACACTTTCTCCAACACTAGCATTGTTTTCAACTCATTGGAGCCAATTTTTCATTGACCCCATTTTTTATTTCATTACATTTTTACTCAATAACGGTAATTAGATCCTTGTTGAAGTGTTTTCCACAATACCCTTTTGTCCATTCTTTCTTTATGCCACTTTTTATGAGTCAAATCTTCATGTTGTGATTGAAAGTTTGTGGCTTTAGTAATTGGTGTTTTGTTTTTGCTTAAAAGGGTGATCAAAGTTTTGATTTTTATTATTTTTTGTTGATTTTTACATCAGAGGCTGCTAGAGAGAGAAACTGAGGTGATGGTGATGAAGGAGAGAGACGAGGAACTTGCTTTGTTTCTTGAGATGAGGAGGAGAGAGAAAGAGAATGAAAAGAACAACCTTCTCCTTCTTCAAAACTCTGAGGAACTTGATTTGTCCAATTTGGGTATGTTTTTTTTTTTGTTCTTATCATGTTTTGAGTGGCTTTTGTTATGTTCTGATAAATGATGCCATGTTATGTTGTGTTGTTTCACTATAGAATCCAATCATGAGAACTCTATGATTTCCAAGATGGTATCTTCAGTTCAACCAAGGAAGACTGTGGTTGAAGAGTTCTTGAATTCAGAGAATGATAAGTCTGATTATGAATGGTAATTTTGAATTTTTGCAACTTTTGATTGTTGATGTTTGTGTTTGATTTAGTTACATCTTTACATGAGTACATAAATCCAGTGTCTATGTCTGAGTTGGTGGCCATGTTTGAGTAAGTGCTTTATAGCATAGATCTTGTAAATCAATTGGATTCAAAAGTGAATCTAATTAAAAAACAATTCCTATTTTCCTTTTCTGTTTTCAATTGTATTGCCAACTTATTTTCATTCTATTTTCTGTTTTCAACTGTTTGTACATAAAACAGTGAAAATAAAAAGTGACAATTTTTTATAAATAAAAGTGAAAACAAAAATAAAAAGGGAAAACTTTTCTGATACCAAACAGGCCCTTAAGTTTTGGAATGTTGTTGTTTCTATGTATAATTTGGTGTGAGAGAAATTCTTATAGTCTAGTTCATAACAGTCACAACAAAAAAAAGTTTAAAGTTATTCAAATTGAAAAATGATTGAAGTGTATGATTGTTGTGTTTGAGCGGTCCCCATTTGAAATAGCTGAAAAGTATTTTGCAGTTTTGTTGACAATGACAATTTGAGGCTGCACATCTAGTTCCCACATGCAACCTTTAGGTTCCTGTTCTTGTCATCATTATTCATGATAAATGATTGATATTTAAATGGATTGTCTAATATTTATTATATCTCAATTAATCACATTCTACTTTCTAATGTTGAAGTTGATTATGAATTTATGGTGCTAAGTGTTTTATCCAAAGGAAACAAGTTAACATCAAGTACTTTTCATGTATAATTTTCTGAGACTGATATAATACTTGGAAATGAAAATCATTGAACACCTTAATATTCATATATTTATCTGGTTTGATTAAATGCAATTTTTCAGAGAAATGAGTTCAATTCTGTTGGAAACCTTTCATGCTTAAAATAACCAAATTGCAAAAGTCATACATTGAGCAATTGAGTCATATAGCATGTATTTTACCTCATTCTCAGTTTTTGCCTGTATATTGTGTTACAATTTTTGTCTATCAGAACCATTTCCTTCATACTAACAACAGTTTTCTGTTATCAGGCTTCTTACTCCACCTGATACACCTCTTTTTCCTTCTTTAGACAAGGAGTCACATTTATCAGTAAAGAGTGAAACGGAGACTCGCAATTCTCGTCCAACAGCTTTAAAACCGAGGGTAAGAACTAAGAACGATGTCATATTATCTTTGGAGGCTGTTGAACCATTTAAGTTACTTAGATGCACATAGTATATGTCGCATAGCACTTTTCCACTTTGATTCTTGGCTCATAGTATACTGATAAGTGCACAGATCGCTCTGCAATCAGAGATGTAGATACAATTGGCTGAACTACGTGACCAAATCTCGTGTGTTTTTGTTTGCAGTTTTTCGTATCTATTTTCTTTTGAAACTGACGTTGCTTTAGCTTATTTGATTATTGAACACATCCAATTTTCTTGATATGATGTATCATGTGTTGTAGGTAGCTAATATCCAAACAGAACCAATATCAAAAAACAATGTAGTATCCAAGCATCATGCAGCAATGTCAGGATTTGGTTCTTCCACTAATGGCAGTAGGAGAATTTCATCATCAGCAAATCCAACTCCAGCTACTTCAAGATCTTCAACACCATCTGGAAGGCCAACATTACCTTCAATAACTAAATCCTCCAGGCCTTCTACGCCTACCTCCCGAGCCGCCTTAACCTCGACCAAGTCAACAGCTCCATCAATGAGATCATCAACTCCTACTAGATCCACTTCGAGGGCGTCAACGCCTACTTCAAAGCCTTCATTGACAGCTCCTAAGCCATCTCAAAGATCAGCAACTCCGGTTATTCGATCATCAACCCCGTCAAGGACATTTGGAGTATCTGCTCCTCCTACCAGACCTTCATCTGCATCAAAAGCACGCCCCGTTGTTGCTAAAAATCCGGTTCAATCACGTGGCATCTCTCCATCAGTTAAATCTAGACCTAAAGAGTCTCTGCATATGCCTGGCTTTTCTCATGATGCTCCTCCAAATTTGAAGACATCGTTGCCAGAAAGGCCGGCTTCGGTCACTAGAAATAGGCCTGGAGTTCCAAATCCAAGATCAAATTCTGTTGACGCTACTAGCATTTCAAAATCTAGAAGGCAGTCGAACACGCCTTCAAAAGGACGTGCTTCTACTGGGTTTCCACACAATAATCATACCTCCATGCATGCTCTGAGTAGAGCTCGTTTCACCGATGGTGATGATGATGATAGCCCTATTGTAATTGGGACAAAAATGGTTGAAAGAGTAGTGAACATGAGAAAACTTGCGCCTCCAAAGCATGAAGACCCTTCTGCCAACAACAATTCATACGGAAAATATTCTTCATCTGGTAGCACTGGATTTGGAAGTACACTTTCAAAGAAGTCTTTAGATATGGCAATTAGGCATATGGTATGTTGTAGTTTTAATTACTCCATTACATTATTGTTTACATATGCTTAAACTTGGTAATACTACCTTCAAGTTAATGGCTAGTATCTTAGTTATTTCTGTGATCTATATGGCAATAACTTATGAAATGCCTATATTGTTATTTGTTCTCTATATGGAAGTAATATTTAGTTAATGAACATAATAAATAACCTAATTGGCCGAACTTCGAGATCAAATCTCGTGTGTTCTAACAGTTTCTATTCTGCAGGACATAAGGCGAAGCGTTCAGGGTAATATGCGGGCACAAGTGACAAGCATTCCGGCTTCGTCTATGTACAGTGTGAGATCAGTTAGTTCATCAAAGAGCAGGACAGTGAGTTTTTCTGATTCACCGCATGCCACAAGCAGCACTGCTAGCTCTACACCAAGTGTAAATGATAATAGTAACTCCAAATCTTATGGAAGTGAGATTGAAGAAAATGACGTTGGAATCATATGATGGTCAAAGCATGATCATTACTGCTCTTGCCATTTTATTTGAATGTGGTAGAACAAATAGCACAAGATATTGGATTGATACTATTTTCCATGTAAATGTGCTAATGGTAGAAAGTTTGTAGCATAGCAGTACATTGTCTACAAGTGTTGTGATACAATGAGAGGCTACCTTGAGATGTTTTATGAGCTTGTTTGTGGCACAAAGATCATTGTGCAGAACATTTTGAACTACCAATTCATGAGCTTGTTCAATTGTTACTCATTTAATGCTTTTAAGGTTCCCCATTAACTTGGCAAGTGCTATCTTAACCATCTAGTTTAAAATTATTCAATGCTCTTTGATTGTTTTGCTGGTCACTGTATAAAAGTATTCATTTTCTCATTTTTGATTGAGAAATGATATAAAGACACGTAAGTTCATAACTGACACCGTATACATTTGAAAATGTAATGCAATACTTTCTCTCCTACCTCGATTCTTTTACTATATACCTTCGTGGTTTTGCACACACAACCGACTTGTATTTTAAACGGTGTCAAATATTTGATGTCAATGTTTGTGTTTATATTTCATTCACCTCCAATAGCAAATGTCGAATTTACTTGCACTATTTTATTTTTCTTATGTAAGACCTATATTAAGATAGTATTAATAATATTATTTTATGATAGACGAAGGTTAATAGTTAAGGTATATGTCAGGAGGAAGGGAAGTGTTAGTAATTGTGTAGTGCTATAGTTTGGATTCTCACAAATATTTTTTCTTAATTTTTATAAATAAATATTAGAAAGTTAACGAATAAGTTAGTTTTTCGTGTTTGAACTTAGCACCTCTTTGTAATATTTATATAAAATTATAAATATTAAAAATAATTTATAATTAAATTATTAAACATTAATAGTTTTTATAATATAGTTTAGTTAAATTTAAAGTTACTAATATCAAATTAAATATATAAAATAAAATATTTATTGATTAATAAGCTAAAAAAATTACCACAATGTATAACATAAATATTTAACAACCACTCATTTTTAAAACATTAAAAAAATAAGTAAAATTAAAGTCAATTATTTAACAATCTAACAATTATTTTAATTTGTGATTAAAAACGTATTTTTTTTAATAGGGATGTAAAAAGTATTTACCCACTAACTAATTATATTATCATCATCATCATTGAAAATCTATTTGATATATCTTATCTTATATTTTTTTAGTTGTCATTTTAATTCATATTTAAGTCAACGAAAACACTAAATCACATTTCTAAAGTGCATTAACTTGCATAATCGTTTGAAAAAAAAATATAATTTTAAGGTGATAAGTCTCAAATATTTTATTATCAAGTTACATAGAGGTTGAAGAATTTTAAGTAAAATGATGTATATATTAATATCCACGTCAACCAAGTTGTCTACTATTTTATGTTATTTCTAATATTTTACTATTCTTGTATCATGTAATTTTTGTACATTCTTTTGTATTTATTTTATTCATAATATTTTTCCTTGGATTGTATTATATATATTTATTTATTTTACTCAATTATATATTTAAAACTTGATTACATGAAAATTGATTAAAAAAAAATTAGAATATTATATTTAATAGTTTTTATAATATAGCTTATTTTAATTTAAAGTTACTAATATCATATTAAATATATAAAAATAAAATATTTATTGATTAAACGTTACCACAATGTAGACCAACATTTAACAACCACTCATTTTTGAAACATTAAAAGTGACTAAGATTAAAATCAATTATTTAACAATCTAAAAATTATGTTTAATTAATGATGTAAAACATATTTTTATTTTTGACTTAAAAAGTATTTATACACTAACTAATTATATTATTATCATCATCATTTAAAATCTATTTGAACATTCATTATCTTTTATTTATTATCATCATTACTACATTTGGACATTACCTTCTTATTCTCCAATTATTTAGTTAAAAATGTGTGAAATCGATAGATATAATTGTGAGATATTGAATATTTTGTTTTAAATTTTTTAATAGAAAAATCTAATTTTCAAAATAAAAATTATTTTTTATTTTAGAATTTTTTAAAATTATTTTGTTAAAAAAATTAATTTTTGGTTAAAAATAAAAAACTAAAAATAATATATTCTTATTTTTTTTTTATTAGTTGTGTTTTGTCCTGTGATCATATTTGATAGTTATGAGGGTACAATTAAACTATTTATACAAAATTTGCAAGGAATGAAAGAGAGACTAAAATTGTGGGTAAAGTTAAAAAAAATTATAAATTTTTTGGTTTATAGTTTCGATTTTACTAGAGATTGTCCGTATTATTTCTATTTGTTTTTTTGGACATAACCACCTTTACAGGTTGAGAGAAAAAAAAGGAAAGGAAAACAGATTTTGTGACTCAAACACTCAACAGTCCTCCAAAATATCCCCTTCAACCATTCTCTCTACAAACTAACAAACCTTCTTCAACCATGCCACAGATTGAACCTTCCCGACTCGACTTCGACGTGGCAACTTCGTCTCAAGTTCGTTTTCGTTCTCTCTCTCACTTGCTATCTCTCTCTCACTTGCTATCTCTCTCTCCATAATTTTTAGTTTAACATTACCCACGGAAGCATTATGGGCAACTTTACCTACGAGAGTAAACATTACTCAAGACACTTCCGTGGGTAATAATTTTCCAAAGCCAATTATCTCTGAACGCGTGTCGTAGATCGCGGATAATTCTTAACTGCTCACGGGTTTTCCGTGGTAGCGTCCAAATCTGCCAAAATACATACAACGACATACTTTGATTTGACCGTAGTTAGTTCCTATTCTTATTTAAACCAGTTTTTGTGTTCTAAAAACAAAATCATTCACTCACTCTCTCACTCATTTCTCTTTGAGTTTTGATTCATCGGCCATAATGAATTCTGAAATGAAGCAGATCAGGAGGCCTCATCCACCACCTCACAACAACAACGTCGCCGATTCCGTTCCAAAGGAGAACCGTCCACCACCTCACAACGGCGTTGAAGCTCCCAAGAAGTGTCGCAGTCACCCACGGCACACCGTGAACTACGCTAACGTTGTTGGATTGAATCATAATCCTGGAATATCTTTGGATTGGACTGTTCAAGAACAACTCGCTCTTCAAAAAGCACTCGTTAAGTTAGTTCTTCTTCTTTACCAACTTCTTTTTTATTTTTGTTAATTCAAGTAATTATATTATACTTTTGAGTAATAATTATATAACCAAGTTTAATATTATAGTAAAAGATAAGGAATGATAAAAATTAATTACCAAAAAATAATTAAGTCATTTATTTATGGTTGAAGGTTTGCATCATCGTATTGTGGCACAACACTGTATGCAAAGATAGTAAAGAAGATACCAACACTGTTTGCAAAGATAGCAAAGAAGATACCAACTAAGACAATACGCGATATAGTACTTCGACTCAAATGGATGCATGTAAGCTATAATATATACTTTCTTTATTATTCCATTGTTAAAATATTTCCTTTTTCTTTAGCTAAATTAACTTCTAATATCGAACTATTCAAATAAAAAATGCGACCATACAACATATTTGAATTTGTGTAATACTGCAAAATTCTTTTTATTTTATTTTTTATGTTTATATTTTTGTCCACTATGGCTTATATGTTTAGGGATTTTTTCTCTCTAGGAAAACGTTGTTCATATTTCAATGCAGTCGCTTGACTCGGCTGATCAACCGAACATTCTCTCAATTCATCCTCCAGAAGATGTAAGGATGGACAATGATGATGGCATCTCTTTCAAAGGTTGGTTCCTTTCACAAATTTAAATCATTTGATGCTTGCATACATCATTTATCTCTTGTATTGAACTTTTGCATTTTGCTTTTTGCAGCCATTGATGATACCACAGGAGTTCAATCGGAGAAAATTCAACAAGCCTTGGATTTGGTCGAATCAAATCTTGCTTCTTTGGATAATCCAAATTTAAAATATGTAAATGTAAATTCTCTTTTATCTCACCTCAACTGATTTAATTAAATCAATTATATATGAAAATGATATAGTTTATTTAATTTAACATTTTTTGTCCTTTCCTTTTTTTTTTTAGGATAACATGGATCTTTACTTGCAAATCAAAAATAACTTTAATGAAGTTTTGAATGAGTAAGTTGTTGTAAACTGTTTTTAGTTTTTAACTTACAACTAAATTAAATTGAATGTTGTTATCTTCACCAGCTTGGATCTATTCTTGTTATGTTTCGCTTTCAAAGAATTATTAATGTCAATTTGTTTTAATATAACTCAAAGTAACACAATTTCTTTCTTTCTTGTTTTTTAGTGCAAATATCACGAAAAACACAACTTTTTCGTGTTAGTTTGAATAAAATTCCGAACAACATCATACTTTCATGGATAAATTGCCATATATTGATTCTGGATTGAAGTTGAACCGACATTTACCAAAGAAGAAAGAATGCAACAAGATGACAAACATCTAATTGAATTGGCCGTCTATTGTAGTTTTTTGCACTGTACTCTTTTTCCCTTCATTATGGTTTTGTCCATTTGGTTTTCTTGATAAGGTTTTTAACGAGGCAGTTGCTCATCTTGTTTCCTTGGGTATTGGTCCAGTCCCCCCAAGTCTTTTCCTTTCATGAATTTTTGAGGTGTTGCAGATGATGATTAAGGATTAGGGGTGCCAACCTAATTGGGATGCCTTCCTCTAAAATATGGAATGCTTTGGTGAGTATATCATTTATGGCAAATTTGGCGAGAGCTCAAGATATTGCAACAAGCTTAGAGACGACGAGATTCCAAGGGTATTCATTCATCAAAAAATGTAATATATGAAACCATGACTAAATATTAGGAACAGCTTATGGAGCTGGAACCACCAAAATGCTAGCTGAAATCAAGATAACCACCGCAACAAAACATAAATATATAGAATATTATTTAAATAATGTAGGTCTCTAGTGTTTAATTAATGGAATTAAATATCACTTTCAAAAGTTATCTCCAAATTTAATAATAATAATAATAATAATAATAATAATAATAATAATAATAATAATAATAATAAATTAGCTTTAAAGATGAGAGTGTTCAATCATATATATCTATATCCTACAACCGAAAGACCTTATATACTCTAATAGAAAATTAAATGAGTTTGCATCTCATTTTTAAAAGTTAATTTAAGGAATAAGAGTAATCAAATACATATATCCATCCAATAGTCCAATCCCAAAACTTTGATAATATAATATGCGACTCTAGCATAATTATGGATCTAAGCATCAAAACTTTAAACAAATTTAATTTTCTGTTTTTATGTAAAAAAAAGACATATATTTACTAACTACCCATAATTAAAATAGTTATCTTCTAACAATATTAAAGAATGAATTTAAAGTTACATTGATTTCTCATGTATCAATCGTTGACTTTTCAGATGTTTCTGCTCCATCTCTTGTTTAATCTTATCAATTTTAGTCTGAATTGCATCATTGTATGATTGATCAGTACCGTTGTAGCTAAATGAATACGTCTCAACCTACGATCTTGATGATCCTTTTTTCAATGTAACAATAGGACTTCAGTATTGTTCACCCGACTTATATTTTTCCCTCCAATCGTCTTAATCCACTTGGTGCAATTAATAGCTCTCATATCCTATAAATCAGGTCAATTTTGATGAGAAAGATTTGCTTGTCTTGTACGAACTTCATCCATAGCTTTGGTTAAAAGATTGTTGTGTATATAAAAAATAATTTAAAGCTAAGCAAATTAATTAAAGATAATATTATACTAAAAATAAAAATTAATTACATATATAAATCAATTTTGAAAAACAATATCTACATTAGCATTCTTGACACGATTAGAAATAAAATCTTATGTACCTTTTTTTATGGGTTACAATGATAACCTCGTAATCGTGGACTGATATTCATAATAAGTCAGATCATGTTAGATTTTAAAAGGCCTTAACCTATTAATTTTTTAATTTTTTAGGGCTAAGCCTGACCTACGGTCTATCATAGGCTTTTTTTTCCAGCCTGACCTGACGTTTTTAAAAGTCTACATGACCTAAAAGTCTATTTAAAAGTCTTATTCACATTAATACATTTAAATGTTATAATTTACATTTTTTAAAATAGGCTAAACTAGACATTTATATACAAGAAAAACTAATAAAATTATAATCAAATCTAATAAATAATAACTAGCAAGTCTGCAATGCAACAACCTTATAATAAAACAAAAAAATAAAACGAATTCATAATTAGTCCCTATACTCATATCAAACTACATGATGTTTTATCCATACCAATTTACATGATGCTCTACCCATACCACATGATGCTCTCCACATACCAATATATATATATATATATATATATATATATATTAAATAAAAAATGATTTTTCTAACAAAATGATTTAAAAAAAAATGAAACAAACACCTTTTAAACCCTAAAAATTGATTTTTGATTTCAAAGAATATATTTTATCCTGAAACAAACGCACAAATTATTACCTCTAAAGCAAATCCTCTCAAACAAACTGAAACATATTCAGTATTAATATAATTAATATTATTATCAACTCTGAAACACTTCTAAAGGGACTGGACATATTTTATGCATTTTTTTATACTATTTTTTTTTACAAATTGGCATATACTGTTTTGATTTAAGATTTATTTTTATTTATAAAACCTAAAATTATAACAACTTCAATGGAGTTTCTAGACGATTTTTAAGAGGTTTTACATAGGCTAACTTTATTAAAGGAAAAAAAAAAAGAAAAAAAAAAGATTTTGAAGTAGTAAATATTTAACTTTTACATAATATAATAATTATATAATAATATGATCGATTCAACTTGAAAAGAACGGGAAGAATATGGATCGACTAATGAATATGTAATGACTACTGAGTGATGACCTAATTGATAAGTTTTAAAATAGAACATAATAATTAATAAATAATAAAAATATATATAGGCCAACTTGTCAGGCGTAATATGTTTTTTTTATAAGCATGAGGCTAACCTATTTAAATAAATAGGCTTTAAAAATAGCTCGAGCCTTACTTTTTTATTAAATAGATCAGACGAGACCATATGCCCCTAACGGACAACCTAACATATTCACATCCCTATTTGCAGCTCTCTGATGCTATGTTTTTATTTTCTCTCTCATATATTTGTTTAAATTCATTTGATTGCCAATATTCACACAACATTTTCCAAATTGACTATCTAATCTATTTGAGACATTTCATGTTGTTGCACATATCTCGTTGCAAATGAGAGAGGTGCTCATCACATCTTTTATTAAAAACATCAATCACATATAGTTCATGCTCAACTTTCCACGTACACAGATCGAACCAATTACAATAAATTAACACTACGTTTTTTAGGACAATATAAAGTAGTGTAACATATTTTATAAATGTGTTGAATCACGCCGTAAAAATTACATTCATTGTTTTCAGTGAAGCCGTTCATGCACACTCCACTGTTTATTATTTCTCGCCCTTCAGTCCACGAATGAGTATGCAATTTATATTCATTGACATAGTAAGCGTGTCATGATTTGAATGATGAATTAGGGTAATTTGATAGGTTCATCTGAAGGTATAAACACGAGAAAGGGGATTGAATTGTGTTTGATAAAGTTGATAACTTTGTGCTAATTTGATGAAGGTTGGTTGGTTTTTATGAATTACTTAGATAAGAAGCAATCATATTCAGAAGCACTAAAAAATGAAAGCATAAATAATTTGACACATATATTTATTCGGGTTCACACTTATTTGGCTACGTCCAGTCTCTTAATTCAAAAGGCTTTAATCCACTAGTTCAAATACCTTGAATTACAAAGCACCTAACCCTCCAAGCCAGTCTTTCCAAATAGTCTGAAAACCCTAGACTTTTGAGTAACTAACCACCTTGACCCTACAAGCCAAGTCTTCTTCTAACAACTTGACAACCCCATATTAAAGAAGGAACTAAACCACTATCGGGTTGGATACAAAAGATTGGAATTATAGTACTTGCTTCTAACGAAGCTGATAATAATAACTTTCACATTCTAAAAAAAGAACACTAAAAAAATATTTCTAACTTGAACAAGTGTTTCTCTCTTTGAACTCTAAGATGAAATAAAAAAACTTTGAGCATGAATTATTCTACTCTTTTATGCTTTTCGATGCTTTTCTCCTTCAGTCTTGAGTGTGTATTTATAGTGAAAATTTAGGCTTCAGTTTAGTACTTATTTAATTATAAATTGTATTTTGTTCATATTGAGTTTGTAAATTCTTCAAATTGATTATGTTTCTATTTTGTTTAGATTGAGTTTGTAAACTCTTGAGATTGATTCTGTTTTATTTTTGTTCAGATTGCGTTTGTAAATTCTTCAAATTGATTATGTTCATATTTTGTTGTGGATAAATCTTGATCAAATCTTCATTAAATGTTGATCAAATCTTCTTCAAACATTCTTCAAATCTTGACTATATCTTCTTTTCAACTCGGTCAAAATATTATAAATATGAATCAAATCTTATTTTATATTTTCATCAATTATAAATTTGAATAAAATCTTATTTTAGATTTTCTTCAATTATAAATTTAAATAAAATCTTATTTTAGATTTTCTTCAATTATAAATTTAAATCAAATCTTATTTTAGATTTTCTTCAAAAACATGAATCTTCTTTCATACTCTTTGAAGTCAAATATATTATTGTTATAAAATATTTTTGTTAACATCAAAACTCTAAATGTAAAATCAACTTGGTTCCAAGATGATCAAGTGTTTGTTTAAAGGAGTTAGAGGCATGAGAGAAACTCGTTGTTTAAACCATTGTAGAAATTGAAATATATTTGGGAAGAAGCTTGTTTTTCACGTATTTTCTAAAACTTAAAAATTCCCTAATATAATAAACAAGTGTTTGTTTTAATATATAATTATTAAACTATATATAAATATATTAAATTAAAAAATAACTCAACAAATTAAATTCACCCTAAGTAAGGTTGAACTTTAGTGCAACTAATTAACACATGAACATGTGTTGAATTAGATTATTTCTTATTTGACCAATAAGTGGACACTCTACCATGATGACGATCAGGAACACCAAATACTGATAAGGCTAATAATTATCTTTTAGATGCAAACTTAATTTCATTTCTACTATTAATTGGTGAAATTGTGTCAGTAAAATAATATGAACAAAAATGAGTTGTTTTACAGTGTAAGTAAGATTGACATATTGATCCTTCAACTCTGGTCTTATTTTTCACAGATCGTTTGAATAATGAGTGAACCTATATTAATTGCAGAAATAGAGATTATACTTCTCACATGAATATATTAAAATGTATATTTAATTCATTTGTATATAGATTTATACCTTTTAAAATGATACATCCATTTGTATTGAATATGTCCTCCAAATTTGACTTTGTATGCATGATGTTCATGGAGATGCTCCATAGAATCAAAAAAAATTCAACGGGGAGTATTCTCTCCAACTCGCACAGCATCAACGACATATCATTTTTCATTTTGATTAGATTATCCTCGCTCAATATTTAAGAACACAAATTTTAAAAAATCGACTGACTTCAACAAGTGAATGTAATATATGTATAGGCAGAGAACTAAATATAATTAGAAGTAAACATCCCATAAATCTACGACTTTCATGAATTTTCATTCCATTCATCCTTCTAGTTTCTATATCAACTTATTTTGCCAAATTAAAAGAATAACCATCTCACCTTTACCTGTTTTATCCACCTACAACTTATCTTGCTGGTGGTTTTAAGGTTTTACTGTTCGATTGTTCCACTAACAACAAATGATTTTGTCTGCAATAAAGAGCTACATATTTCTGAACTTTGATTTTGTATTTAGTCTTTCCTTTAACATTCATCACAATGTTACATATATTAGTAAAATTGATTTTTTCCATATGCATAACATCGAGATTATGTCTTAAAAGGTTATCTTTCCAAAAAGGAACATAATTATGAGATTTTGAAACAACACCAACAATAACTTTAACCTTTTGTAACACCCCAAAATTTTCACATATATTATATATGTATCTTTTTAGTAATTGCTATTATTAAAGTAATAATTATTCTATGTGTAAATAAATTAAATTAAATTTTATCACACTCTATTCTACCTAAATAATTAAAATCTTCATTTTTATTTAATTATTTTGACGTGACAATTACATGGGGACTATTTACGATGTCATTATTTCATAAATGGACATTTTTTTATTTGATTAGTTTCGATAATCATGAAATTGATGTGTTAGATATTTTTGTTTTATTTTGTTATGTGTGAGTGGTATTCTTGTCTTGCTTGATTTATTTTACTTGATAAAATATTAGTTGAATTATTTAATTAAATTAGAATTTATATAAGTTATATTGTTTGTTAGTTTCATTTGCGACCAAAAAAGTATTCATTTTAGGAGATATTATAGAGTTAGTGAAACCAAACTTTATGTATAAGTGTTTTGAAAATATTTTTGATTGATCCTATAAAAACAAAAATTAGTGACTTGACTCATTCTTTTACTCTACTTTATGACAAGATTTTATGACAATTCATGGTGTTTTCTTGGCATAATGTGCATTAATTCATTTTAAACACCTTTAATTTATTTTTTAAAGGAAGATTATAAATTTAATTATAAGTTTTTTTGTGCAATTAAGAGAGGACACAAAAAGACTATTGTCCTTTTTGTATCTCATGCATTCATCTTTTTTAAACTAAAATTATAATTTTATTATAATTGTCTACAAAAATAATTTTATGAAATTTTTGGTTTCGTAACTATTAGATAAAAAAATTAAAAGGGTAATGGGACAATCTCTAATTTATTTATTTAATTAAAATTAGTGTGTGACACCCTTCAATATATGGTGAACTCTATTAGTTAATCCAAATTAACTCATACATATAAATACACATGATTTCAATTGGCTTTGTAACACCTAATAAAATTAAAGAAATAGTAATTATTGGTAGTATAATGTTGGAATTAAATGCACTTCAATTTTAGACAAGAAATCAATGGTAATAGTGCAACGTAAATAGCTTATATGTTCATACATTTCCATTAAACATCTTGTTGTCACACCTATTTATCATTCGTACACTCTCAAAATAATTTTCTGAGTCGTAAATTCAAATATCTATCGGTGTTGAATTCATTACTGCCTCATGAACTATTTCTCGTGCAAATTTAGAGGTGTTAAGAAAGAAAGCGCCTAAGGTAAGGGCTTTTCCCCATGCAATGTTAGGCTATATATTAAATTAATAGTTTGTAAGATATTGATATAAAACTTGTTGTCTTAAAAGAAAAATATTGATTTTTAATTGCCTTAAAGAATTTAACTATAATATTTTATTTTTATGAGTAATATGTTTGCTTTGATAAACTTAATTATAAATTTCGATTTTTATTATTATAACATGAGTAATATGTTTGATGTCATATATTTGATGTAAAGTTATTATTTGTGTGTTGTTTATGTGTACTTAATTATAAAGCTATGATTTTTATTATGATCTCATGAGTAATATTTTTTTAGGATGTCTTTAATTTAAAGTTTCGATTTTTGTCCTATTTTATTTCAAAGTTTTGATTTTTAAGAAATCTATATGAGTCTTGGGGGAATTGGTGTAAAGTTTTAATTTTAATTATGATAACATGATTAAGTTGATTTTTGTGATGTGTTTAGAGTGGTGACATGTACCTTTGAGCATCATTATCATTTCATAACATATCATATGCATCTTTGTGGACGCCTGTGTGGCTGGTTTAATTTTTCCCCATTGGTATGGGTGACTTCTGTGTGGACGTCTGTGTGGCTGGTTATATCCAGATCATATATATTTAGGAGCATGCATAACTTGCATATATTCTATTGTTATTTTTATTTTGATTTAATTATTTGCTCTACGGTTGATACTTGATTTATTTAGATACATTTTATGACTTTTAATACATCTTTGAAAACTATTAAAGAACCAATTTCTTTAAATCTTTTATGACGAAATGATTTTATATTCATATTTTGTGGTTGTTAATTTATTATTTGGTTTAATTTTTGTTGTGGGATGAACTGACCCCTTACACCAATATTTAGGTACTAATGATCTCAAAAGTTGTATGAATGATGTTTGGTTGGTGCACGCGCGTGGGAGAATGAAACCTTTACTTTAAAAATAATATTTTGTATTACTAAAAATTTTATCATACATTTTAAAGTTATTTACTTTTCATCATTAACTTTTAATAGAAATGCAGAAGTGAAATTTCATTTGCTGGTAAATAATTGAATGTAATTAATTTCAGTCAACCTTGCTTATTTTGAATTTCACTTAAAGAGACTTTATTTTATTTTGGAGCATAAACGAATATTTATCTAATAACTGGAATATTAATTTTGCAAATAAATGAATAAATAATATTTTAGTAAATTGCATTACATTATTTTACAAACAAAAAAAATATCAAGTAATTTTCTGACGCATCTTCAAATTATTACATGATGAACTACTTCAAAAAAAATATATTATAGTTATTTCTAAAAGAAAACTATTATTTTTAAGTAATTTTTGGATCAAAAAAATTGGGGCGTTACACCTTTGGTATATCTTTAACTCGATCACAAATTTGTTCAAATGTCAATCGAATGGGAGGTCCACAACTTTTAGCAATACTCTTAATAAATGTTTTTTTTTCTTTATTCTAATTAGATGATCGTAAGGTAATAACATACGATAGGAGTCAAACTAAGATGCCTCCCCACCGAACTTCATTGTAAATGTCTTACTATCTTTCATACAAATAGGACATGTTAATTTACCTTGTGTACCCTATCCAGACAACATCTCAGATACATGGAAATTATTAATGGTCTACATCAATGCATCTCTCATAATAAAATTTTATTTTCGAGCAATATCATATGATAAAACACCATTCCTGTAACACCAAAAATTAATTGTCTATAATAAACTTGAGCATGAACATAATTTGACAAAAGAGGTAGTTAATATAGATTACGTAATATGGGTTGAGATTACATCTCACTAGGTCACAAGAAATGAAACCAAATCAATTGACATTCTAATTCGAGGATATAGTTATCATATGCGTTTCTCTTCCTTTGTAACTATTCTCGAGTTACCTATTTTATCTCTAGTTTTAACTCTTTATAAATATTTAAGCCATTAGACGTGAGTAATCTAATGACTTAAACTCTACCTAATAAGCTATTCATAAATACTATATTAATTTTATCAATGTTCTCTTCTTATTAGAAACTTTATTTTGGTAAGATTGGACTCACTTATTAGTTATAACATCATCTATAAATGATTACATTAAAAACTACTGCAAACTCAACCTTGCCAATTCTTATTATTTTAAGAAATATAACATAAATCATATACTATTAAGTCAATTATATCATACTAATTATATAATGTAAAAGAAAAATCAAGGAAACATGATTATGATTGTTTTCCAGAACAACCCCTAAAGTTATGTTAAAACAATGCAAAATTGAGTCTAATTGCAGCTTCAACTGACATGATCTTATAAGTATGATAATTGAGTAAACAAATACTCTTTAGAAAGCTTATGATGTCTTGTTGATAGATTAAAAATTATTTTTTTCAAATTAAGTCCCCAGTTTTTGAAATTTATCAAAACAATGCACAAGGTCATAAAAACCTGACAATAATTTTGGTCTAACTTGTAACTCATTTTTGAGCATGAATACTCAATAAAATATGACAAAATTTGTACTCAAAGTGAAGGTAATTGAGTCTTGTTTCTAGAAAACGAATAATCATTTGAAAATAAGATCCAGAGAAAATGTTATGACTAAAACATCACACACATGTCCTGCGAATTTTAAGCTGACAACACTCGTTCAATCATACTAATTTCCTAATGAATTTTTTTCAAACACAAATGGTACAAATTATGAACAAATTAAGCAATAAATACATCAAAACAACATCACAACGTCAATTTATTCTACATAATTTGTTACAATAATGAAATTAAAGGTCTTTAATCTCAAAAACATCAAGAAAGCATATTTTTATGTCATCAAGGAAATTCAATTCTTCTATAATCTATTCTAGATTTAAATCATAGAACTTCATATGTATGACCTATTTTAATCATCTATTCCAAAACCCCTAAATCTAACATAGAATTTTTTTTTTTATCTTTCTTCATCTCAAACTCTTAAACTCCAAATCCCTGCTCAATTATAAGCGTGTAAAGAAAATGGAGAGAACATAACCTACCTCTTGACTTTCAAAAGAATTGAGAAGATGATGATACTCCCAACTCTTTCTTCCTAGGCTTCTAGCAAGAAAAATGTGCATTCTTCCTTTCTCTTCTTCTTGATTTGCCAAAGTTTTTTCTCCTTTCTCTTTTCTCCTTTCTACTTCTCTTCTTCTTCTTCTTCTCTCTCTCTCTCTCTCTCTCAGCCTTTCTTCTTCTCCCTCTAAGTTCCTTTTTTTTTCTTTTCTCTATTAGTTTAGTGATGTGTGTGTTTTATTTTGAAGCGTGTATTTTGTGTTATGTGTATCGTGTAAATGGAACGGAGAACAAATAAGTGGTATTGACAATTGGTCAATTGAGCTTTCGTCTTATGGAGCTTTCATACTAAATAAAACTTATTTATATTCACTCTTCTAATTCCCTTACTTATAACCCCAAAACAAACTAAAATATGCATCACTTTATATTATTTATTTATTTTTAAAAATTATAATTGTATATTAATAAGTAAAATATAAAATAATTACTACCAATTATTTAATGTTAAAAAAGGATGTTACAAGTCCACAACTTCTTTAAATCATCAATCAATGGTTGTAAATAGATATTAATACCTAGTGTAGGATTAGATGGTCTTGGTATTATAGCACCTAAAAATATATAAAGTTTAGACGTACACATATATGAGGGAAATTTGTAATGGGTAACAATAACAAGTCAACACGAATAAGGTATAGACGGAACTTGAATTTATACGGTGAACCCATCAAAGCATAATCCTAATCGTACATTACACGGATCTAATGCAAAATCTGGATGTGTTTGATCAAATTGCTTTCATACTAGACCATTTGAAGGACGTTGCATTTGATCATTTGAACTTCTTCTATTTTTATAATGCCATGTCATTTTGCCAGCAATTTGCATTGATCCAAACATTTTCTGTAATCTTGATACAATAGAGAAATAAAACATTACTTTCTTTGGAGTCCATTTTCCCTTGTTGTCGTATTTTTCTTTGCATGGTATATTGGTTATCTACAAAATTTACCCTAAAATAAGTCAACATCTTTTGATCTAAACTCTGTCGTAAACCGCTTGATGCTGCAAAACATCTTTTACCCTTAGTGGAGGAGACTAAATCAAAAACCGTTTACTTAGAAGAAATTAATTAGTGTGTACTTGTATGATGATCTGGAGCATTGATAAAATGGATCATCTCAATTATCTAATATGAAAGAGAGAAAATATTAAAATTAATATTAAAAGTCAATTATTTTGAAATCTAACAATTTTATTTAATTGATGATGTAAAATCTATTTTTGTTTGTCACAACGATGTAAAAAGTATTTACACACTCACTAACTATATTATTTATCATCATCATTTAAAGTCCATTTGAACATATCTTATCCTTTATTTATTATCATCATTAATATATTAGGACATTGTCTTATTCTTCTCCAATTTTTGGGTAGAAAACACGCGGAATAGTTAGTTATAATTGTGAGATATTAGATGCTTTATTTCAGATTTTGTGATAAAAAATTTAATTTTTTTCAAATTAAAAATCATTTGTTATTGTTTAAAAAAAATTATTTTTTAGCTAAAAAAAAGCTAGAAATAGTAGATTGTCACGTTTGGCTCTTGCTATATATGAGAGAAAAAGATGACACATAATTGCAAAATACAGAACTTAACTCATCAAGCACTAGAGAGAAAATGATGTAATTAACCTTGTCATTTTTTGAAAAATCTGAAATTGCTCTCCATCAATTCATTAATTGTGTTTTGTTCTTCACGCATTCAGCCGTGACCATTTTTTGTAGATGCGTTTTCTCTTTTACGAATTCAGATGTGGCCATTTTTTCTCGACATTTTTTGTTTTTTTGTTGTTTCAATCCCGTTTATTTAAATCATTTAATATTTACCTTATTGATACGTTGATACAAATTTTGTTTGATTGTGTTTTATTTATTGATTTTGGATGAGAAGGTACATTGATCAATTTTGAAATATGTCTAAAAATAAATAAAGTAACAAATTTTGAAGTGCTTGATTTAAAATATTTTATGTTATAATAAATTTCACAAATGGTTTTAGATATTGACAGAGATTCTAGCAAGAGGTAACTACTAGCTCACTATAAATAATGAAACTATCACTTGGTTAACGGTAGATACTTTATTAAATGTTTTTATCTACTAGCTCACTATGAATAATGAAACATGTGATTTATCATTTTTGCTGACTTAAATATCAATTAGAATGACAATTAAAAAGATGCAAAAAATTATGAGAGTGATGAAAGAATTATTTCTATTCTACAGGACATAAGGCAAAGCGTTCAGGGTAATATGCGGCCACATGTGAAGCATTTCGGCTTCGTCTATGTACAGTGTGAGATCAGTTAGTTCATCAAAGAGCAGGACATTGAGTTTTGCTGATTCACCGCATGCCACAAGCAGCACTGCTAGCTCTACACCAAGTGTATATAACAATAATTCTATATCTTATGGAAGTGAGATTGAAGAAAATGACTTTTGAATCATATGATGGTCAAAGCATGATCATTGCTGCTCTTGCCATTTTATTTGAATTTGGTAGAACAAATAGCACAAGATATTGGATTGATACTATTTTCCATGTAAATGTGCTAATGGTAGAGGATGACTTACCGAACTAAATCTCAAATGAAGTTTCAAAAGGTATTGTAATAAGGCATATGTTGGATGTTGCAATGATTTTTTGTTGGGTTTAGAAATTGCTTGCAAAAATATTCATTTTTATCCAAACATTAGCCATTTCAGCAAGTATTATTTTTCTTCTTATTTTGGACTTTTGATTTGCTTATTTTCTATCATACACGTGTATATAATACTAATATTAACTATTAATTTATTTATTTATGGTTGAAGTTATCCACTTTATCTTATAAATTGAATTACTCATTTAAGAAGAGTTTGTTTCAAAAACTAATATCACTTAATACTCATGTCGAGATTTGAATTTAGACTTTTCTCTAATAACATCTGACAATAATTTGAATAAGAATAGTTAGGATTGACCAACAGATTTAAAAAAAAAAAAGACCGGGACTTAATATTACTTTAAGCTTTTATTGCTTTTATCATTTCTCTCCATTAAATTCATTTTTTGTTTTCTCTCTTAGAAATATAAAGTCCAAATTCTATGATTTAATGTATTGTAAATCACCTCATGAACATTTAATTTTTTATTTGTTAAAACATAAAAATAAAATTTGATAAAAAGGAGACATAAAAAGAAAAACATTCCAAAGAAATTTTTTAATATAAAAGTAATGTTCATAAACAAAATTAAATATTCTATTTATTATATCATGAATTAGGGTCTACATTCTACACTTACTTCGGAGTAAATCCACTCTACCATCAAAATAGTAAATGTATAGATTTAAAAACTTATATTAAGTGAGTGTGGTCACAATCTTTTAAAACAAAGGAGAATCTAAAACTCAAAAATGAAAGAAACTTCTTAAACAACAGATGAAGATATTGACAAGTAACAACGATGACTTGTCTTAAAAAGAATTCAATTGAACCTTCTTATAAAATATTTGTTTAGATTCATAAGTGTCTCCAAAATATAAAATTATTTAATTTATGATCCTTATTTTGCTAGTTGTCATAGTTGTTGGTATCACAACCCTCACAAGAATCACATCAAATCACACATCTCTCTAAATCACTACTAGAATTCTGCGTTTTTCCTGCGGATTTAAGCAAATATTCCGCAGGAAAGCATGTTACCTGCGGATTTCCCGACGGAACCTTATCCCCACGTAAAACCTTCGTGGATAATTGTTACCTGAGGATTTCACTATCCACAGGTAATTTACCTTAATGATACCACCTACAACAAACTAAATTGTTAGTATGTATGTTTGCAATCGTTCTTCTTTAGTAGAGTCCAGATGATGATTTTCATTCTTATGATTAATGTCATGACATAGAAATAATCCGAATTATTCTTTTGATTTGGTTTTATAAAACTTTCTGAACTTAATATATTATTGAATTAATGGACTACTAGTGAGACAAAGACAAATATTTTGTCAATCGAATAATTTAAATAAATTGGATTTAATTAAAATAAGTATATTAATGCTAACATTCATGTTTATGTGTTGATGAACTAAAGCATATTAATATAAGGGACTTGAACATAAAAAAATATTATGGTTTTTTTTATAAAAATAAATAAATAATATAAGTTTTTCAAAGGGTTTATCCAGTTTTTCTTGTTCTGGAATCCAAAAATAAGTACATTATGGAGCATAAATTGATTTTCGATTTTGCACAAACTAATCAAAATCAATATAATATATTAACAAAAATTCTCAAATTATTATATTGACACATCACACCCTTATATGCATGTAATATTAATTATATCACATAATTTAATAATATGACGTGACACCTCTATAATTCATTCATTTATCTCCATTTTAATACATATTTGTCTATATCTCTATGATTAAAAAATCAGTAATAAAAAATATAACTCTCATTCTTACCCACAAACAATCCAATGAATTATAAATTAAAATAAATAAATAAATATTGAAATAAACAAATCCATTTAAATTAGCAAGCCTTTGAAAAAAAATAACATTAAAAGATGTTTAAAAAAAATAAAAATGTTAAGTTATAAATTAAATATTATCAAAATATAATATACAATTGGTGTACATTTTTTTCTTATTAGTATTCGGATACATATTCTATTTTTTCAATACAAAATAAATTTTTTTTTGGTACAACAAAATGTTCATCTATATAAATTGTTCATGATAACAAAGACATTCACTAGACTTATATGTTAGACGAAGAATAAATCAGAGATAAAGTACTTATATATATATTGAATTCAATTATGCATTTGGTTTTGACGAACCTTAAAATAGATAAAATCTCCAAATTATAAGCCCTAATAGTTTTGTTTCTTAATAATTTCAAATTTTTAACTAATACTCCTAATAATAATAATTTGTTTTAGATTATCAGAAAGAAAAAAAGTTATGTTAGAAAAACATTTTGGGTTTTATTTACATTTGTACAATAGCTCCATGTGAATCACTCTAATGAAAAATGCTAGGTAGTCTTGATACTAGATAGCATTACACTAACATATTGATTTTACTATTATCAGTTTTCTGCATTTTGGACTGAATGTGTTTAATAAACTTTCAGCAATATATAGAAAAACGTAAATAGATTTATCAAAAGTGAAGCTAAGGGAAGAGATGGTAGGGTAATTGAAATGGGATACTGATTCTTCAGACTAATGACACAATAACTTTTGTAAAACATGAATTGATGATTCAAGGCAAAAGTCGAAACAGGTAAGAATCTCCATTCAAAAAAATTTGGACTTTATCCAATAATTTTACTTTAATGTCTCTACCTTCAACGCCACCATTCAAATGTCACTCCTCCAACGCATGTATCTCTCTTCAATCTTTTGGGAGTAATAATGTATCTTTTTTTGTTTTACTTAACATCCATGTCCCAAATTGGTATGTATTAAAAATTTCAGCAATGGTTTTGTTGTGGAGCTTAATAACATGGTAAAATTGACAAAAAATTGCAACTTCTAGGTCCTTTTTTATTTTATTTTATTATGAAACAACATCCAAGTTTCTATGAAAATTGTAAATCGGGTCTTTCACATTTTTATTTGTTTTTATTCTTTTCATTAAAGGACATAATATGTTTACTTTTTTTTTAATTTGAATTTAATTGTTGACATATTATTGGGTTTTATTTAAGGAAAATGCTAACAAGTGTTCTTGAAGAACTTTTTATGACACTAAAAATGGAAATTTAATCTTGAAAGTTGTGCATTCAACTCCTTATAATTTTAAATTTTTATTTTTATTTTTTCACACAATACTTGTCTTTTATTTTTCTTTTTAACTCCTTAACAAGTATCCTTACATGATCTTTTGTTTAATTGATGATGGAAAAAAAAATCCAAATGAGTTTATTGCAGATATTATAAACAATTGTATTGTAAAAAATCAGATCACCAAAGGAAAAACTTATACTTTCTAAAGGTTGATTATATTTCTTTACTTTTATTAGATAAGTGGGTGAATTTTTGTTCCCGTTATCTAGTATTAACATAAATTTAAAGAGTTGTGTCCGTCCAACTTAGCATTTTTGTCTGAACAAGAATCTGCGCCAACATCTTTTGAAGGAGTTGTTGGATCATAATTTCTCTAATGAAGTTGAAACTAGATATATGACTAAAGTAGATATCTCTCGTTTACTATAGATATGACTAAAGTAGTCCTTATATAAGGCTCGAGTAATTCTCACCTCTTGGGTTAGCTTTTGGGATTGAGTTAGGTCTTAAACCCAAAATTTAACACGGTATTAGAGTCTATTACAGATTTATAGCGTGAAGGGTGTAAAACTGAAGTTCTATGTATACATATATGTATATACACACAGATGTGCATGTGATCTCTTAAAATTAAATAGGATCTAGAGATTAAATGGAAGAATATTACCTTTGTTTCTCTCCAAAGCTGCTTTATTTTGCTATGACACATATCAGGTCAACAAGTTCATCCAATTGGTCTCCAACTGACAATGACTCGAGACATTTGAGACCAAGTGGAAGTTGTAATTTAGTTAATATCATGAGCAATCTAAGATTACCCATCTTTGCAAAAACTTCAGGATTTGCTTCAAATGGATCACAATGATTTAGAACTACAACTTGAATGGATTCAGTTCCCTTTAAAAATATGAAAATGAAAACAACATAAGTAATAATGAGAGTATAAACTCTGTACAAATTCATTAAAAAAAACTTATTTTATTATTTCTCAATACTTGATCAATGTCCTTGAGAGACCACAACATATTCCGCTTCCCAGCATCATTAAGAGATTAATGGAGAACAATATTTTTACCCATTTCATGAAGCAAATCATCATGCATCACCAAATGCCAACCATCATAAGTTATTAATGATTTTTCAACAAGAATGTGAATATCAATCAATGGATTAAGACCACAATTTTTCAATATTTGTGTTACACGATCGTTGGGGCTCCGTTTGAAAAAACATGCAATATCTAGAAATATCGCCTTTTCCATATCCCGTAATCCATCATAACTTATTCTCAGTGTCATGTAATATCATTTTGCAGATCATGCTGCAACATTTTCAAAGCATCTTCCCATATATATTCCCTTCTTCCACAGAGGAATGAACCCAACACTTTGAGTGCCAAGGGAATACCTCCAGCACATTGAACCACCCGTTTTGAGAAATCTACGAAAGCTTCTTCAGGTTTTCCTCTTCTAAAAGCTTTTTGACTAAAAAGTTGAAGGGATTCACCACTGTTTATGATTAGAGCTAGCATCATAACTTTCACAGACACCTAGTGATACTAGGAGATGCTTGTCTCTAGTAGTGATTATTACCCTGCTCGTTGGACCAAATCATTCTTGCTTTCCAGCTAAATTATGCAGTTAGATATCAGAACGTAGATCATCAAGGACAAGGAGAACCCTTTTATTGAATAAAAGATTATGTATTGTCTCTCTTCCTTGGTCCAAACTTTCAATTCGCATGCTGTTTATATTTAGATGAGAAAACAATTTTCTTTGTAAACAAAGCATACCATCTCTTTCTCTAGAAACCTCTCTAACGTTCTCAAGAAAACAACTAAAATCAAATTGGTTATGGATTTTCTTGTACACTAGTTTGGTTAGAGTTGTCTTTCCTATGCCACTCATGGCCCATATCCACACAAAGCGAATTTCCTCTGACTATGTCCTTAAAAGTGAACACACGCCGCTCATCCTTGAATCAATTCCAACCATTTCATCATCATAATGTGGCAATTTAGGTTGTAACATTTTCCATACTTCTGCAACAATTTCTTCAATGAGTTATGTTTCACGCCTATAACGAATAAATTTGAAATGAGTTAACTAATATTTAACATGAATAATCAAGAAACAAAATTATCAGGATCCATGAGCAAGTACCTATTTTGATTATGGTTTCATTCTATATCTTTATTATATAGCATATCAACTTGCATAAACACTTGTAAGAAAATTTGATAGAGGAAAAAGCTATGACATTTCCATAAATTATTATCAACTTGTTTACATAATAACTTACTGCTTCAATAAAAATAATTTGTCCGACAGATCAATTTTACTTTGTTACAAAAATATCTTATGAAAAATGTTTATGATATAAATATTATAATTTTTTATTTAAATGAAAAAAAAATAGTAAATTAAATAAGCAACATAAAAATAACTAACCAAAAGTGTAATTAATTACCTAAATAAAATACCTATCAATAAGCCATTAAGTAAGTTATTAATGTGATGATCCAAACATGAACTACCGACCCTTGGAGCTCCAGCCAGAAAGCTCTGCAACCTCCGTCAAGGCCTCTTTCCACTTCCGAACTTTTTTACTATCATCTCCAAACCTTTCTCCATGCTTAACAAAAGCATGTGCGAAAGATCCTCGCTGGTGCCTCACATCGGTGGGGTCTACATCGTAGAAGACGGGAAAACATGGCGACCGAATTGGGACCGAGATCGGAGGATGACGAGTAGCTCATCCAAGCACCACCACGAAGAAGCGTAGTCGGGAGAGAGAGATTGCTCGATTGCATTGAGGAGCTCTGGCGCAATAAGTTCTCCTCTCTGAGGATCGTAAGACACTTCCATTTAGATAGGAAGAATCAAAATTCATAACACTTTCTTCTCTGTACAATTATGGAAGTAGTTGAAAATATCAACACTTATGAAGAAAATTAATGTTAGGCCCAGACCCAGCCCACATCACAGTGCTAGTCCCACATCGTTAACGCATAGCAAAACTCAAGTATTTATATAACCGTTGCAAGGAACAACAGTCACGACCTTACTTGAACAGGATCTGTTCTATAGGATCGTACTACTGTGTCCTTATATTCTAAGGAGACAGGAACCTAAATCTGGTGGATGAATCATGACCGTCGATCAGAGCGTGATTAACGGTTCTGTGATGGGAGCTTTGGTGACCATTGCAGTTGGCTGTAGAGGATCGTTCTCAGCTTCACTTGTGATCTGGGATGGTCGCACGGTTGTCTGACAGATTTCAATCTTTTTTTTGCGTTGTCTTTTTGATTCCGTTCGTTTTCCGGTGAAGAAACGTAACCCTAAACCCTCTCTCTGGACCGCTTCTTTCAACTGGGTCGCTTCCGTGTCCAGAACGTCGTCGTCAAAACACACGACCGTCATATAGGTTGGTATCGTATTTTCAAATTTGGTTTTTGGTTGTTCAAACCTTAATTGCACGGCTTGTTTAAATTTCAACTCTGATAATCAAATTACGTTTACAGTATGTTTGATTGTCATTAAAGTGTTTTGGATTCAGTTATCCATTTGGTTTTGTAAAACCCTAAGATAGACAAAATCCCCAAATTATGCTCTTTTTTTTATTTGAATTTAATTGTTGGGTTTAGTTTAATTGATGTTAATAAGAATCCAGATGAGTTTATGGAGATAGTTTGAACAACTGCATTGCAAAGAATTAGATCTCCAAAGCAAATTTTGGTGCTTTAAAGGTTGTTTCAGTTTCTTGATTTTTATTAGGTAGGTGTATGATTTTTGTTTTCATTCTGTGGTATTCACATAATTTTCAGAATTTGCTTTTAGTCCAACTTAGCATTTTCTGTTTGGGGAGTAATTTGCGTGAGAGCATGTTTTGGAGGAGTAGGATCAGAATTTCCCTGATGAGGTCGAAACTTTCGGAGAGAGCTGGTCTGGTTTCGCTACTGTAAGTGTTACATATTTCTTTAAAAAAAAATAAAACCAGTCAAACAATAAAAGAAGGAACTATTTTTGTTCCCATAGTTTGTTTTTTTTGTAGTTTTTCATCAACACAAATCTTGGCTTTATTGCATCTATGATCTATGTAAGGGTTTAAAGTTGAGAATTGAATGACTTGTGTTGATGTTAAAGCTGAGAATTGAATGACTTGTGTTGATTCTGATGCATTTGATTATTCTATAATTGGTAGCATGGAACTATCAATACTTATCTCTCTTTTTGTTGCTTTATTTTTTTATATGTCTGTATAGTGATTACTGAAGTTCAGCACTGTTGTTATTCATGTAGCTCTCGTTTATATAGAATGCCTTTATTATAAGCATCCTTTTATGTGTATGTGGAAGTTTATATTTTAATGAGCATGAAGTGTTAGAGAAGAGTGGAGATTTTCTAAGTTGGTAAACTTCCTCCGATTGAAGAATTTGCAAATGGTATTCCTTTTGATGAGTTTAGTTGAAAATGTCATACCTGGAGTTAGTTTCAAGAAATAAACTTGCAATGGTTAGTCAGTGTAACCTTCTTTTGATTTTGTTTACAAGATTTTATATAAAGCTTCTGCTTTAGTTCCGGTGTTATCAATTGCTGATCGCAGAGAATAAGGATTTGTTCAAATTCCATTATAACAGTGCTATAGCCGCTATTTGACAATATTTTCTACTAAACAGCATATCGCAGAACAATAGCGTCTTGTTTAAATTCCGCTGCACTATAATAGTGCTGGTATTCAACAAAACTGTTTAGTTCTAATTGTAATTTGCTTGTTTTTCTAGCTTATAATGAAGTTAATTAGATACCTTCATGATAAGAATTCTCAGTAAACAGTGTTAGTGCAAGCGAGTATAGTGAAAACTTACTTGGTGGTCTTGTTTCCAAGCGCTCCAATGTTTTGTGAGTTACTTGAATTTTTCGCGTCAACTCCAAGATTATGTTTCTTAAAGAAGTCTTATGTGCATTTCAATTACTTTGAGCTGCAGCTATGTATATGAAATTTTAAGTCTTTTCTGAATGTTCCTCCTACTCATGTCATCTGTTGTCTTTTTGCATGTATCTTTAGGTGCTCTCCATAAATAACTGTAATTTACTCCTTCAAATAAGGTTTCTTAGTTAATTCTTAATTAATATGCTGCAGGGCTTTGGTCATGTATTGTTTCTAGAGCTACGAAAGAGACTTCAAAATGTTGGCATTCGCTCTATTTTCTGTGGGGAGACAAAGAATCTGAAGGATTTTGGCTTAAACAGGTAACTTCTAAACAAAAATTCTCTGGAGTTTTTAGAAGATCTTAGTATTACAAGTATAGAAACTGAGAGAGCATTCATGATAGTGTTAGTTAGAGTCAGAGCAGAATATATAGTTTTTAACAAACTACAATTGACTCTAACACAAAGTCTTTGAAAGATACTGTGGATTGGGCTAAGGACAGCTGGCCCAATGCCACACTACCGAAGCAATACTAAAGACAATACAGTTTATTCCTAATACATAGAGTTGATTTTTGTTGTTTGTTATATTATGACTGATTGTCATTCATTTTTTAGTCTAAGATTATTCTGTAAATTCGTGATCAAACTTGCAAGAATTTCATTGTGTTTGATTTCTTGTTATATCCTTGCAAGAAAAACTTTACATTTCTGCCAAGAGGCCATTTAATAATATAGTATGATAAATATTTAATGATATTAATACAGTTTGCCAAATTTACAAATTTAGATGCATAGCTTTTAATCATTAAAAGATGCTTCTTTAGTTCTGGCGTTACAACATTTTCTCCCCACAAATGTAGGGTTTTTCATCAATAGCACAAGTGGATACCAAAGGTAGAGAGGGCTGATATTCGCAGAGCATTATGCTTTCCCGGTGGTTCAACTCTGATGGTTTGCCCTCTAAGGAATGAATTGTTAGATGACAATGCTAACTCTGGGAAGTCTCTCCCCTCACTACCTCGTCAGAATTCCTCTACACCTGCAATTGTTGAAAATGAACAGCTTGAATTTTCTGGGGAACTACTCATTGATTTGAAATCTTCCCATAGAACAGACACAAATCAAAGTCAACCTAAGGCTTTGGTAAAAGATGGATCTTCAAGCGGATATGGAAAACTTAGTGGTAATTTTTTTCTGGAATTAGAAAAAAGTAAATAAAATATTCGATTAGGACTATTTGGGTCACAGGACTGATGTCATCTTCCAGTTTATTGCCTCTGGTGTCCATTAACCTTTGTAATATTTATACAAAATTATAAACATTAATAATAATCTATAATTAAGTTATTAAACACTAAGTTTTTGTAATATAGCTTACTTAAATTTAAAGTTACTAATATCGTATTAAATATATAAAATAAAATATTTATTGATTAATAAGCCAAAAAAATTACCACAATGTACAACATAAACATTTAACAACCGCTCATTTTTTAAAACATTAAAAAGTAAGTAAAATTAAAGTCAATTATTTAACAGTCTAACAATTATGTTTAATTTGTGATTAAAAACATAGTTTTGTTTCTAATAGTGATGTTAAAATATTTACCCACTAACTATATTATTATTATCATCATCATTGAAAATCCGTTTGAGTATACCTTGTTTTATTTTTTTAGTTGTTATTCTAGTTGATAATAATCAGGTAGTAAGTAGTACAACTAGAGAGATCGAAAAGGAGAAAAAAACATATATTCATGGAAGGAGAAGAAGAATATGTCAAAAGAAAAAACCCTAATAAAAATTGCTGAAAGACAATTTGAGATGTTCAAAAAATAGGGTAAGAGTAATGACAAATGTTAAGTTCAGTGTTTTTAAATTGTTTTTGTAACGTAACATGGTGCTATTTTTAGTTTTTCATTTTTAGCCAAAAAAATAATTTAAAAAAATAAAAAAACAAACACTATTTAAACCCTGCAACATCATTTTGGACTTAAAAATAGATTTTTTATACAAAAAAAATCTATAACAAATGCACTCATTATGGATGAGGTAAGCTGAGAGTTGTTATATGACCGCGAGATATCAGTGGGAGTGAGTTAGTTAGGACTTGTACGTAGAGCTTGACTAAAAAGCTGATTGAGATGACCAACATAAAAATATAATGTATAAATTAAATATATAAAAAATTAAGATGTAATAAACACAAAGTGAAATATCAAATAATTTAACTACTTGACTTAGGAATACCTGAAAGTCAACGCTCTTTAATTAACTTGAAATCATCAATAATAGACTCAGAAGTGATACTCACAACAATTTTTCTTTCAATATAAGTCGTCATGATATCTGTCAAAAAGTCAGCTTCCATCTTGTTTCTTAACTTAGATTTAATAATTTTCATTGTTGAAAAAGATCTTTTTGTTGTGGCAGTAGAAACCAGAAGAGTCGTGATAAGACAAAGTAGTCTATCAATCAAGTAGAAATTTTGCGCCTATTCAATTGCAACCAAACATGAGCACAATTCTTGGATAGTTGATAAATTCTTCAAATTTAAATTTTGACGAGCATCAACCAAGAAATGTTGGAGTTGAAATTTCAAATTAATCTTCTCTTCCATATTGAAATCCACAGGGTAATATTTTTCAACTAGAGTGCAAATTTTTTCAATGTTAAAAGCTTTATAATTATCCTTAGGAGTCAAAGCACAACTTAGAGTTAACAAATCCATTGCTTGCTCACTAAATCTGTTATTCAACTCTTGTAATTGTTGATCAATGATAGTAAACAAATATTTCAACTATAAAATGATGCTCTATTGTAATCTGACCTTGTTGAAGACGAGAGCGTCCAAATCTTGTTGTTGAATGAACATCATTGAGATTAGGAATCTCAATATCATGTTTTTCACAAAAAATCTTCACTTCAGTAAACAATGCATCCCAACCATCTTCTCTCAATTCTTGAATAAGATACTTTGTTGTTCCAACCAAACACATGACATTAACTATATCATGAAATTGTTGTTGTAAGGCTTGACAAAGTATATCAGTGATCCTCATAATTTCTTTCATCAAATGCAAGATAAATAAAAAATCAAACGCCGTCAAATAATTATAGGCACTATCACCATCCCCACATGTAGAATAATTTGCTCTTTCATTTATATATTTTTTTTTTAAACAGTACAGGTTGCCTCATACATATTTATCAAGCTACAAATAGAAGAGAAATGTGATCCCCAACGAGTGTCGCCAGCTCGTTTCAAAGTACCAATTTGATTTATACCTTTACCAATTACAATCTCATCAATTTCTAGCAGATGTGCAATTTCTTCTAATTGAGCAGCTTGTAACTCATCATGACGCTTAGTAGAAGAACAAACAACATTAACAACAAAAGTTAGCTTCTCAAAAAATTAATGCATTGGAACAACTTCTCTTGATACAGTAACCAAGGCAAGTTGCAATCGATGAGCAAAACAATGGACATAGTATGCATAAGGACAATCTTTCATAAATAGTGCTTGTAAATCGTTCCATTCTCCTCTCATATTACTAGCATCATCATACCCTTGACCACGCATGTTAGAAACATCAAGATTGTGTCGAGAAAGTAGATCACATACTTAATCTTTCAGAGTTAAAGTTGTAGTGTCTTTAACATGTGCCACAAAAAAAATCACTCTTGTATTAAACCAACTTTGTCAACAAATCTTAACACAAGAGACATTTGTTCTCTTTTTGATTCATCACGAACTTCATCTACAACGATGCAAAATTTGGAATCATCAATTTCTTCACATATATGTTTTCTCACCGTACTAGAAAGAATATGCAAAAGCTCTTTTTGAATTTGATGTGAAGTATACTTAGAATTATATGAAGCATTTTCCAACACAACTTTCACAACTTCATCATTGTAAGTTGTCCTAAGCTTTGCACTTGAAAAGTATTCATAATATGTTCATCTTGATTCAACAAGTTTAGACAAGCTTTCATTGCACTGTTGTGTGGTGAGCAAGGATTCATCTCTATGTGTTTGAGAAAGACGCAAAATTTTCCATTTTTAATTTTCTTCCAATTTCTAAAACCCGTAACAATGAAGACATCTGATCCGGGACGTCCACTTGGCCTTTTGCTAAATAGATAGCATGACAAACAATTTGCAGCATCTTTAGAATGTGAATATTCTAGCCATGAATAAAATATGTTAAACCAAACATATTGAACCCGTCTTGGATGAACCTCGTTGCCAGATAAAGGATGTTCATCTAAATTTATTTGATAAGGACCAAATTTTAGATAAGCTCTTCGTATTGCATCCAATTTATTTGGTGGATATTGTCAAATTTGAATGCGCTTTTCGGGGTCACGTTCTAAACATTTCTCAAAGTCATCTTCGAAAACACTAAGAACTTTGGAAAGATGATTCTCATTTTCTTCAATTCTTGGATTCTCATATATAGTTTCGGATGTAGAAGTTATAATTTCTTCATATCTTTCATTCCCACAAATTTTCCTCTTGAAAAAAGAATCAATTCTTTTACTATTCTTTATTCTCACAAACTTCTCTAAATCAACCAATTTAGAAAACATAAAACATATTTTCAGTGAACCTTAAATAGAAAAAAAAGTCAAACACCTTATATGCACAAAAAAAAAAAAACTTAAACACTTTATATAGACAAAAAATCAAACACCTTATATGCAATAAAAAAATTCATAAAAAATCAGCACTAACATCTAATTTGAAACAAACAAAACTCCAAACATCAATTCTGATGATAATACGAATTGAAATCCAAACCTTTTGAGTTTTGACGAACGGTCAACCAAGGCGGAGGACTGGGCGAGGCCGAGGCAGCGAGCAGAGGCAGAGCCGGAGGAGAGACGCAAAGCGAAGGAGGAGCAAGACACGATTGCGAAGTATAGGCAAAATCGTGAATCGTGTTTGCGTTTAGAATGAGGGCCTTTAGAATCGTGTTTGCATTCAAAATCGTGTTCGCATGAGGGAGATAGATGAAGACTAAATTTGGAAGAGAGAGGAAGAGAGATTTAAGTTTAAGGTATAATTATAATTTCTTAATTGTAATGAGGGTATTTTAGTCATTTTACCTTTTTTTTTTTGGGTGACCGCGTCCCCCGTCCTTACCTAGCTCCACCTTTGTATGTAATGATATGCTTTCATAGCAATCGTTTAGATAAATTTGCGTGAAATTTTGTTTATTAGTTTGTAATCAAAGAACGTGTGATAAATTCATAATAATCTTTAAAGTTGACACTAGAATTTTACCATATATGTTTATTGGCTCTGTCGTTGATTTCCCTTCAAAGTTGTCTTTACATAATATGAATGTTTTTAATGTTTTGTTTACCAAAAATATATAAAATTTTATAAGGAGCAGTTAACTTTATGAGCATTTTAATGCTATAGTGTGAAGAGACATGTGAATGTAGTGTAAGGATCATTTTGGAAATGTCATTTGAACATTATTCACTTTTGATGAATTAAATCCGAAATATTTACAATACAGAAATATTGCGGATCTCAAGATGTTACATATACCAAGAATTTGAACACAAATGTATAAGTATAGTCGAATACGATAGTCAGTGGGAATGAACAAAGGACGAGTTAGGTCGAATTTGGTATGTCTCTTATTCAATCTCAATATTTGATCGGATCAAATTTTAAATTCAAACTCGTCTCTTTAACCGATCAAATTTAGTGAGTTGTGAGTTTACTAAAGACGAAACGAAATAAAGACAAAATTGGATTAGTCTCAATATGAGACGGTAACTAGTAATCGTTAAATTTTTAGTTAAAAAAAAAAAAACAATTAAACATAAATAAACTCATAATAAGTCACATATGGATCACACTTGTCAATTTGAGTAGTAAATCATAATATTGTTTTACAAAATTATAAATTACTAGTGATTAATTTTATTAAAAAGGGTGAATCAACAATAATCTAAAATGATAATAAAAAAAATCATTTGTCTTTAAATTAATTTGAGACAAGATGGTTAATCCAATTGGTAACTCGTACTCAATCCTTAATTTTTTTTTTACCGCTCGGTCTATTATTTATGAGATAAGACGAAATCGCATAACGGACCAAATCTTGTAAATTCTTGGTAGTCATGATGCAATCTCTAGTTGACCATTATCATGGCTAATAAGATTTAAGCTTTAAAATTCATTCTATTTTTACCAATTATAATTATCATTCAAGAGTCAACACACATTTATCAATCAAAACCTATTTACTTTCAATTTATATTTACTTAGCTTTCATTTTCGTTTAATTTGGTTCATATATTTCAAAATACTCATGTTTTGACTTAAAATATTTTGAAATTGTTAAAGAACCCACAATCAATTAGGAATAAAGTTCATTAACTTGCATAATCGTTTGAAAAAAATATAATTTTTAAGGTGACAAGTCTCAAATCTTTTGTTACCAAATTACATGGAGTTTGAAGAATTTCAAGTAAAATAATGTATATATTAATATCTACGTCAACGGGATTTTCTACTATTTTTATGTTATCTCATATATTTTACTATTCTTGTATTATGTAATTTTTGTACATCTTTTTTGTATTTATTTTATTCATAATATTTTTCCTTGGATTGTATTATATATATTTATTTATTTTACTCAATTGTATAATTAAAACTTGATTACATGAAAATTGATAAAAAGAAAATTAGAATATTATATTTAATAGTTTGTATAATATAGCTTATTTTAATTTAAAGTTACTAATATCATATTAAATATATACAAATAAAATATTTATTGATTAGTAAGCCAAAAACGTTACCGCAATGTAGACCAACATTTAACAACCACTCATTTTATAAACATTAAAAAGTGACTAAAATTAAAGTCAATTATTTAACAATCTAAAAATTATGTTTAATTAATGATGTAAAACGTATTTTCCTAGAGTTATTTCTATTTGGTTTTTTGGACATAACCACCTTTACATGTTGAGAGAAAAAAAAGGAAAGGAAAACAGATTTTGTGACTCAAACACTCAACAGTCCTCCAAAATATCCCCTTCAACCATTCTCTCTACAAACTAACAAACCTTCTTCAACCATGCCACAGATTGAACCTTCCCGACTCGATTTCGACGTGGCAACTTCGTCTCAAGTTCGTTTTCGTTCTCTCTCTCACTTGCTATCTCTCTCTCCGTAATTTTTATTAACATTACCCACGGAAGGTTTACGGGTAATTTACCCACGAGAGTAAACATTACTCAAGACATTTCCGTGGGTAATAATTTTCCAAAGCCAATTAACTCTGGACCCGTGTTGTAGCTCGCGGATAATTCTTAACTGCTCGCGGGTTTTCCGTGGTAGCGTCCAAATCTGCCAAAATACATACAACGACATACTTTGACTTGACCGTAGTTAGTTCCTATTCTTATTTAAACCAGTTTGTGTTCTAAAAACAAAATCATTCACTCACTCACTCTCTCACTTATTTCTCTTTGAATTTTGATTCACCGGCCATAATGAATTCTGAAATGAAGCAGATCAGGAGGCCTCATCCACCACCTCACAACAACAACGTCGCCGATTCCGTTCCAAAGGAGAACCGTCCACCACCTCACAACGGCGTTGAAGCTCCCAAGAAGTGTCGTGGTCGCCCACGGCACACCGTGAACTACGCTAACGTTGTTGGATTGAATCATAATCCTGGAATATCTTTGGATTGGACTGTTCAAGAACAACTCGCTCTTCAAAAAGGACTCGTTAAGTTAGTTCTTCTTCTTTACCAACTTCTTTTTTATTTTTGTTAATTCAAGTAATTATATTATACTTTTGAGTAATAATTATATAACCAAGTTTAATATTATAGTAAAAGATAAGGAATGATAAAAATTAATTACCAAAAAATAATTAAGTCATTTATTTATGGTTGAAGGTTTGCATCATCGTATTGTGGCACAACATTGTATGCAAAGATAGCGAAGAAGATACCAACTAAGACAATACGTGATATAGTACTTCGACTCAAATGGATGCATGTAAGCTATAATATATACTTTCTTTATTATTCCATTGTTAAAACATTTCCTTTTTCTTTAGCTAAATTAACTTTTAATATGGAACTATTCAAATAAAAAATGCCACCATACACATATTTGAATTTGTGTAATACTGCAAAGTTCTTTTATTTTATTTTTTATGTTTATATTTTTGTCCACTATATGGCTTATATGTTTAGGGATTTTTTCTCTTTAGGAAAACGTTGTTCATATTTCAATGCAGTCCCCCGACTCGGCTGATCAACCAAACATTCTCTCAATTCATCCTCCAGAAGATGTGAGGATGGACAATGATGATGGCATCTCTTTCAAAGTTTTGAATGAGTAAGTTATTGTAAACTGTTTTTAGTTTTTAACTTACAACTAAATTAAATTGAATGTTGTTGTCTTCACCACCTTGGATCTATTCTTGTTATGTTTCGCTTTCAAAGATTTATAAATGTCAATTTGTTTTAATATAACTCAAAGTAACACACTTTCTTTCTTTCTTGTTTTTCCAGTACAAATATCACGAAAAACGCAACTTTTTCGTGTTAGTTTGAATGAAATTCCCTACAACGTCATACTTCCATGGATAAATTACCATATGTTGATTCTGGATTGAAGTTGAACTGAAATTTACCAAAGAAGAAAGAACGCAACAAGATGACAAACATCTAATTGAATTGTCTTTCTATTGTAGTTTTATGCACTGTACTCTTTTTTCCTTCATCATGGTTTTGTCCCATTTGATTTTCCTAATAAGGTTTTTAACGAGGCAATTGCCCATCTTGTTTCCTTGGGTATTGGTCCAGTCCCCCAAGTTCTTTTCCTTTCATGAATTCTTGAGATTTAAATGAATGCTGTTTTTGATTTGTATGCATTTTTCTGGTATTAAGCAATATGAAATTAACCATGAAATTGCTATTACTAATTAATTTAGCTGATATCTCATGAAATTGCTATAATAATAATAAATTAGCTCTAAAGATGAGAGTGTTCTATCACATATATATATTCTACAACCCGTTCAAACACATTATATACTCTAATAGAATATTAAATGAGTTTGCATCTCATTTTTAAAAGTTAATTTAAAAAATAAGGGTATTCAAATACAAATATCCATCCAATAGTCCAATCCCAAATCTTTGATAACATGAGACTCTAATCCGTATCAGCATAATTATGGGTCTAAGTTTCAAAACTTTAAATAAATTTAATTTTCTTGTTTTTATGTATAAAAAAAAAACCATATATTTACTATTGTCTTCTCAAATATTAAAGAATTTAAAGTTATTTTTGAAAAAATAGCATTAAATATGAACAAATAATTTTTTTATATAATTAAGTTTAGATGGAGTAATTGATTCCAGAGAGAGTATGTATATTTGTTTTCGACTAGTAAAAGTATAAATGCCATACAATTGAAATTTGAACCCTGCAAAAAGGTTTTTTTAAAGTGAACTAGAAATGGAAGCGTCTTCTCTTTTTGTCTATATATGATTTCATGACATGACTGAGTCATGTGTTTGTTTCATTGTTCATTTTATCAAGCAAAAGAAAGTAGAAACATAAAACACGGAAAAAAGAAGAAAAAAAACATGTCACTTTCATAGTTTACCCTACACACACACAACACTACTCTTACATATTTGTTATCACTCATTTCCATTGATATTCATTTCATTTACCTTTTTAACAAATCATTTATGGATTCACACGTTTCTTCCAACCTTTCAATATTACTATTACTCATAGTAAATTATCAACAATTTCCTTACCTTTCTCTTTATCAGAATAAGACTAAAAATCTAATCTTTTCAATTTTTTAATATTTTTATCAGGGTATGATTTTGGGTTTGTCACTGATTCAAACCATGATGTGAAAGAAAAAAAAAAACCATTTTCTTTTTACCCTTTATTGTGCATATAGTGTTTTCCTTCCAAGTTGGAAACTTGGTTAGTTTTATGATTTTGATATGTGTGATGAATTTGTCAAACAAATGTGGTTGGAAGGTTTTATGGTAGCTTAGGAGATTGGAGCTGAGGCCATAGTCATGATTTTCAATTGCTTTGGTTCCTTGAATTGGTGTAAAGGGAAAGGTCAACCTGTGGAGCAGCCACATGAACTAGGTACAGAAAATGAACATGGCTTTGATTTATTTGCATTATTTTTGTTTTTGTCTTAACTCTCAGCTTCGGTGCTCTAGTAATCCGGATTTTGATCATAAGATAAGTAAAGTCTGATAAAACATTGTTCCAAGCAGAGTTTGAACTCTGATATCGATTTGACCTTAAATGAAGTTCATTAATAAGTTTAGCCCAACAAGTTTTTAAATTTGCATTATGGATCAATTGTTTGCATCAAATTGTACACAGGTCCTTGACTTTGTAATTTCATGATTTATTGTTTTGTTTGTTCCCTTTCATCCATCCTTCCCTCTCTTGTTCCTTTTTGTAGTTTCCTGTTCAAATCCCAGATATTACAAAGCTTGAAATTGGCTATCTATCTGTAGCAATAGAGGGTTGATTACTTCATGCACAGATTCCATTTTCAGGAAATTGTGTGTTCTCTTTCTTTCAAAGCCACACATAAATTGTTGCAGGTTTTTCAGGGAATTGAGACTGAATAGAATTGGAGTTGATGGCAATTAACTTTAGGCTATCAAATAGAAAAACTTAATCTTAGTTTTTGAGCTTTTAATTTTTTTTAGTATTCTGCTTTTAAAATTAATTTTAGTATTGAGCTTTTAAAATTTATTTTAGTATTATGTAGTGAGGAGAGTAGATCAAATGGAGGATAGTCAAATCGTTAGAGGCAGAGAAAGACGTAGGAAAACTATTAGGAAAGACCTAGAGATTAATGAGCTGGAACGAGGTATGTTATATGATTGAATGCTATGGCGTCATTTGATCCATGTAGCTAACCCTACCTAGTGGAAAAAGATTTGATTGTTGTTGTATTCTGCTTGCAGATAGTTAAAATTAAAACTAAGCTTTAGGTTGCGGTTAAGCTGTAAATCTTTATATTGCGGTAAAATTCGGGCAATTGATGTTGTTGCGAATACTTCAGAAACTGTTATATTGTGGTCGTAACTGTTGTTGTGGAGCGCAATTTAGAAACATTTAGGACATGTCATGGCTTCATTTACTATTACAATTATAAGTTTAGTTCTTCTCTTTGTATTCTCTAACATACAATCAAAAGTCAAACCATGACCATACATATTGGATAAATTCCAATTTCACAATGCCAGGATCTATCTGTTGCAGAGAATGATTAATTGCAGGTCAAACCTGGGGTCAACATGCAGAGTTATAATTTGTATCTCTTGAACCATTTAGTACTACCAAGTCCATCTTTATGGGATTGATATCCTTTTTAAAATGTTAATATTAATAGAGAAATCAGTGCTATTTAGTATGTTTTTTCTTAATTCTCCGCTTATTAGGGGAAAAAGAATTTGGTAATGCGAAGTTTAATTAAAGTCTGACCAAATATTGACCTAGTCAGGGTTTGTACTCAGATACTCCCGATTAATTCGACTTTAATTAAAACTCATCGACCACTTCTGTAAAATATGCATGTGAAAGTGTCTGGATCTAGTGAGACTTCATTTTCATCCGAAAACGACATTCTTGACCCTTTTCAAATGTTCACAGTTTGAGAAATTTTGTATTCAATGTTCTCTTGTGTGTAAAGCTTTGTGTTTGTGATTGACAGTGAAGGAAACTAAAAGCTTTAGCTATAACTCATTGAGATCTGCTACAGGAGATTTTCATCCTTCATGCAAAATTGGTGGTGGAGGCTATGGAGTTGTCTACAAGGTGAGGATCATCATCATTATTATTATTTATTTGTCTTATTGCTTACAATCATTACATGAAATCATTATTTTTTTCCTTGTTATTAATATTTGCAGGGAGTTTTGAAGGATGGTACTGAAGTTGCTATCAAGTCACTTTCTGTAGAGTCTAAACAAGGAATACATGAATTTATGACAGAAATTGATATGATATCAAATATAAGACATCCAAATCTTGTGAAACTAATTGGCTTCTGTGTCGAGGGTAATCATCTAATATTGGTGTACGAGTTTCTGGAGAACAATAGCCTTGCAAGTTCTTTGCTAGGTAACGTGTGCTTTTATATGATCATTATCTAACTAAAATGGCTTTTCAAACTTTCCACTTTTGAAAACAATTATTATCTTCATATAGTCTAGTGCATACGAGTTGTATCACGACTCAATACAAAACTGAATCCAATCGATATGAATTTCTAGTGTGTATTTGAGTCTCATTTTGAATCCCGATTCATTCTAATGAGTCACTGTTGAAACTTTGTTTTTACTTAAAAAAATATAATATTTTTATTGGTAGTGTACTTATCATTCATAATAATAATAAGATTTGACTCACGATTAGTAAAATAAGTCTTTTGATTCACGATTTGAATCTCAATTTGATAATCATTTTCCGTGCTTCCTAGATTATAACCTCCATGTTTGGATAAAAGTCACTTTGTCAGTCTTCCTGGTCTTTGTTGCTATTTTAGTATTCATACAGTGTATCAAGATTTTGAGGTCAATGTGGCGCAAATTTTGAAGCTTCATAGTATAATTTCTGTATTTGATTGAGTTTACGTGAAGGTTTGGATATGCAGTATGCTAATGGAGAGATAATTTTGTTTACAGGTTCAAAAAGTAAATGTGTTCCTCTGGATTGGCCAAAGAGGGCTACTATTTGCCGCGGTACAGCTTCTGGTCTAAGCTTTCTTCATGAAGAAGCACAGCCAAACATTGTTCACAGAGATATCAAAGCTAGCAACATATTGTTGGATGAGAATTTCAATCCAAAAATTGGAGATTTTGGTCTTGCAAAACTTTTTCCTGACAATGTCACACATGTTAGTACCCGAGTTGCTGGAACAATGTAAGCATAGATGCATAATATTGTGTGACTGGTAACTAAACTTGTTCAATAGATTATCGCTTGTAAGTTAGTTTAATCGTTTTGTAATTTTGTCGTAAACTCATTTGAATTACATGTTTTGTATGAGCAGGGGATATCTTGCGCCCGAATATGCGCTTCTAAGTCAGCTTACAAAGAAGGCTGATGTATACAGTTTTGGAATTCTTATGCTTGAAATTATCAGTGGTAAAAGTAGTAGCAAAGCTGCATTTGGTGACAACATTTTGGTTCTGGTGGAATGGGTATATTTCTTGATCCTTTTTGTATGGATATAATGTTGATTTAAGAGGGCTTGAGAAGGGAGTTTAATCAAGCCCTTCAAAACCTTTTCAAAAAAATGAACTTCAAAATGAATAAAACAACAACTAAATTTTTTCCCAATAGAGTCAACTTGTGCAACACGAATACTTTCCAAGATATCATTCATCCTAAACACAAGAACAAGAAAATGAATCTCGACAGAAAATAGATTCTAATAAAAATACGCAAAATTGTACTTTTTTCATAATTTTTTTGGATTAATTCTTTATCATAACTTGACACGAATACCAAAATTAAGATAAAAGACTTCTGTTGCAATTCTGCCTTACAAATAATAATGCTCATAACTAACTCAAAAGGTTGCAATACATGGAAGTTGCATCCTATTTTATTGTTGATCATAGAACATGTCATTCATGTATGCAGGCATGGAAGCTGAAAGAAGAAAATAGGCTTCTAGAACTTGTCGATTCAGAACTAATCGATTACGATGAAATCGAGGTGTATCGGTTCCTTGTGGTTGCTCTATTTTGTACTCAATCAGCAGCTCAACATAGACCAACTATGAAACAAGTACTAGAAATGCTTTCCAAACAAGTTCATCTTAATGAGAAGGCATTGACTGAGCCTGGAATATACAGATGGAATACCTCCGGAAAAAGGAGAGGTTCATCGAATGAAACATCGTCGTCATCTCAAATAATTAAGTACAAAAAATCTGAAAATCGATATCAAACCTCGACGCAATTTAGCAGTACTGATATTGTGACAGAAATGTTTCCTAGATGATGGTTACATTAATTTGTGCAAATGATGTTTGGTTCATATTTCTGTGGTATGGGATGTATTTATTGTTTTAGTTGTTAGAATCCTTGTATATTTTCACTTCGCTGATTATTACTTTCTGGTGTTAAAGGCATCATGATGAATCTTATTTCTTATGTTGTTGGATACTACATTAAATAAATTATAAATGTTTATGTATTTACTTTTCTCATTGATACATATATTGATCAACAGACACCACACCAATCTTCACAAAAAAATTGATCACCAATATATAATCTATAAAAGTAAGGTTGATTATTTGCAGTTTTTTTACTTTTCTTATAGTTCACTACCCCTCTTCATTGGGTTATCTCTGGTTTGATTCACTTATTCCACTACTAATTATATTGATCATTAAACACTACTGGATAAAGATACAAAATGTCTAGTATATATAATCCTTCCAACCAGGGAAAACTTTAGTTCATTTTTTATAATAATAAAAAAAAAATCTGATATTAAAACGAGATGAATTCAAGGGTTTAGAACATGTGGTTTAATATAGACGACATATTCTACTATGGAATACTTTAACACGTGGTCCACAATAGACCTGACATTTTAAAAAATTGTCCAAAACTCTAGTGAAAATTGATGACATCCTTAAAAAACTGAAGTTCACAATTCTTACGATTTGACAAAAAGAAGGAAAATCAATAAGTTGAGTTTTGACAGAGACATACTTATTTTTCTATATTTTTATTGAATTGCACTAATTAAGTCACCATCTCACCCATATGAACGAGAAGAATTTTAAACTTCTACTTTTCAACAGTGGCATTTTTCTAGTTGAAATTTCCAACTAATTTCAAATATTAGTCAATGAATGACCTACTTAAAATATAAAATAAAGATGTTTTATGCAAAAGTTGTATTCTTATGGTTTTTTGAATGTCGGGTTAGAATTTATTGGTTTGTTGATTAGGGTTTACTGTGTGAGCTTCAAAAAGCATCTATGAATTTGAAATATTGTTCTGGACGTAATAGATTAAATGAATGTTAAGTATGATAAATAATATTGAGGAAATGTAATAAAAATCAACTATTTAATTTTTTATTTTAAAGTGACCTTCAACACTTGATATAAGTTTAGATATATTATTTGAGTGGTCTTTTGACGACATCTATGGTGTTAGTACCGACTTTTCAAAGGAGAAAGTTTAGAGTGTAAATTAAAAGATAACTTATTTAAAATCTATCATTTTTCTTGCAAGGGCATATGCTTTTAAGCAACATTTAAAGGAGAAAGATGCAATTGAATAGAAAAATAAACTTGAGGTACCTAAATGATCCTTATTAATGGATGGTGAGAAATTTGATGTTTTGATTTTGTGGAAGCAAAAACACAACCTTTGCCCCATTTTGACAGCAATGGTACGAGATGACTTGGCCATACAGGTTTCCAAAGTAGCTTTAGAGTGCAATATATTGAAATGGGAGGATATCATAGTTGCAACAAAATGGAAACTAACTCCTTAAAAGATAGCAAAAGTCTTGGGCCAATAACTTATGTGCTTCTATATTTTCTTGTATAAATGTATTCCTCGTGAAATCAAATAAAACTAAGTTATATTATTGTTTTGTGAATGAACAGATTTATGATAAATTTGGTGTTTAAAAATGGTCCAATATATTGCCAAGATGGTGGTGCTATGATTATTATTGAGTATGAACCTTTAAGACATTGGTTTTTGTCATATTATACAAAGGAAAATATTAGCTTTAATTATTGCAAAAATAGTTAAGAATTATGGATAAAATTTGTGTAATTTTAACTCTAAAAAATCGATAGAAGACAAGAGAGAAACTGAATTTATCAAACATAGAAAATGAATTTACATGTAAATGGTATTCTATATTCGAATATAACCACTCAATCAATCCGTCACACAACATATCGGAGAATACAATTGGGAAGAAGTGGAGTACAAATAATATGATTTGATTTTTAATAGATTGAGGATTGCAACTCCAAAATCCACTATACCAGCCCAACGAACTGCTCTAGTGGGATTCAGACAAGACATAAATGAAGCCCTCTTTCAAATACTTCAATGACCTTAATAATTGATCCTGTTTATTAATTTTAAGTATAGCAAATTTGTTTTTATTTTTAATGCATTATAGAACATCAACAAGGCTTAGTAGGATGTTAGTGTTGGAGCAGTGGCAATTTAATCATCTCTATCACAACTAATTCGTCAATCACAATCATTTGGTTGTGATTGAGAAAAAAATAAAAATGTTTGCTATATTTTCTATGTTGATGAGAAAGAAAAAAAAAATTGGTATGTTTTTTATGTTCATAAAATCGATTCAATATTGTATTAATTTACTACCGGTTAGTCTACAATTTAAAAGTTTTTATATATTTTAGAGTAACATATGACTCATCCAATTAACACAACGCATACATACGTAATCAGATAATAAATAACATATTTTTCAAATAAATTTTATTATTTAATATTATTTTTGGCTTTTTTTATAAGAAACAAATAAATTAATAAAAATTAATATATTTAATTTATATTATAAATTAAATATATTAATTTTTATTAATTAATTTATATTTCAATTGTCTTTTATAAAAATAATCGAAAAAATATTGGTTTTTTTCACGTTTTAATTTAAGACCATCTATACTTATTTAATGTTCATTTTCATTTGAATTTAAGATCAGTTGCACTTATTTAATATTCATTTTCATTTTAGTTTAAGACCTGTTGGAATCTGTTGTCTACTTGATTGGTGTGTGCTCAACTCAATCAATTTTAATTCGTGTGTTGTGAGGTGAAAGTTCTTGTTTACCTTGTTTATTTTTATTTAATAGTCTAACTTGTGAAGTGAAAATCACTAAATACATTAACTAAACATACAAGAGGCTGGTAATTTAGAAGTTGGGTTTACTGAAATTTACACTGCAAGAGTCTTAAAAGAATTTCTCAACATGACTGTTTGAAGAAGAAAAGTGTACATATTTCAACTCCTATTACATGCCACGTGATTTGTAATTAAAAAAAAAAATACTGATTATGTGTTTTAGACGATTTATCAAACATTTTAACATATAAATTTTTGAGAAGTAATAACAACATATTTGTTAATATATTATATTTAATCGTTTAAAATTTATTTAAATTCTACTAAATTATATAGGTCTCATAAGAAATTTATAAGACCCGGGTTGATTTTTATCAATTAAAAAAAGTATTTTGAAAATTATTTCTTAAAAAGATGTGTTATTAACATTATTTTTAATACTTTTATCAAGACTAAAGTTTAAAAACAAAATCAAATAATTTTATGAAAATTAAAAACATATTTAGTTTTAGTATGATTTTATCTTTGTAATTATAGTATGTTTTGATTTTAGTTTTTATAATTGTTTTTAGATTCGGACAATATAAATTTGAAAATTATTACTTAATTTAGTCTATAGTCATGTACATGATCTAATAAAATAACACCATGTGACTCATTAGACTTTCATAAAAAATTAAAAACAACAATTTTTAAATTTATAAAAACTAAATTACAAAAAAAAAAAAAAATTACTAACCCCAAAATAAAAAAATATAAAAAAAAACAATTATAATTGCATGCATCATATTTAAATCAACAAAACTAGGATAAACACCCTTTCCAAAAAGATAACCGATATAAACACGAGACAAAAGGTAGATGCTACACTACAGCAACGTGTACAAAAGTTTTACGATTATCTCACCAATATGTAATCTTAACATCTCCCTATGATGCCCTTTCCGGGGTACATAAGTAATCTCACGCATCATCCACGTTGGCTGTTCAACCGAACCACATTACGCCCCTATAAATACCCAAATCGCTGTATCATTTTCAAAATCGCAGACTCAAGAGAGAGAAAATTCCGAGACTGCAAAAAAGAGAGAGAAGAAAGAGCTACGAGACTTTCGATAGCGAGAAAGAAAAAAATAGTGAGAACTGAGAAGTGACTCTATCAGTATCTATAACGAGAACTTGAGAACCAAAAACGACACTGTCAACAATGTCGTACACGAATCTACACAAACCTCTCATTTTCTAATCACTTTCAAACAAAAAAAAAATTAATTCTCATCGCCGCGTTTGCCCCCTTTCCTACGTCGTTTTCGTTTCCGACGACAGTACTAAACTACCGTGTACGACATGAATCGTTTAGGGTTCAAAACTGAGGTATTCGAAGGCGACGTGCGTTTAGGTGAACTTGACGTCGTTCCGGTAACCGCTTTTCAGAACTTCCGATTCCCAAACAACGAGATTCGCATCCACCATAGAACCTTCAGAAGTGAGCGTTGTCCTCCTCTTTCGATTCTTCAAACTGTTTCCGCATTCAATGTTCGATGTAAACTCGATTCCTCACTCTCCGTTGAACAACCGTCTTTAATCAACCTTCACGCTTCGTGTTTCCATGAAATGAAGGTTAAGATAACCAAAAAACTCAAAATTCTCGTTTCAAATTTCATTATTATTAACTGAATTGTTCTAATTTTGGTAATTTTGGAAAATTGATTTCGTTTTTAGACGGCGGTGGCGGTGGTTGGAGACGAGGAGCTTCATCTAGTGGCGATGCCGAGTAAGAGGAAAAAGTTTCCGTGTTTTTGGTGCTATGCTGTTCCGGCGAGACTTTACGATGCGTGCATGGCGATGTTGAATTTGAGGTGTCTTTCGATTGTGTTCGATTTAGATGAGACTTTGATTGTTGCGAACACGATGAAGTCCTTTGAGGATAGGATCGAGGCGTTGCGTAGTTGGCTTTCGAGGGAGACTGATCCGTTGAGGGTGCAGGGTATGTCTGGTGAGCTTAAGCGTTATTTGGAGGATAGGTTGTTGTTGAAGCAGTTTGCTGAGACTGATTCTGTTGTTGATAGTAACGGAAAACAGTATCAGGTTCAGATGGAGGAGGTGCCGTCTTTGTCGGAACAGAAAGTTCTTCGACCTGTTGTTAGGTTGCAAGATAGGAATATTGTCCTCACTCGAATCAATCCTGAGGTTTCTATTTATTTATAGTCTTTTATATGAAAGTAATATCCCCTTTTTGTGTGTGTGTGAGTTTTAATTTAATATAGTTTGTGATTAATTGTTTTTGAGTGATGGAGAGTGAGTGGTGGTAGATGGATTGGAGAGTGCCTGTTAGTGATTGGGATCTATAAATTGGCAAAGACTTGCATCGATTTATCTGATAGATGGTTAGGAATTGATAGTGTTTAATGACAAGGACTAATGTAGAACTAGGTAGATAAGTAGAGTCTTCTATAATTAATTTTTTTTTTTCCGCCAATAACCCTTTTTTTCTTCATGTTAGTTCGTATTTATAGTTGGTTATTTCTAGCCTGAATGGCCAGATTTCAGAAGTGAGATGGAGGTTCCTTCCTGCATCCCACAAACAGCAGAAGAAAAACCCTGTTTATTTTTTAATGCCCTTCTTGTACTTGTCTTCAGGGCACTCACAGCTGAATTAGGAATGACAAGGACTTTATGCTGATATTTTGGCTGAATTAGGAATGCATTGTTAGGAATGACAGCAAGACTAGACGAGATAGGAATGACAGAGAGAGAGAGTTGGGGTAGCACCTATCTTAGAAAAGATGGTGAACATTCGGCTTAGGTGGTTTGAACATGTAGAGTGGAGACCTGTAGATTCTATAGTAAGGAGACTAGATCAGATAGAGGGTATTCAAATCGTTAGAGACAGAGGAAAACCTAGAAAAACTATAGAGGAAGACCTAGAAAAACTATAGGAGAAACTATAGAGAAAGACCTAGAGATTACTGAGTTGGATAGATATATGATGTATGACGACATAACATTATAGCATTGTTTGATCCATGTAGTTGATCCTCCTTAGTGGGATAAAACTTGGTTGTTGTTGTAGGAATGCATTGTTACCAATGTCAAAATGAAACTTAAGAATGAATGGCATATTTTTCTGTGTTATGTTGATGTTGTACAGTACTCTTTCTGGCAGCCTTGGATTACAAGACAAGAATTCTAATTTCTAATTTAGGATCCCAAATGAGAAATGTGGGCTAAATGGGCTGTTAGCACATCAACAACCCCCAAACCCAATATGCAGTGGGTTATGTTGTTTTTAATAGACAAATGTTAGTGATATTTTGTTAGGTGGATGGGGAATTTGTTAGCTTCTTAGAACAAACCCTGGATCTCCTTCTCAATATTCCCGCAACAGAATAAAATGTGAAACTAGCAATTTTTCTATGAATTTGTATATATGCAATGTAGTTGCATATAATTGTTAGCTGTGTTTGGTATAATTAAAATATGCTTAGGATTTTGAATCTAAATTATTGTTTCTTCACATAGATTCGTGATACGAGTGTACTAGTGAGGTTACGGCCTGCTTGGGAGGATTTAAGATGCTATTTAACTGCAAAAGGACGCAAGCGGTTTGAAGTGTATGTTTGTACTATGGCTGAAAGGGATTATGCTTTGGAAATGTGGAGGCTTCTTGACCCAGGGGGACATCTTATAGGTTCAAAACAAGTCTTTGATCGTGTAATTTGTGTCAAATCAGGTATTGCTCCTATTATTTATTTTGTGTTTGAACGTTCTTTGATGCTTTTTACATAATTTTGAGTAGAACATGTATTGAAATCTTATCATCATTTTAAACCCAATTTTTTCCTGGGTTTTGTTGGTTTTTATAACATATACAAGTTGTTCAAGTTTTCTGTTCTATACCTTGTTTTATTATGTTGTATTGTTGATTCTTATAATGTTCAATTTCTTCTTGCTGTTGTTGTTTGTGTGTCTTTATGGAACAATTTGCAGGCTCCAGGAAATCTTTACTAAATGTTTTTTACGATGGTATGTGCCATCCAAAAATGGCAATGGTGATTGATGATCGTTCAAAGGTTTGGGAAGACAAGGACCAGCCCAGGGTTCATGTTGTTCCAGCCTTTACTCCTTACTATGCTCCTCAAGCAGAGGTACTGGCTTATGTATACTATTTGCAAAAATTTATTTTCTCTCTAACTATTCTGGATTGAGAATTCATTATGTTTTTTCTCCCATTAGACAGCCAATGCTGTCCCAGTTCTATGTGTAGCAAGAAATGTTGCATGCAATGTCAGAGGTTGTTTTTTCAAGTAAGTTATACAATCAAGTATTTTATTTGCTCAAACATGCTTCCCCTCTACGCCTTTAATTTTTTGTCCCTGTGCTCAGAGAATTTGATGAGAATTTTTTACAAAGAATTGCGGAAATCTTCTTTGAAGACGAGGTTGGTAGTTTACCTCATCCTCTGGATGTGAGCAGCTACTTGATGTCCGAGGTATTGGATTAGAATAAATGTGATTCTTAATTCATTCATGATTATTAGTCAACTGTGATTATGTGTTTTCATTTTGACTTCGTAGATGCTTGTTTATCTGCTGGTCTAATATTGACTAATCTACTGGATGGCAGGAGATGCCAAATGGTAATGCTAATGCTAATGCCCCCATTAGTGAAGGAATGGGTGGTGCAGAAGTTGAACGCAGGTTAAACCAATCTGTAAGTGCATGTTTGTTTCAACATTGACAATGGACATTCACAAGCAAAATTATGTTTCCATGCTATGTGGGATTTGACTTCACAAGCAAAATTTTGTTTCCACGCTAAATGGAATTTGACTTTTTGTTTGTTTTATTGTTTGAGTACATTCACGAGCAAATTATGTTTCCACGCCAAATAGTTCTTGACTTCTTGTTTGGTTTGTTATTTGAGTCTTTTAGCAAAACTTGGTTTGGCTCCAAAACGTTGGTTGACATGGAAGTAATAGAGCTGTTGCTTTTTCCGTTGGAGTGATTTCACTTACCATTATTGTTGTATATGGCTATAGAAGGGCTACAACACTATAGTATAGCAGAATTTGAACAAACTGCTATTGTTCTACGAATATCCAATTTAGTACGTGTTGTCAAATAGATACTATAGTGGGGCGTTGCGGAATTTGAACAAATCGTTATCTTCCGCAATCGCAATTGATAACACTGCTTACAATTTTCCTATCTACCTGCTATACTATATTATAAAACTCGCAACCTTTTCGATAGTATTGCATTCAAATGTACTTTCGATAAGTACCATCCATACAAATTTCATTTTGTCAAACATATGTTTTACAAGAAAAGTTCCCAAATATAAATCAGGTCATAGCAAAGCCACTTTTTGCAAAATGAGGTGCAATCAAACTTAAAGAGTGCACACTTATATTCAAACCTACCCTAAGTTTCCATGTTTGTAGCAAATCTTGGTGGAGTATTCTGTATTTCTTATACTGTGTGTTAGTGATGAGTGTTCAGTGTTCAGGCCTGTAGTAGTTTTATGTGCATGGAACATTTGTAGATAATACAACAATCCTGGTATTTTTTATATGTTATTCTTTTCAGGATGATAAGCTTTCTGCTGATTTAGTAACTCGACCTATGGCAAACAGTGTTGAGTTCAGACATGAAGCCTCTCAGCCAACTGCTGGCATGATTCCAAATGTCACTGGCACTGGATCTTCAAGACCCCTGATTCCTTCTCAGAGTATTGAACATTTTATGTTGTTTTGTTTGTATATTGCGGTTTTGAAAATTTATGCTGTCTTTTAATAATATCTTTCCCAACCTTGTCTCAGAACCTGGTTTGCTTGGACCTCCGGTCAAACCTGACAGCAGTTTTATTGATCGTGATTATGACATGAAAAAAGGGCTATTAACTATGAGGCATGGTCCAGATATAAGAGGTCAAAGTTCAGCTGAACCCCCTCTGATATCGAGGCCACCCATTCCAGCATACGGAGGCTGGTTAGTAGAAGATGATATAAGCAACAAAACTCAGACAAATAATTTTCCTTTTCCATCCGCTAAAGAATCTAATGTGGTAAAGTCTGAAAAGCTTCAGGGGCAACCAAAACCATTTTCTCATAGTATGTCAGTTTCAGCTACCAATGTTTCACTCCCACAAACATCACAACAACTTAAGGCTGAAGAGGTTTGTATAAGAATGTCACATTGCTTCCCATTTTTAACAATGAAAGTGTTGTCTTGATTACTCTGAAGTTGCCTGTCCTGAAAATGTTGCTTATATATGCAGGCAACTTCTGTATCTGATTTTCAGAGGCAGAATATTCCATCTAGGTCTCAGCTATCAGGTATAGCTTGTTACATATATTCTTAACATATTTGTGAGTTTTTGAATCTTATCTGATATTGTTGTCAACAATGACCAACTATGTGATTGTAAATAGAGTAATGGGTCATTTCTGCTTTACTTGGGCTGTTTAGAAAATTTTTACATGATTATTTAATGGGTTTTGCCTTGGAATTACTAAAGTTTAGATGTATCCTTTAAACGATCAAGTGCTAAATCTGAAGCAGTGTTTATTTTTTCTCATACCTGTTCAATTTTTTCAGTTTAACCTATGGTTGTATTAATGATTAGTTTAATACTTTTCCAGTTTTCTGGTCTGTTTCACCCGTTGATCTTTCAACTATTCTTATTTCCCTCTTCGTCTATTGTAAATGTAAATGATGCAGGAGCAACATCTTTTATTTGTTTTTATATTTGCTTCCGTTTGGCTCACTATATTTTAAGTAGTCACCTGACCGGCATAGGGCCTTTTTGACGAGGTTAAGACCTTTAAGGCACCATTTGGTAACTGGGTTAGAATAGGACACAACATAAGTATGGTTTTGTTCCATTTTTTTTTTTTTTTTTTTTTAAATAAAACAAAACTGGATGTAAGTTTAAGAAAATGGTGCATGTTAATTCCACTGAAGGGTTGGAACCAACAAAAACAAATCATTGTGTTCCATTTGTCAGCCCATCAAACATTACCTAGGGTTTGATTGAACTTTGAAAGATGGATCTGGGCTTAATAATATTGTACTTAAAAGTTCTGTGAGGTGAATAGGTCCACGTGTATTAGCATGTATTGATGCATGGATGATCATTTGGGGAGGCCTGAATTTTGTGCATTTATGAGATCTTCCCCCATTCTTAATTCATGTAATTTTTAAAATTTTCCATTCAATTTTCTGTCTGATTTGAAGAGCTGGGGAAGTGCAAATAATTTGTACAAGCTTGTTTTTAATTTCATTAGCATTTTATTTTCATCTGCTGTGTATAATAATTGATGTTTTGTGTTTTCTTATGGAACAAACTCCCTGCAGATGATGAGATATCTCCAAATCATGCATCTTCTAATAGCAAAGATTTTCAAAATGAAGCTGGAAAATTGAACTTCGTCCCATCTCTTTCTATTGGAGTGCTGCAAGAAATTGGGAGGCGGTGTTGCTCTAAGGTACGCATGTTTTCTGCACCCAAGTGAGCATTTCCTTCCTCTATTTTTGCTGAAGTGCATTTTGATGTATTCCTTTTAATAGGTTGAATTTAAGTCAATTGTAAGCACCAGCAAAGACTTACAATTTTCAGTCGAGGTAAGTGAATTTCTGTTTTTTTTTTAATGATTTATTATATTTCAGGCAACTTTCTACATGTGGCTAATTGTTATTAACTTTCTTGGTTTATTTAGTATGTGTTGTGTTATTGTAAGGTGCATTAGCTGGTGGTTTTTAAATTTTTTTTATGTGGTGTTTTGTAGACTAATGATAAATTGATAATGAAGAACTGAAATTTGACTCAGTGTTGTCAAATAGCAGTTATAGTGGTGGTATAATGTTGTGAAATTTAAATAAATCTCTATTGTTGTGTGATACACTATTTGGTACAAAGGGTTGTCAAATGACAATAGTAGTGCTATAACACTATAGCATAACAGAATTTGAAGAAACCACTATTTTCCATGATCCTCAATTGACAACACTGATTTGACCTGCATGATGGCGTGAGATTAGGTTTGTTTTACATTTGGTTTTAGCTCACATTTTATTTTAGATGCTTTCTTGGTTTTGTACTTTAAGAAATTTGTCATGAACTGCTTGACTATTGTTCAATGTCATTTCCTAGTTCTCTTATCATCATCTTGATTGCTATTGGTTTTGCACTCAGTTTCCTATAAAATACTATTGATTTTCTACTCAGTTTCCTATAAAAATGCTATTGTTGCCACTTTTGGTTGCCATTGCCCATCATATGTGAATGTTACGGCCACCTTAGCTTTAGCTCCAAGTACTCCCTTGTCTTTTGTTTTGTAACCTGTGTTGTAAATTGTCTGATGCCTTGGTCTAGGTACTATTCACTGGTGAGAAAATAGGCTTTGGTATGGGTAGGACAAGGAAGGATGCTCAACAACAAGCTGCCGAGAATGCGCTTCGCAGCTTAGCAGGTATGAAAAGTTGGCTCAAAGCTATCCCAAAATTGTGTTTCTGGTATATATATATATTGCTCTCGTTCTTTTAGTAGTAACGTAATGACGGGAATATTAATTGAATATAGGGATAGATATTAATAAGTTTGTCGAACAATTATGTATTTATTATTAATTGTCGCTGCATTTGGTGGTGGGACATTTTTCGTTGTTCTTTTTAATCTGAGCATGTATAGAGGATTTTCTTTTTCCTTTTTGGTGAGAGATAGCATTTCCATGATGCTTGTGACAAGCATCTGAATGTGCCCTAGCAGCACTATGCTTACATCTAGAACAGTTCCCTAATTTGTGTTGGAGATCAGTGAAATTGTATCCGTTGAAGAATTAGCATGATGAACACTTTAAGCTTATAAAAAAAATGCATGAACACTTTATAGTGAGTTCAAATTAAAGAATAGTCGTAACAGTATTTCAGTTTGTTATTAAATATCTTGCTCCATGAGGAAAATTGTTAGCTACACTCTCAGGGGTAAATTTTTTTTATTTTTTTTTTATTTTTAGTGTGGGCTTGAGGACACATTTCTCTACATAGTTCTCTGATGAATGGTGGCTACGAGCATGTTGGTTGCTCGATGAAATTAGTTTATATTTAATCTAATTTATTGTGCTATATATTATTTTCTTGGCTTATCCTTTACTGAACATATATTAAAATGGTAAACGAATTTTTGTTGTATGAAATTGCAGAGAAGTATGTAGCACATATGGAGCCTCAATGTAGAGCTGTTAATAGAGAATTTGACAAGCTTTCTCTTGGACATGAAAATGGTTTCTTGTGGGATGTGGTCAATCCGGAAACCAGTGAACTGCAGACAGAAGATGGATTACCAAGAGAAAGCGCATCTGAGGTGGGGATTTTTTATGCTTTTGATAGTTGATTTGTGACTTGTTTGATTAAGGATATAGGTGATGCTTGGATAAGGGGTAATGTGGACTTGATATTCCAGATCGTTTATGGAATTGTGTAGCATCAATGTGAAGACAATCACTGAATGGGGAGTGAACTGGCTTCACGCCTTCACGTCAGCTACTGCTGTCTTAAACAGGCTTCTTAAATTCCTACTTAAAAGGTAAGGGCTTGGTGTCAGTCCTGGTATCTACCCATTATCCAAGTACTCCCTTGTTGTCATTTCAGCCATAATGCTGTTGCATGCTTCTTAATCATTCTTGCGTTGCAATCCATTTGGGAATACAAAGAATCAGTGATTTTTACTGAGTTTATTCTGTGGGTTTAATTACTCTGATAACAGTGGTTTGAGGGGGATAGTCATGGATTTTTTACAGAATCAAATAATTGGTACTGCAAAATTCACTTAAATTGGTCGTTTTAGGACTATTTTGTTATGTGGTTTGTTGTATATTCTACCTTTGTGAAAAAGGTTGATCTACTAGATGATATGTGAATTGCTTAACATGCCATTTAGGTGTAATTATTTTTGACAATTCACTGATTTTCAGGCTCCAGATGCTCCCAAGCCCGTCAATCAGCAAATGGAAAAACGTACCAGCTTCCCAAGGTAACTTAAGATGACATTTATTGTTATTACCATGTTTTGTTTAGGAAAAAAGGGGAGGTTTTTTCTCTTATCTTGTATAGGGGAAGGGTGTGCATTTGCTTTTTAGTTTGGTTTGATTCTGTCTAGGACTGCGACTTTCAAATTTCATGTTTACTGAGCCCTGATCTATATTTTATCCTACAATGGTTCCATGCCTCCATCCAAGAGGAAAATCATTCTTCAGTTTTCTCCTTTTGTTAAATCTGAAGATTTTTTAAACCTCTAGCTTTAGTTGTAGGAGTGTGAGCAGGGACAGACCTATTCACATGCGAGTGTGGGCAACGGTCTGCACTTAGTTTTGAAAAATAAATATTATTAGTATTTAATATGCTAAAACATAAATTATATGATAAAGAAAAAACATGTAATTGATTGTGCCTCCACTATGTTTTTATTTTTAAAAAAAAGTGTTCTTATAAATAGTCTTTAAATGTATTAAAATTATGAAAGCAAACTTAAATGTCTTTTATTAGTCATATTGGTCTTTAAATGTGTCTTTTAGATAATTAATTTAGTCTTATTTTTTGCAGTCACTTTAGTCTATAACATTACTAGCAAAAGAGAGAAATTCAAAAAGGTGTTCGTGATTTTGATAAATTAAAATACTATAATATTATATGTGACAACATTTAAAAGAGATAGATGGTGCCTCCACTACTCAAAATTTCTGGGTCTGTCCCTAAGTGTGAGTATTCGGTATAATTTGTGTCTGTGCTTAATTTTCTTAGTTGTAATTTCAGAACGTCTCAGTCTGTTCCTAGCAAACGATTGAAGGAATGAAAATGTTGCCAGATGAACAAGAACTACCCTCATTGCAGAAACTGAAGAATGTGACATTCATGAGACGACATTTTGGAGGCAAAATGTTTTTATCTCTGTCCTTTGCTCGTGTAAAACCTCTAGCATAGTGGTTTTAGATAGATATGCTGAGGGGTTTCCCTTGCTAATTTCTGTTACCATAGAGAAGGGCATTTTTTTGTTCTGCCCTACCATTTTCAATGTTGTATAAGTTCGATTGAGCTACTTTTCTTCTTCTTTGTCGTTGATCCACTACTAATCCCCTGTGGTTGAATTTGCTGTGCTAGTTTATGTATGTATCTGTGGTTACAAAGCCTCCATTGTGCTTCTAGGATGAAACTCAATAGTGTACCTTCTGCCATCAGATGTTCTCCACCGCAATATTTAATACCCAAACAAACATGTTAGTTGTCGGTTTTCTCTGGGTCATTTGCTCCTTACGAATATACACAACCAAAGAAAAAATTTCAAGCCAAATAATGATAAATGTCTTAAGGACATTGTTTAATAAATCTATTGATACTTGTGTTCAATATGTTGTAAATCAAAATACTAACTTTTTCAATAATTAATTGTTTCATTTGAGATATTTGAACAATATCTTTAGGACTCGTTTGCAAGACCCCCTATTTTCGATGGGATTAATGTTTGCAAAGAGATTGCATGCGAATAATAATTTGTTTCGTTTCAATACCTTGCCTAAAAAGTTTAAGCTGAGTTGATGCATTTTTAAGGACTTGGAGTCTTTTTCACTTTTCAAGAAAAATTGCAGGCTCAATATATTTTTTTTTTTGGGTAAGGAAACAACATATAGGGCCTTGGCATCTTAGTAGTTGTACGGAGTATTCCAACAAGCCTTAGTCTTATGGATTAGTTATAAGTAATTTATAAAAAAATTTACCCAATACAATATTTGTACCTATATTCTCACAAATTTTTAAAAATATCAAATATATTCTTTATTTTTAAAAAAAAATTTGGAAGTTATCAGAAATTTTCTAGTAAATAAAGATTTATTGAAATTTTTTTAAAAAGTTTTATGGTGTAGAATATTTTTATCGAAAAACTTAAAAAAAAAAATTCCGGTACAGAAGAGTAAAAAAGTATATATTGGAAACTTTTAAAAAAGTTTTTCGGTATAGAAACTTAAAAATGTATAATATCGAAAAATTTTAAAAAAAGTTTTCCAATATAGAAGAGTAAAAAGGTGTGTACTAGAAATCTTTAGAAAAAAATTTCGATACAAAAGATTAAAAATATATACTACTGAAAAATTTTAAAAAAAAATTCAGTACAGAAGCTTAAAAATGTACGCTATCGAAAAATTTATAAAAAAACAATTCTGGTACAGTAGCGGTTTTATCGGAAAACATCTTCACAAATTTTCTAGTACACACTAAATTTTTTTAATTTCTTTTTCAATTTATAAATTTTAAGATTTATACAAACATAAAAATATTATTTCCTTGCATTTATGGGAGTAAAGGTTAAATATGAAGGGTATAGGGTAATTTGTTTAATTTATATCGGATGTTTAGATCATAGTTTTGAACATTTTGTCTTAAGGGGATTGAGTTGTGGTTCACCTTCACAAATTAAGAATGATTAAAATAGTTATTCGGAAAAAGAAAATTTGAAATTCTTTTGTTAAAAAAATATCAATTTATTTTCGAGAAAAATAAATGTAAATTATTTTTGATTTTTTTTTTAAAAAAATTTCAAGAAAAATAAATTTTAAAAATTTTGTAAAAAAAAATCTTGATTGAGGTTAAAAGAAATTTAAAATTGTTAAACCGATTTTGAATTAAGTTTTGTTACCTAAATTGTTTTAAATATGTGGTTCAATTCGTGAACCATTTAAATTGTTTGGTTTTTTGTGGTGCAGTGCAATCCAATTTATCAATATGGTTCAATTAACTATATTTTTGCACATCTCTAATTTTGACTACCCCAATTTTTTTAATTTTTTATTTAGTAAATAGATATTTTTTTTATATTTAATTATTTCAATAATATATATTTTACTACTCCAATATGAATTTATTGTTTTTTATTTAGAACCTATAAAATTTGTCTTAGTTACACCACAATAAATATAATGAGTTAAACTCATTGATGAATAATCTATTTGGCAGGGTGATAGATATAAAGGTTAAGAATAACTTAAATTTTTTTAAATATTTTTTATATCCTTCGATATTTTATTTGTATAGTCTTTCAATTCTTGTAAAAATAAAGAGGACTTCAATTTTACTATAATCTTGTAAATTGGTATTTTAGACTCGTGTTATTTGTTCTTTAATAATATGTTACCCATTTCATTTCTTTTAGAATATTCTATTTCTGTGTAAAGAGGATTTAAGTAAATATCTTCTCTTTTTTAGGTTGAGAATCTCTCTATTTCTTTAAAAAATAATGGAGAACCCCATTGGAAGAGAGAAAAGTTCTAATAAATTTTAATTTTAATAAATAAATAAATAATACAAAAAATTTAATTCGAGTAAACCATTAAATCGATAAGTGATTTTGTAAGTCACTTTCAATTAAATCCATAATTTTTTTTAATATTTTAATATAGTTATCGTCTATGTACATTTGTCTATGTAATTTAACATTTTTTACTCTATTGACGTGACAAATTAATTATAACTTATTGTTAAATTAGTCTATATCTTTACTCAAATTCAATTAAAATAGTCCTTACCATTATTTAAATTTTATCAAAATAGTCTCCACGCGAATGAATAAGATTAATCTAGAATTCAACAAATATACAATCACCTAGAACCCAAAACACTTTCTAATCACAACTTTCAACTTTCACAACTTTCAACTCAACTAAAAATCACAAAAATAATCACAACTTTCAACTTTCAATTCAAATAAAAATTAGAATACTAAGATAACGAATAACTTATAATCTAAAAAGAACAAAAATTAAACCAAAACAGAATATAAATCTCGTACAAGGCATAACCTAACCATAATTCCAATAGCAATGTCCGATTTCAATTTCACAAGTTCTCCAAATCCCAAAGAGCATTCTTTGCAGATGCTTTGTCAGCCGTCGTGGGTTACAATCCAAAGCTACAAGCACAACATGCATCATCACAAAATAAAATTGAATATTTTTCACTTCGAGGCTTACTAAAAAAGTAAAAAACTTAGAAACAATTCGTTACCTATTGTTCTACACTAAAAATACATAGCCACTCTAAAAAACTATCAAGGGTGCAGTATATAATAGATGAACTTAAAAGGCTAATATTTGTCTCACTGTTTTTTTTTTTATGGATGATGGTATTGATTGATGAGATAATTAAAATAGTTTAAAATTGTTAGCTATTAAATAAAAACAATATTTATTTAAGTTTTTTTAACGATTCTTTTATGGAAGCATTATATTTATATATTTATGGAGAATAATCAATATATCTTTCTTTTCTTTATAAGTATTCTACACATATATAATTTTTTTAAGAAAATTTTTGTTAACGGATCATACTCTTTAAATTTCAAAAATTTATGTATTCATGCATTTGTATCTATCCACCTGCACCACCCGTATCCCATAACGTCATAAGTTGAGACTCACTTTACTAACGTAGAAAATATAATCCATGTGTTTTATTTTTACTGGATAATAGTACCAACAGGTACTTGAAGCACTACATATAAGTTTTGTTTAATTAAGTTCTCGCTAATTTTTTTTTTTTTTAGTAGTCATCAATTGATTTGTCCTAGTAAATCATTAAATTGTTTCTATGAAATTAATGGGATCATGCATTTTACTCTTGAATTGTGAAAATAGACAAATAACACCTTAAAATTGAAAGATGTTCGATAATATAGTCTATTTATTAGTTTGCTCCTTTATTACTAACTATTTCACGTGTTTTCTATAATAAATAAAACACACAAAGCAAAAACAATTGGTATGAAATAAGGTAAAGATAAAATGGTTCAAATAAAACACAGAAACAACAACAAAAAAACAAAAATACCAACAAAAAAATGGCCACAACTGAGTGCAGGACAAAATGCAACATTAAAAATGGTCGTAGTTGGATGCGTGAAGACGCAACTAATGAATTGATACAGAAAATTGAAAGAGTAAACCCTAGTAATTACATCATTTTCTTTACTTAGTGTTTAGCGAGTTAAGTTTGGTGTTTTTCAATTTCTCTCTCGTTTATTACATCATATTTCTCCCTAGTAATTACATCATATTTCTCTCTCGTTTATCGCAAGAACAAATGAAATAATCTACTATTTTTAGTTTTTTATATTTAGCTAAAAAAAATATGAAACAAACACCATTCAAACGCTAAAAAATAATGTTTTGTTTGAAAAAATAGATTCTTTCGTAGAAAAATCTGAAACAAAGTCTCCAATCTCTCATAATTATAACTAACTATTCCACCTATTTTTTACCAAAATAATTGGAGAATAATAAGGCAATGTTCAAATATATTGATGATGATAATAAATACAGGATAACATATGTCCAAATGGATTTTAAATCATGATGATAATAATATAGTTAGTTAGTGTGTGAATACTTTTAATATTGTGTCAAAAACAAAAATACATACTTTTAACATTGTGTCAAAAACAAAAATACATTTTACATCATTAATCAAACATAATTGTTGGATTGTTAAATAATTGACTTTAATCTTAGTTATTTTTTAATGTTTTAAAAATGAGTGGTTGTTAAAGGTTAGTGTACACTGTGGTAATTTTTTTGGCTTACTAATCAATAAATATTTTATTTTTACATATTAAATATGATATTAATAACTTTAAATTAAAATAAACTATATTATAAAAACTATAACTTGTTATCAATCTTCATGTAATCAAGTTTTAAATGTATAATTGAGTAAAATAAATATATATATATATATATATATATATATATATATATATAATACAATCCAAGAAAAAATATTAAGAATAAAATAAATACAAAAGAAAGTCCAAAAATTACATGATACAAGAATAGTAAAATATATGAGATAACATAAAATAAAATAGTAGAAAACGTCATTGACGTGGATGTTAATTTATACATTATTTTTCTTGAAATTTTTAAAACTCTATGTAATTTGGTAATAAAAGATTTGAGACTTGTCAGTCTCGTCGATCTTGAAAATTATATTTTTTTATAAACGATTATGCAAGTTGATGAACTTTATTCCTAATTGATTGTGGATTCTTTAACAATTTTAAAATGTTTTAAGTCAAAACATGAGTATATTGAAATATACGAACCAAATTAAACAAAAATGAACGCAAATTAAATATAAAGTGGGAGTAAGAATAGATTTTGATTGACACATGTGTCTTATTATAATTGGTAAAAATAGAATGAATTTAAAAGTCTAAATTGTCTTGTGAACTCGTATTGTCCACTAAATAATGGAACGGATTTGAATCAGTTAAAAAAAATTAAGGACAGGGTATGTAACACCCCGTTTTTCAAAGCGAGGGTATATTTTTTTTTTTCTAAAAGTAATTAAAACGAACAAAGAAATAAATCAGGAAATGCTTTTGGATAAATAATTGAGTCATTATAAATTACAAGCAGCGGAAAAGTTTCTCCAATTACAAATCCAAAACATTTCTACATAAACATCAAATGGTACATGGGACCCATTCAAAGATGATATAAAACTGATAATATTTGTATAAGTACAGTTTTCCAAAACTAAAATACTCCAAACCAAAAAGAAGGACCCCTAGTCCCTATACATCATCCTAATCTGATCATCCTACCAAAAACTATACACCCTGAGTAATCTCCACGCGCCCCGTGAGATCCTCCTAACACAACCGCAGTCAAGCATTCCCATCTCCATCCCTGTCCGTAGGGTACGAACCGGTAGGGCCGTCCTGACTCTCATCTGAGGGCAAAGCCCAGATTTCCACAATAGTGTAAAGGGTCACCAACCAGAAAATAACAGATAACACATAGCAATTAAGTTTTTGAATGCTCAAAACAACTTTTTAACTAAGCATGCACCTTAACAGGATTTTCAATGTGCGAAAAGTTCATACATTACATTGCCAATGAAAATGAAGGTAAAATGCAGTTCTCGATCTCCTAATTAACACAGGATAAAACAAGGCATGGATAGATTCATGAGCAATTAATCATACAACTAAAAATGAGGATTTTCACTGAGCCAAAAACCGTATTTCTTCGTTTTCGAATCAAAGAGGAAGAGTGGAGTTGCAAAAACCTTGATCTAACTCTCCCCCAACCTTGGGTTACTAGTTTTGAAGAAAAGAAAGCGACGAAAACGAAAATGGGAGAAAGGAGAAAAATGGGTCACGGTTAGAGGAAGAAGATGAAGTTTTGAAATTTTCCTTCCTTTCTTTTTCTTTCCTTTGTTTTTCCTTTCTTCCTTTTTCCTTCCTTCCTTTATATACTATTTTCTTTTCCTTTTCCTTCCTTCTAGTTTTCCTTTCTTTTTCCCTCCAAGCAAACATATATATATAAAATAAATATAACTTAACAAATATCTCAAAATCTAGATATTTATTAAATTACCTTTTCACCCGAAACGCCTTAAATTAACCGTAAAGTATTTTCCGCAGTTAAATTCAATTTATTTATCGACGAGAAATTCTAATTGGCATCGAAATATCTTTTTGATTATAAAACTCCAAAATATTATTAACTTTGGCTTAAAAGCCTCCGAGCCAAAATCCAAAATATACCAAAAATACATAAAAGGGTACTTTAAAATTATGGGTCTTACATTACTCCCCCCCTAAAATTAGTTTCGTCCTCGAAACTATGCATCGATAAATAACTCTGGGTGTTGTTCCCTCATCTTGCTCTCCAGTTCCCAAGTCGCATCTCCAGTAATTGGGTTCCAGATCACCTTGACCAACGAAACATCCTTGGTCCTCAACCGCTTAATCTTCCTGTCATCAATTCTCACGGGTGGTACTTCGAACGACAGGTTATCCTTTAGCTGGATTGTGTCTGGTTCGATCACGTGAGATGGATCTGCGAGATATTTCCTCAACTGCGACACATGAAACACGTCATGGATATTGGACAGTATCGGAGGTAATGCAATCCGATAAGCAACCGGCCCAATTCGTGCAGAAATCTGATATGGTCCAATGAATTTCGGAGTCAACTTCTTCGATTTCAAGGCTCTACCTACTCCAGTAGTAGGTGTGACTCTCAGAAATACATGGTCACCCTGTTCGAATTCCAAAAGTCTGCGACGCTTGTCCGCGTAACTCTTCTGGCGATCTTGTGAAGTCTTCATTTTCTCCTTGATCTTCCTTACTTTAGCTGTGGTCTGTTGCACCATCTCTGGTCCGACAATCATATTCTCACCGTCTTTATACCAACACAAGGGCGTTTGACACTTGCGCCCATATAAAGCCTCATATGGTGCCATTCCAATACTTGCGTGGAAACTATTGTTGTAAGTGAACTCAATCAACGGAAGTACATCATCCCAACTTCCTCTATCATCTAAAACACATGCTCTCAACAGATCTTCCAAGGACTGATTTGTCCTTTCAGTCTGTCCGTCCGTTTGTGGATGGTAAGCTGAACTCAATCGTAGCTTCGTTCCCAACGCTTCGTGCAATGCTCCCCAAAAATGCGATGTGAACTTCGGATCACGGTCTGATACAATGCTCGATGGTACCCCGTGTAACCTCACAATTTCAGCAATGTAGATCTCCGTTAGCTGATCTACCTTATAGGTGGTCCTTACCGGTAAAAAGTGAGCAGATTTAGTCAGTCGGTCCACTATCACCCATATAGAATCATTCTTCCTCCTTGTCTTTGGTAATCCGGTTATAAAATCCATGGAAATGCTGTCCCACTTCCATTCAGGTATATCTAAAGGTTGCAACATTCCAGCAGGTCGCTGATGTTCCACCTTCGCTTTCTGACAAGTTAGACAAGTGGATACATATTCCGCCACATGTTTCTTCATTCCTGGCCACCAATAATTCTGCCTCAAATCCTGATACATCTTTGTTGCCCCAGGATGAATACTCAGCTTACTCTTATGCGCCTCTTCTAAAATCGTTTTCCGCATATCTGTAATTTCTGGTACACAAATCCTACCATTACACCGCAAAACATTATCAGCCCCAATCTTGAACTCAGTCGTCTTCCCTTGTACTATTAGATTCCTCTTCTCTTGAATTAAGACGTCATCCTGAGAATTCGCAATGTCTTCAAGTAATCCACTCGAGATCTTAATCATTCCGAATTTCAAAATTCCCGGTGCAAACTCTACGTTCAAGTGCAAGTCTCTAAAAGCTTCCCACAACTCTTGTTGTCTAGCCATAATTAGTGAAGACACCGATACACTTCTTCTGCTCAACGCATCCGCCACTACATTGGCCTTCCCAGGGTGGTACTGCAGTGTGAAATCAAAATCCTTGAGAGTCTCCATCCATCGTCTCTGGCGCATGTTCAACTCCTTCTGATCAAACAAATATTTCAAGCTCTTATGGTCGCTGAACACGGTGAACGTGCACCCATATAAATAATGCCTCCAGATCTTTAATGCAAAAACAACCGCGGCAAGCTCCAAATCATGAGTAGGATAGTTCCTTTCGTGAATCTTCAATTGTCTCGAGGCATAAGCCACAGCTTTCTTGTGTTGCATCAGAACACATCCTAACCCCTGGTGGGATGCATCACAATAAACTTCATAGGGTTCTTCTGATTGCGGTAACACCAATACAGGTGAGGTCGTCAATTTCCTCTTCAGTAACTGGAAGTTTTCTTCACACTTCTCCGTCCATGCGAACGGTTGATCTTTTCTGGTAAGTTGTGTCAGTGGAGCCACAATCTTAGCAAAACCTTCGATAAACCTCCTGTAGTACCCTGCCAGTCCCACAAAACTTCGTATGTCAGTGACAGTCTGAGGCTGTTTCCAAGCAAGAACCGCCTCAATCTTAGCCGGATCTACAGCGATTCCTTCCTTGGTTATCACATGTCCCAAGAAATTCACTTTCTCTAGCCAAAATTCACACTTCGACAGATTGGCATACAATCGCTTCTCGCGTAAAATCTCAAGAACTTGTCGCAAATGTTCTCCATGCTCTTCTTCGGTCCTTGAATAAATCAATATATCATCAATGAATACCACCACGAATTTATCAAGGAACGAATTAAAGATCCTGTTCATGTAGTCCATGAAAATTGCCGGTGCATTGGTAACTCCGAACGGCATAACCAGGTATTCATAATGTCCGTAGCGGGTTCTGAAAGCTGTTTTCTGAATGTCTCCTTCCCTTACTCGGATCTGATGGTAACCCGACTTCAAGTCAATCTTCGAAAATATCGCGGCCCCTCTCAATTGATCCATCAAATCATCGATTCGTGGCAAAGGATAACGATTCTTGATAGTTGCCTTGTTGAGCTGTCTATAATCCACACATAGGCGCGAGCTTCCGTCCTTCTTCTTAACTAGCAAAACTGGAGCACCCCATGGTGATACACTTGGTCTGATGAATTTCTTCTCCAACAAGTCTTCAATTTGGCCTTTGAGCTCATTTAATTCCAATGGCGACATTCGATAAGGTGCCATTGAAATGGGTCCCGTTCCTGGGTGCAAATCAATGAAGAATTCCACTTCTCTTACCGGTGGCAATCCTGGAATTTCCGTTGGAAATACATCCCGATACTCGTTGACAAGTATCACATCTTCTATTTCCACATTTATCTTTGCCTCTACATTTGCTAGAGACAAAAACTCATGAGTCCCTTCACTTAGCGACACTCGGAGTTTGTTAGCAGCTAAATACTTAACAACTCCTGGTTCGGGGAAAAGAACCAATTTCCGAGCACAATCCAAGATCACATAGTGATAAGACATCCAATCCATACCGAGGATGACCTCGAGTGATTGTAGCGGTAAACAAATTAGATTAACCAAGAAATCCCTATTCTGAATAGTCATTCGACAATGTAAACATGCTGAATTTACGGTTAAGGTCTTAGCAGGCGTGGAAACAACCAAATCAAAAGGTAAAGCAGACACAGATAACTTCAAGCGATTCACACAGTCCATAGCAATGAAGGAATGGGTTGCCCCCGAATCAAAGAGTGCAGTTAGAGTGTTACCTGCAATCTCACAATCACGCTGAATCAGATTACCAGATGGATTTCCCTCTTCAGCATTCACACAATAAATGCGTCCTCTAGCAGTAGGACGGGTAGCCCTAGCTACATTCACCACTGGTTCCACCTTTGGAGCCGTGCACTCCCTTGCCATGTGCCCCGACTTCTGACAATTGTGACAGATGGGGATGTTAGTGGTACAAGCACTAGCATAGTGTCCTTCTTTCCCACATCGGAAACATCGAAGCACTTGCCCCATTTGCCTTCCGAAATTCTGGTTCCCTGGGCGACTCGGTCCACCGTTGTTATTCTGGGGGCGATTATAAGGTTTAGCCACTTGTTTTCCCCTATTCTGATAAGTCGCCCGACTAGGGCCTCCCGAATTAAAATTCCCAACTCGGCTAGCCCTCTTGTTCTTCATATCTTCCACTTCTCTACATTTCTCTACCAGCGCTTGGAAACGTTGAATTCCCAAAGGTAAGACGGAATCTTGAATCTCATACTTCAATCCGTCTTGGAAACGATGACACATGAACGGTTCATCAATTTCTTCACGGAAGAACCTGAAATGCCTCGATAGTGATTCAAATTTAGCAGCATACTCGCCCACAGTCAGGCTCCCCTGGTGAAGTTTCAGAAAGTCGTCACCCAACTTAGTCCTGGTACTCATCGGAAAGTATTTGTCTAAAAACTTTCTTTTGAACGATTCCCAGTTCACCTCCTCGTGGGCTGCTCCCATCAACAACCTTGCACTCCTCCACCAGTATTCAGCATCCCCTAGCAACATATACGTGGCATAGCTGACCTTCACTCCAGCCTGGCAGTTAATCATATCAAAGATTTTCTCCACTTCTTGGATCCATTGATCCGCCTTCTCTGAACCCTCATCCCCCTTGAACTTAGGAGGATTGTAACGACGGAAGTCTTCCAACCCTCTTGATTCTGCAGCACGGATCTCTCTTCCCCTCTTTTCAAGATCCCGTTGAGTCTTGGCAGCGGTCTGTGCAGCGACAGAAGCAGCCATGTTGTTCATAGCCTCCGCCATTTGGTCATTCCTAGCGTTGGCTCTCGGAGCGTCATTCCTTCTGGGCGGCATGGTTTCCTATAAGAACCATCATCAAGTAGAGTTTTAACACTACTTCAAATAATTCTAAACTAACGTCCGACTAACAACACACAATTAAATTGGACTTGACAACTCAAGTCACCTAAACCGACACATGATCAGATAACAACTCCTAACTTATAGGTCGACCTACAATCTATAACCAAGGTTCCACAGCTCCCAAAGAAAACTAAACCTATGCTCTGATACCACAATGTAACACCCCGTTTTTCAAAGCGAGGGTATATTTTTTTTTTTCTAAAAGTAATTAAAACGAACAAAGAATAAATCAGGAAATGCTTTTGGATAAATAATTGAGTCATTATAATTTACAAGCAGCGGAAAAGTTTCTCCAATTACAAATCCAAAACATTTCTACATAAACATCAAATGGTACATGGAACCCATTCAAAGATGATATAAAACTGATAATATTTGTATAAGTACAGTTTTCCAAAACTAAAATACTCCAAACCAAAAAGAAGGACCCCTAGTCCCTATACATCATCCTAATCTGATCATCCTACCAAAAACTATACACCCTGAGTAATCTCCACGCGCCCCGTGAGATCCTCCTAACACAACCGCAGTCAAGCATTCCCATCTCCATCCCTGTCCGTAGGGTACGAACCAGTAGGGCCGTCCTGACTCTCATCTGAGGGCAAAGCCCAGATTTCCACAATAGTGTAAAGGGTCACCAACCAGAAAATAACAGATAACACATAGCAATTAAGTTTTTGAATGCTCAAAACAACTTTTTAACTAAGCATGCACCTTAACAGGATTTTCAATGTGCGAAAAGTTCATACATTACATTGCCAATGAAAATGAAGGTAAAATGCAGTTCTCGATCTCCTAATTAACACATGATAAAACAAAACATGGATAGATTCATGAGCAATTAATCATACAACTAAAAATGAGGATTTTCACTGAGCCAATCGATTGGGCAATCGATTGGGGTGAAGATTTTTAATGAAAACAGAATCCTGGGCTGAATTCAATCGATTGGTAAATCGATTGATTGGTTCCTGAGCCCCTGGTTTCGAGCCAATCGATTTCCTAATCGATTTGGTGAGGGATTCTTAATGAAAACAGAATCCTGGGCTGAATTCAATCGATTGGTAAATCGATTGATTGGTTCCTGAGCCCCTGACTTAAGGCCTAATCGATTGGGCAATCGATTTCGAAAGGGATTTTAAAAAGGCTGATTTACAAAATCGATTGGCTAATCGATTTTGTGAATTGGCCAAGTCCCTGTTTACCCATCCAATCGATTGGGAAATCGATTTCCCTGATCAGTTTTCCAAAAATTCATGAATTAACCTAAGTCATTCCTAATCAAGTTCACCACTTAACACTTAGCAATTTCTACGCGATTACTACGACACACAAAGGTTCGATAACCATCATACTCACACACAATACACAACACATAGCACTTAACACCTTCATCTCAGTTATCACGATAAATCAAAATTCGAATCACTCAATCATAAACTCAAATCAAACATGACTCGCGTGCCAGGCACCCTAATGCAATGCGTATATGCCAAAATGCATGGACTCGGAATTCCAAACCAAAACCCTCCTCGAAGGGCCGTAAATCATAATTGTACCGCCTATCGCAGGCCAAAGTACCAATTACCGAGGTGCCACCTATCACGGGTCAGCACGATTTACTAAAATGCGTAAATCATAAACGTACCACCTATCACGGGTCAGTACAGTTTACCGAGGTGTCACCTATCACGGGTCAACACGATTTACTAAAAGAAAAAGCGGGAATCGTAAATGTACCACCTATCACGGGTCAGTACAGTTACCATGGTGTCACCTATCACGGGTCAACACGATTTACTAAAATATAAATCGCAAACGTACAACCTATCACGGGTCCGTACAGTTTACCAAGGTGCCACCTATCACGGGTCAGCACAATTCACCAAAAATGTAAATCGTAAATGTACCACCTATCACGGGTCAGTACAGTTACCATGGTGTCACCTATCACGGGTCAACACGAATTACTAAATAGTAAATCGTAAACGTACAACCTATCACGGGTCAGTACAGTTTACCAAGGTGTCACCTATCACGGGTCGACACAATTTACCAAATGAAATGCATGAGCATACACAGACTCCATTCACAACAATCGTTAAGCAAATGCAGATATTAAAAGATTCCCCATTTTTAATACCCATTTAACTTAAACGACTTTCAAACAACATTAATTAAATAAGTCATTAAGAGATTCCCCGTTCTTAATACCGATTTAACTTAATGATTTTCAAAACAAAACGTTAAGCAAACAGTCATATTAAGAGATTCCCCATTCTTAATATACTTTTGACTTAAACGATTTTCTCGCAAAACATTCAGTAAACGAGTCATTAAGAGATTCCCCATTCTTAATACTCATTTACCGAAACGATTTTCAAAAACGATAGTTAAGTAACCGAGACATTAAGAGATTCCCCATTCTCAACGCCCAGTTAACTTAAGCATTTTCCTCAAATACACATTAAGTAAACCGAGGTATTAAAAGATTCCCCATTTTTAATACTCGTTTAACTCTAATGGTTTTCAAATTCCACAGAAACAAATTCAAACATACTTTCACATTCAAACCATAATTCACAACAACCACACCAATTAACAAACATCAAGTACGAACACACCAAATACAACGAACACAAATCACGCAACATAACACCCAGATACATCAAATTTCATTTACCACGAAACATTCATCACTATAAACAAAACCTAACTCTAAGGTTTTTACCCATAACGCACTAGTTTCGTTTTTCCCCAAATCGATACATTTAACCCTAACAAATTCCTTCCCACACAACTACAGATAAGTCCCTAATGCAAGCTAGAAGTTTGGAAGGAGCCCTTACCTCAACGTTAGCTTTAACGGACGTTTCCGGTACCGTGAGTAATTCCGGTAAAATCTCCGCTCGCAACGCCGCTTCCAAGTTAGTGCACTAGCACCGTAGCACGGAGGTGAGCAACTTTCCCTTCTATCTCTTCGAGAAAAGAGGTCTGGATCTAGGAGAAACGGAGGGGTTTGTGTTTGGATCTTAAAAACCGTATTTCTTCGTTTTCGAATCAAAGAGGAAGAGTGGAGTTACGAAAACCTTGATCTAACCCTCACCCAACCTTGGGTCACTAGTTTTGAAGGAAAGGAAGCAACGAAAACGAAAAATGGAGGAGGATGGAAATTTGGTTTTTTTTTTCTTGCGTGACTGAGGAAGGAGATGGAAAATTCTATTTTCTCTCCTTTCAATTTCTTTCCTTTGTTTTTCCTTTCTTCCTTTTTCCTTCCTTCCTTTATATACTATTTTCTTTTCCTTTTCCTTCCTTCTAGTTTTCCTTTCTTTTTCCCTCCAAGCAAACATATATAAAAATAAATATAACTTAACAAATATCTCAAAATCTAGATATTTATTAAATTACCGTTTCACCCGAAACGCCTTAAATTAACCGTAAAGTATTTACCGCAGTTAAATTCAATTTATTTATCGACGGGAAATTCTAATTGGCATCGAAATATCTTTTTGATTATAAAACTCCAAAATATTATTAACTTTGGCTTAAAAGCCTCCGAGCCAAAATCCAAAATATACCAAAAATACATAAAAGGGTACTTTAAAATTACGGGTCTTACAGGGTACATATTACCTTTTGAGTTAACCATCTCATCCCAAATTAATTTAAAGAGAAATGATTATTTTTTATTATAATTTTAGGTTATTATTGATTCACTCTCTCTAACAAAATTAATCACTAACTTTGTAATTTATAGTTTGTTAAACAATATTATGACTTATTATTTTTGAATGAATTGAGAAGTGGTACCCATGCGTGACTTATTATAAGTTTCTTTATGTTTAATTATTTTTTCTAATAAAAGTTTAACTATTATTATTTGCTGTCTCATCTTGGGACCAACTTTGTTTCGTCTTTATTTCGTTTCGTCTTTAACGAATCCGCAACTCATTGAGCTTGATCGGGTTAAGAGACGAGTTAAATTTAAAATCTAACCCAATCAAATATTGGAATCGGATCAAGGAGACACAAAACCTAACATAACCTCTCATTTGTACACCTAGCTAGGGTTGTGCATGAATGGTATTTTTTTTTATAAATCAAACCATGTCCATTTTAAAACCAATATATGGATTTAGATTTATAACCAAATTCATTATTTGGTTTAAAATCGATTATAAAACCAATTGTAAAGTTGGTTATGGGTAAATAACCGATTTCTAGTTAAGCAACTGATTTCGAAAAATTTAATTTTAAAATCGATTTTTTCTCAAAATCAGTTAAAATTTGATTTTTTTTTTAATTTTTAATTTTAAAAAAATCATTTATTCATAGTTTAAAAATCGGTTATTTTAAAAAAAAAAAAATCGATTATTCATATTTAAAAATCAATTAATTTTACAAAATAAAAGCTCAATAAAAAACATACATCAACCATACAATTGTTTTCTCTTGTGATTAAAATTGAACATGTTCAATTGTTTATAATAACTTGTGATTAAACTTGATTTATTACTAACTTCATTAAGACCACTGATTTTGATTCATACTAGTTCAATAAATAGCTGATTACTAAAACCGTACAAAATACAAACAATTAAAAATTTCTTCGATCAAATTTAATAATTACTGCACCATAATAAAATCGTAGAGAATACAAACACATGTGTCTTACTGCACCATAATATTTTAATTTATTAACTAATTATAATATAATAAATTGTCAGAAAACGTTGTCAAAAGGTAGAAGGTCGGTGGAGTGATGGCAAAACCAAATTCAAATATAAAAGATAAGTGGGTATCCAACCGATTGATAAATAAATCAGCTAATAAATAAACCAAATTATAATTATATTATTTTAACTGAATATTTAAAATGAATTTAAATTCAATTTTAAATTTCCTACCCCTAACCAACTACCACCATATACGTATAACATCTCAAAATCCACAATCTATATTATAGATATTTTAAATCTATTCTATCAAATAATGTTGAAATGACTTTTCCAAAATAATCCTTACACACATGTCTCTTCATAATATAGCATTAAATGCTCATAAAATCAATTGATCTTAAAAAAATTAACAAATATAAATTTTTGGTAAACAAAACATTAAAAACATGCATGTTATATAAAGAAAAATTTGAACGGGAAATCAACAAATCAACCAATAAACATATATGAATTGATTATATGTTGTTGATAACAAAATTAATAAACAAAATGTAGAAAATAGAAACCATTATTTATCTCTCTTGATATAACAAAATAAAAAACAAAATTAATAAATCTTATTTACTTCTATTTTTTTACATACAGCGTTATGACACAATATTACGATCCAAACTTATCAGCAATAAAAAATATGATTTATTACTAACATAAATTATATATCTCTGAAAAATTCCTAATTTATCCTTCTCATTCCTCCCCAATTGATTATTAATTGTGTCTTTTTCATCAAATCCTTAATTGAGTCAGCAGATTTTTTTTCTCCCTATTAATCAATTTTAATCTCAAACATATTAGTCAATGTTTACGTCCACCAAGATTTTGAAAAATTGAAGTGGTTAAATTTTTAAATTTTAATTAAAAAAAATATATAATATTGTATTGTATATACAAATTTTAAGTTATAAATTTATTAAAATATATTGACGTCAAACTCTTAAGCTTATTATAGAGAAGTAATAGATTGATTAACATTTTAACAATTAAAAATTAGTTTTTAAAAATTTAATTTTTTTTCAGAGACTAAATTTTTTAGAGTTTAATTGTTATGTTTTGTCAGTATAAAAAGTTTTACAATATCAATACATCACAGACATCCATAAGTGTGACTTTAAAAGTAATTATGATAAATTGACAATCTAAACGATGTTTACATTATTGATGTATACAAATTAAATTTAAATTTTTACACTATTAATATAATTTTCTTAACTACAAGGACAAAAATAATATATATAAATATATATATATATATATATATATTTATAATTATTAAAATAATTTAACTTGAACTCAAACTCATAAAAAAATTATTGCAATCATATAATCATTTAGTTTGATTTTTATATCTCTAGATAAAATTTACAACTCAAATAGTTGAAATTTAGGTTAAATTTTTTATTTTATTTTATAATTATAGTAATTGTTTTTGTAATTTGTTTTATAAATTATTCCTTTCAATTTTTTTTTATAAATAGATATATACATTATAATTTGATCAATAAAAATT
>NC_021162.2:56895627-57019970 GCF_000331145.2 Cicer arietinum | reverse complement strand
TATATATATATATATATATATATGATGCATGTTTTATTTTTAGTTAGGTTAATTCATATAATAAGGAAAGATACTCATATACATGATGCATGATATTTAGTTAAGTTAATTCATGTAATAAGGAAAGATGCAAAGATAGCATGTCACCTTCATAATGCATGATGTTTGGTTATTTGAACTTGGGGAGGGAGAAAAGAAAAGGAAAGAAACATGGGAGGAAAGAAAAGAAACATGTGGAGGGAAGGAAAGAAATAGGGTTAATATGTTAAAAAATAAGGTAGATATATAACAAAAATAGAAAAAATTGTATTGTAACAAGCATTAACAATAGAGTTATCAATTATGTCACTATTTTAAAGAACCATGTCACTCAAGTTCTGTATACTTTTCAAGAATAATGTTATGTCCAGTAAATATGTGTTGGATAGGTGAGACGTTCACCTTTTATTTAATTATATAAGAAGTAGTACAGTAGATTGATTAATTTAACATTTTAAATCGTAACAAAAATGTAATTAATAAAAAAAAACATTGAGCGATGTAATTATATTTCTTTTCAATTTACAATGTTGAAGGTTTTTATATTTATTTTTCATGCAATAAACTATTATATAGTTTATAATATAATTGTTTCATGATCATTTTCTGTACATATGTAACTATAATTTTATAATATGAGCAGTATTTTAGTTTTAGATTATAAAATTAAAAGTAATTATGAATTTTAATTTTTTATGTAAAAAATTTAGTTTATTGATTAAATAAAAGGCCTTAGTCATTTACAATATATATTGTTTGACGAACAAAACAGAAAATTAAATTAATTAATCCAAAATATATATGTCTTTTATGGGTTTTCAACGATGTTTAATAATAAAATATTTGGATAGATGAATTAAATTAATATTTTTTAAATTCAAGACACTAAAGTATTATTTTTGTACATTTAAAAAAATTAAATTAATTAATTTTTACAATTTAAAATATTACATTTCTATTTACTCAATTGACAACACATACTTAAACTCATATTTGAGATTGCTACCTTAATTCTATAAAAAAAAAAAAAAAAAAAAGTTGTTTGTAGGTAGTTTTTTTTTAAGATTAAAATACTTTAGATATTGGTATTCTATGTCGTTGTGAAAATTTATTATAGAATTACACTTTCATGTCATTAGAAGTATGGTATTTAAGATCACTCGTAAATCAAAAGAGACTACAACACAAAAGTCGTTCTAAACCCATAAGACCGCTAATAACTCGAGGATGACTATAACACTAAAACTGAAACGACAATGGTATTAAGACCACTTTCAAAATATCGAAAGGCTGGAAAGAAAGAAAAATGGTAAGTGCATCGAGAAAATGAGGAAGAAGAGATAAAATTGGAAATTTCATGTGTTTTTTCATAAGAGTTTGAAATTTTGTATATAGTGATGGAACTCATCCTAGATATGTCAATTATCCAATGTGTGACTTTAGTATATACAGAGTTGAAAGCTAATCAAGGTATAAAAGCTTTCCAATATAGGACTTCAACTATTTTTAAATTTACACACTAGCATACTATCTATGTTCCAACAATCATCCACTTAAATTTTGAAAAAAAAAAATGTTTCTAAAATAGCGTCAAACGCACACTTCTATAAGATTGTGCCTAAATATAGGTGTTTGATGACTTTAACTTTTGTGTAGTATGTAAGATTCATATTCAACAAGAGTGACTCATATTCTTGAACTTTATCTCTAACATCAAATTCACACAACTTTTTCATATGGTGTATTTTCAAAAGCTCATGCATTAATGACCCTATACATTTTTCTAGTATAGTCAATGGCATATTTGAGACGGCCAATGTTGCTCGTATATTCAATTTGTCTAACACTTTTATCAATGTTTTTTGAAAAGTTTTACACTTGAGTCATAGGGTGTGCAAACAAGTTCATAGTCAAAGTAATTGTATTTCTTTAAGAATTTTTCAACATAGTGAAACTGATCCAAATAAATTCCCTTTTCTGACCTAGTAATCTTGATTTCAAGGATCGTATTTGCTTCTCTGAGACCTTTCATATCAAAGTTGTAACACAACAATGATTTCACATTATTTACAACATTAATGTTTGAATCAAATATAAGTAAGTCGTCTATTTTGAGATATATATGATAGTGCAAATGTCAGTTTCATATTTGAAATGAATATATTTGTCACTTTCATTCACTTTACACTAATTCGATATAATCAAGTTATCAAAATTTTCATGTCGTTGCTAGGAGCTTGTTTAAGACCATACAAAGACCTATCTAACTTATAGACCTTATTTTTTTGTCCATGAATCACAAAATTTTCATATTGTTCCATATAGATTTCTTTTTCCAAGTCACCATTTTAAAATGAAATTTTGACATCTATTTGGTGTACCACCAAGTTATTAACAACAATGATAAACTTATTTTTATAATATTTAAAAAGGGCATTTACCCTTTATTTTATCTTATTTTATAGTTTTGATTTCAACTTATTCTTATTTATTAATTTATTTACTATGTTTGCAAAAGTGATCACGAGTTGATAAAATAATTCAAATTGGTCAAATCAACTAAAACAACTAAGTTTTTAGTGCAAAAATATAAAGTTTAATATTTCAACATATGAATGAAAGAAGGAGGTTTGTTGCAAACTTTAAGGAGATGAATTTTAGGATAACAAAATGTTGCTAAAGAAAGGGTGAGCAGCACGCTAGATATAGAATCAGAAGTAGAAAAAATTAGAGAGAGAGAAAGAGAAAATAAACAGAAACACTTTGGAAATTTAGGAGTGTTTGGAGTTAGAGTAAAGTGTCTCAAATTTTGGAGAAAACAATCATACTCAGGGTTTTATTTATTTTCCTTGAATTGATGAACACTTCTTTTATTTACTTTATTTTCTATATGTCAACGATTAACTAAGCTCTTTTCTAGAGTTTTTGGTGAATCTTGTGATTAAGATATTTTTTTACTATGTCTTAGCTTTAAATTCTAGTTTTATTTTAGATTTTTGTTGTTTATCTCAATTAAATTACTCTATTGCTTTATTTACATGTTTGATATGACCAACCTTTGTATGTCTTTAATCAACCAATTGACTTGTGACCAACTACAATTAATTGTTAGATCTATAGGATATTTGAGATTAGAATTCTTGTATGACGAAACATAGATAAAGTTTTGAGTTCTTAACAAACCCTTTGATTTTTGTTGTTGTTATTGAGAAAAATGAAATGAAATAAAAATATTTTCCTTATGTCCCTCTCGAACCAAGGGGAGATAAAGTTTTGTCGGTCTTTGATTAATTTGGTTTAATGTGAAATTAGGAAGGTGTTGGTGTTGAGTGTGTTATTTAAAAATAAAATAAAATAAAATAAAATAAAAAAATTAATCCTTGTTATTGATGTTGTTAGTAATAGTAAAAAAAAAAATTAATTGCTGATGTGTTGGAGTTATGTAATGAGTTATTTTCAAATAAATGAGTTTGAACTGAAATTGAAATTTTACAAGAAAATTTAAAATTGTTAAAGTTGTGAAAAAATTCAAATTTTAATTAAGTAATGAGTTTGAGTAAAGAGTTAGATTGTGAAATTAATATGTTTAGAGTTAAAAATTTTACTCTTCTAATTACTCTTGGACTGAGTTTAAAGAAGAAGTTTAGAGTCCTTTATTAACTCAAATTTGTGTGCTCTAATGGTTGAGTGATATAACTTGCAAAATAAAAAAAATTAATTATGGAATTATGATGTGGTTGGATAAATTTTGGTGGTGAACAAGTTTTTATAAATCTTTATGTTTACATAGTTAACTTTTTGAGCATCGAAAAGGAATCGAGACCATTGACACCGAGTTAGCAGTGGGAAGAACTCTGATTAAACTGATTTTGTTGTGGTGATTAAAGAAATATGATTTTTCTTAGTTTCTTCCTTTCTAAAAATAGTTGTTATGATTGATGATCAAGTATGTATACATGTGGTTTTCAAATATTTGAACTTGTGTTTTCATACTTCTCATTCTTGGCTTGAAGTTCCTCATTGAGTTTCTTTATTTCATAAAGTTTATTTTTGAGAAAACCACATTTATGAGATAAAGTATTTGAGTCATTTAAAAGATTGTCAAATTCAATTTCTAATTGTTCACAAGAAGGACATAGTTCTGAAATACTTACTTTTTCAGTTTCTGATTTTGCCATAAGACAGAGGTTGGCTTCTTCATCCTTTTCTTGCTCAAAGGATGACTCGTCACTGTCATCCCAAGTAATCATCATGGATTTGTTTTTGTACGGAAATCTTCTTGAGTTCCTTTTGTTGAGAGGACACTCAGTTTTGTAGTGTCCCATCTTGTTGCATCCAAAACAAGTTATCTGACTTTTGTCAGTTTTTTCTTTTTGAGGAGATCTTCTATCTTGTCCTCTTCGATTTATCATCCTCTGGATTCTTCTGGAAATCAGAGCCAGTTCATCCTCTTCCTCAGATAGAAGATACTCCGAGCTTTCCTTTTTCATGACCTCTTCCGTCTTCTTGGAGGATGAACTTTCTGCTTGGCTTGTTTTTAGCGCAATCATTTTTCCTTTTCTGCTAGGTTTGTCAGCCAGCAACAATGGTTCATGAGCTCTTAGAGTACCAACTAGATCTTCCAATTTCATGTTGGTCAAGTCTCTTGCTTCTGTAATGGCAATCACCATTGGCCTCCATTCTTTTGGTAAACTTCTAAGGATTTTTCTTATCCTTTCTTGAACGGAGTATACCTTTCCAAGAGATCTCAAGTTATTTAATATGATTGTTAACCTTGAGAACATGTCATCAATAGTTTCCTCTTCCTTCATTTCGAATAGTTCGAAATCTCTTACTCCCATGTCAATTCTTGCTTCTTTCACGTGACTTGTTCCTTCATGATGGATTCTTAGAGTGTCCCAGAGCTCCTTAGCGCTTTTTCACTCTTCGACTCTATCATACTCTTCTCTGCTCAAAGCACACATTAGAAATAAATGAGCTTTAGAGTTTAGGAGTACCTTTGCATTTTCATCAGCCATCCATTGTGCTTGAGGTTTCACATCAGAGGTTGCATCTGCGTTGTTGGTTCAGATGGCGTGATCTCAATTTTCCACCACAGACCACATATTGTTGTCTTGTGATATGAGAAATAGTCTCATCTTACCTTTTCAGTGGTAGTAATCTGTACCATCAAAGTAGGGAGGTCGGCTGGATGATCCTCCTTCAGGGATATACTTAGCTTTAGACATTTTTTGGATCTTTTTCTCTTACACTGTTAGCTGTATTTTTCTAGAGGACCTTGCTCTGATACCAATTGATGTAGCTAAATATCACTAGAAGGGGGGTTAAATAGGGATTTTGCTGTTAAAAATAATTTTCAAGTGTTTTAAAAACTATCCTCTTGCAGAGGATGGCAAGCCCGAGGATGGGTTTTTCAAAACTTCATATTTGAACTGAGCTGAAGAGTGAAAGGGAAATATAAAATTGACACACACTGTTTTTATACTGGTTCACCCAAAGATGGTTACTTCCAGTCTTCACACCCTTGTGAGATTTCACTAATGTTAAAACAGATCAACCTCAAACAGAGGATGATTACAACTTGTGTATTCTTAAGCTTCACCAAGCTTACAATCAGATTTCAAATATTTCCAAGTGTATCTCACGTGGAAATTACAATGTGATATGAGAGTGATTGATTCTAAATACTTTCTCAAAAGATTAACAAGAATCTAATGTAGGATTGTAGAAAGTATGAAGAGATAATGGATGTTGCTTCTTAAAAGCTTTAAGATCTTTGATCTTTTTGATGCAATGTGTTGCGTATTTGATGAAGATCAGCTTGCTGCAATTTATAGAGGTCTTGTGATATTCATTTCATATGCCAAGCTTTTTTATGACCATTGGAAAATCCATTTTAAAAATGCCAAGATTTTTCTTCATAATTACGAAAATGTCATTCAGCTCCTTGGATGGATGCAATCCATGTTCAAGTACGAGGTAACAGATTTTTTGGGTACTTGGGGCACGTGTTGTCTTTTTCTCTTTCCTTTCTTTAATGTTTGAAGATTATGTGAAGTCATTTTCGTTCTCCTTTCTTCAATGCCTTGATAAAGCTTCACATGTGAACTTTTTCTCTTTCCTTCATTTAATGCTTGTAAGAACATGTGATGTCCTTTTCATTCCTTTCTTCAAGGCTTTGTAAAGGCTTCACGTGTGAAGTCCTTTTCTCTTTCCTTGCCTTAAGACATGTGAGCAATTTATTTTTGACTTGTTTGTTGTTGCCTTTTTGAAGATTGACTTTGTAATCTTTTTAAATCACACAAGAGTACATGTAGCTTTTGCCTATGACATGATGGGTTGCTTTCATAAAGTGTTGGGATGCTTTTCAAGATGTTGACTATAGGCACATGCTAGTGTAATCCTTCCTCGTACCTTTCTATTGCCTTTCTTGCTCCTTTTCTTCAAAAGCTTTTCTTTATTCATTCTTTAATAGTATTTTGCCTTTATTGAATGAATCAAACAATTCATTCTTTAATACTATTTTGCCTTTGTTGAATGAATCAAATAATTCATTCTTTAATGAATTCAAATCAGCGAGGATGTAGAACTGCTGTTTCACCAGCTCGTGAGGCCATCCTCGGCATTTTCCATACTTAGCATTTAACTCAGAATTTTCTTCTTTTTGCCTTAATGAACAATAACATGTTTTCTTATATGAATACACTCAAAATCACATATTAGTCATTAACCTCAATCATAATCTTTTAATTAATTTTGTTATCATTAAAACCATTTGAGAGAGATTTTGTCTCAACATAAATATGTGATGGTTAATATTGACTTGATTATGCATTAATGATTGATAATATGGGTTGCTACATGTTATGAATTTTATTGATGAGAATGTGTTTTGATAATTAATTGTTAATTTCAGTTGGTGACCCTTTACATTATTGTAGAAATTGAGTTTTGCCCTCAAATGATACCCGATTTTGTCATACCGACTGTTACCATGACGACAGAAACGTTGTTAGACTTCCCTGACTGGAATTTGCCAATTTCTTGAGTATACGACTCCATCTCAACCAATGTTACATATACGGGGAGAGTGGTGAAGATAAGTAGGAGAGTTGAGGTAGTGAACTGTTTTGAGATTCCAGCATCGCCGAAGCTACATATCTCGTGGGTGGACCTGATATCTGAGGAGACTGATCTCTCTATGGCTAATGAGGAGGAGGAAGTTACTTCGTGGAGAGATATTGCGTTAGAAGGAACTTGTGCAATGTGTGGAGGTTACTCTTGTTACTGTAGATGTTAGTGGATGATCATATTAGTTTTTTGTTGTATAGGGCCTTAGTGTTTTTCTTTTGATGGTTGTACTTATTTTGTTTTGGGATGATTGTATCTATGTTATACCTTGACAGTTGATTTTTTGGTGGGTCCATGTTCCATTTTTTTTGACGTGATCATGGTGGATAACATTCTTGGAGCAGTACTTATATGTAGATGTCTGCCCAGAATACCCAGGGGTATGAGCGATGTTTGATAAATCTCATAATCCCGGTGTATTTTCTATATGTATATTTTAAATTATTGTCCCAATAACTATCTTAGCTTGATTGTATATATCATGCAATTATTTATGACTCATGTCGTTTTGTGTTATGATGTTTTATTTTATTAAGTTGTTATTAAAACTAAAAAAAAAATGTATTCGCGCTTTTAAATTGGGGGTGTTACAGGGATCATATGATCCCTACTCCTCCAAGTGGAACATTGTTTACATACCACCTTGCATGCAAACTCAAAGTCCAAAGCAGGAAAATGAGCTAGATATTGATGATAGACTTACAACCTTGATGCAAAATATCATTCCTCGGTTATCTCAAAGGCCTCAATATGCATCATTCACTCAAATTAAGCCCAAACCAGATAAAGCCGAAATTATCACTATTGCGATGGATAAATAGTTGAGTGAAGAACTTGGACATGAGATACCAATGTGTATTGAAAGAGAAAAAACCTTTACGGAAGAGATCAATTTTTAGGAGAATCAACGAGACCATATGGTTATAGTCATAAACAAAGGCAAAAGACCCTAATCATTTTGGAACAGACTATATTAACCATTGGTGATGCTATAGTTGAGGAAGAAAAGAGAAAAGTGACTTTAAGATATGGTAAGAAAGAAGTTGTTTTTAAAAGCTTTAAATTCCTCTGAAAATTTCTCTCATATTATTTCTTCATATTTTGATAATGTGGTTGTTAATAAGGATTTTAGTCACTCTAAGATGCAAGACCCTTTGGAACAAAATTGAAACAGTTAAGTCTAATTTGAAGTAAACTAAATCCTTAACATAGAACAATTGAGGAGTAAGAATTTCATGAACTAAGGGACAAGAATAAAAAAGTAATTGACAACTTATTCTGAAAAAATATATATATATATATATATATATATATATATATATATATATATATATATATATCATCTCACTTATTAGCTTAGGGGTTAATCACACTCGCAGTCAAGTGAAATGTGAGGTGAAATACTATTTCACTGAGTAGCTTGGGAATTACTTGCACTAATAGTCAAGCCAAAGGTGGAATGATATCAAATTATAAAAAAAATGAAGTGTTGTTTCACTGAGTTGTACTAATAGTCAAGTCAAAGGTGAAATGATAGTAAATTAAAAAGAAAAGAAAAATGTCTCTAGTACTTGAGGATGATTAAATGAATTGATTGAAGAAAGTTTCAAGAGGTTAACCACACACACTTTGAATTGGAATTCATTTTACTTAGTTGACATAATGTAGAAGATGTTTGATTTTGTTTAAACGATTTAGAAGAATTCTTGCTCAAATTTAAAAAAATAATTATTATTATTTTTGATATTATTTATTCTTTAAACTTTGTGTTAGAATGAGACTTTGCTTGAGGACAAGCAAAAGTTGAGTGAGAGGGAGTTGATAAGCCTATTTTTATAGGATTTTATAAGGACATTTACCCTCTATTTTTTTTCTTCTTATTTTATAGTTTTGATTACAACTTATTCTTATTTATTCATTTATTTATCATATTTGTAGAATTGATCTTGAGATGATAAAATAATTTAAATTGGTCAAATCAACTAAGTTTTTAGTGCAAAAATGTAACATTTAATATTTCAGCTTGTGAATGCAAGAAGGAGGTTTGTTGCACATTTCAAAGAGATGAATTATAGGATAGCAAAATGTTGCCAAAGAAAGGGGGAGCTGCACACTAGAAACAGAATCGAGGAGTAGAAAAAAATTAGAGAGAGAGAGAGAAAATAAGGAAAAACACTTCGAAAACTTAGGAGTGCTTGGAGCTGGAGTAAAATGTGTCAAATTTTGGACCAAAAAAATCATACTCTGGGTTTTATTTCTTTTCCTTTAATTGATGAACACTTCTTTTATTTACTATACGCCAATGAGTAACTAAACTGTCTTCTAGGGTCTTTGGTGAATCTTGTGTATAAGATATCTTTTTACTATGTCTTAGTTTTAAATCTTAGTTTTATTTTAGTTTTTTTGTTGTTTATCTCAATTATATTATTCTATTGCTTTATTTATATGTTTGGGATGACCAACATTTGTATGCCTTAATCAATCCATTAACTAGTGACCAACTACAATTAATTGGTAGATCTATAAGATAATTGAGATTATGATTCTTGTATGATGAAACATAGATATTAATCTTTCAATCGTTCAACCTCTTGGTTTTGTATACTTTCTCTTAATTATATTTTTTGTATGATCAATCAAAAAATTAATTTAGAGAAAAGAATATTACATTGAATGACGAATCTTTGTTAATAGTTTCAAAGAGGGATTGATAATTGAGAAAATGAATAAGAATTTATATAAAACTAGGATTTGAGGTATTGATATCAGAAGTGAAACTATGACCCTATGTTTACCTTCCATTAATTCAAAGTTGTGTTGTTATATACTCTCGTTATAATTTTTATGCAATCTTTACGTTTTTGTTATCACGAATCAAAAATAATTTTCATTAGTCTAAATAATAAAAAATATTGATTAATTTGGTAGTTGTTAAATTAATCTATGTGGATACGATAATTTTATATACTACTACTTGGCTAACCCACACATTTGGGGAATTTTGTGCAACAAACAAGTGAAATTAGTACCTTATTGGGTGTAATTCTAGTGATTGGTGTAAAAGTGTCAACAAAATCTATATTTTTTTTCTTTGTCTAAAACCTTTAACTACAAGGTGAGCCTTGTATTTATCAATAATCCCATTGGGTTTTAGTTTCTTACTCAAAATTCATTTACAATCTATCGGTTTACAACAAGGAGGCGGGCCTAGTAAATGCCAAATCTTGTTAGACTCTAGAGAATCCATGTCATCGTTTATAGCTTTTTGCCACAGATTTGCATCCAATGACGATAAAGCTTTCTGAATTTATTGGATCCTCTTACAAAGTACATGCAGTACAATCGGTTCCATAATCGTTAGAAACTCTTGCTCTTTTACTTTTTCAAGGTTTTGTTTTGCCTTGTTTGATACTTTAAGTGCTCTTGATAATGTGAATGTGACTTGTTCGGTGCCACCACTATTTATCGATTTAAAAGAGAATATATTTTCATAAAAGTCAACATCATTTGACTATATGATCACTTTAGCGTTTAAGTCATAAAATCTATATGTTTTATTGTGTGCTGCTTACTCAATAACTACACATTTATAGGCTCTACTGACGAGTGTAAGTCGCTTGGGATTCTGACATAAGTCAAACACAGTCCCAAGTTCAAAGATAAGACAAGTTGAGTTGTCTTTTCTTTAAAATCTCATAAGGCGATGGTTTGTTTTTAGACTTAGGAACTCTATTCAAAATATAGCAAACAATCAATAAAATGTATCCCCACCAATGAGATATTGCAACATTAAAGTTAAACATAATAGCAACAACTAATTTAATAAGAGTTCTATTTTTTCTTTCAGTTTTACCATTCATTTTAGGTGAATATGATGCAGTTGTTTCAAATATAACTCTATCAAAATCATTAAACACATTATGTTCCTTTATCACTACGAAAACTTTCAATCTTTTTACTAAAATAATTTTTAATTTATGTTACAAAGATTATTAATGAGAATAACAAAAAGATAATAACAATAATGTTTCACTATTTTCTTTGTACGTGAAGTTGTCGTTGATTCTTAGACACTAACATCAAATTTATTGCAGCAAACGTATAACTATGTGAATTTTCACCTTTCTAAAATTACCACACAAATAACAAATATACCTTGACCTTTCACAAAATTAATGACAAAGTATGTTGTTTCAACTCATTCACTTTATCAAATGTTTGTTTTACCTAAATAAGAATAAGCAATTTAATCATATTCACCATTAAATATATAGTCAAAACTACAAACATTTTAACACAAAATTAATACATATCTAACCTTCCAAATAAGTGAATTATTAAAATAAAAATAAAACAAATCACTCCACTAACATAGACCATGGAAAGACTAAGTCAATCTCACTATCACTTCCTAATAAGTAGGAATTATTAGCTACCTAGTAGAATCAATTCTAACAATTATGACACTTAAGAAAAAGTATTTTGACTCCCAAAACTAGTGCACTACACATGTTGCACGTGCTTTTAGTAAGTTTGTTTTTACTAAAAATAAAATAAATCAAATTATTTCACTTCTAATCATTAAAAAAAAAAAAAAAAAACTGATCTTGCAAGGCCTCAAGACCATTCATATCTCACCCTACGCCAATAATTATTAAAATAAGTTCAATTGACAAGTTAAATGAGACGGGTCAAAAGAATTGTTGCTTGAAAATATCATATTTTCTAAGAAAATTCAACATAAATTCACAATATCATTACAAGTCTAAATTTGGGAGATTTTAAAGTTTGTAGTGTGTACCTGGTCCTTGTGGATGTTTTCATGAGGGAAAATGTTCAAATGAAAGGAGAAGTAGGCGTAGTTTTGACTTTTGAATATCCATAGATATGAATATATGGATATTATTTTGAAGTTAGAAAACTCTTCCCAAATATGGTTCCTTCATCAATCAATCGCCCAATAACATCATTTGATTTTCATAGATTTGACATGATGGATGTATAAATCTTTTTTTGTTTGCTTAAGTGTTTTTGAAACTACTTGAATGCCATATTTCATAATGATGCCAATAGAGCTAGAACCAGTAATCTTTTCATTAGATATGACATAATGTGTTTTAAAAATAATTTTAGTTGTAGAAGATATTATTATGTTGAGTTGTGGACTAAATCGCTCCATTTCAGACATATTACAACACTGTCTAAAATTGTGCATGACAAACAATCAACCACAATGTCTCAAAGATAAAATAGCTCTTATACAATCTAAAATCGTAAGACCATTCATAAATTAAAAGGATTGCGACACAAAAACCATTATAAAACCAAAAGGAGATAGTATTAGGGTCACTTTAAAGACAGAAAGAAAAAGAATAAGTGGCTTGAAAGTGCATCGAGCAGAAGAGGAAAAAGAGATAAAGTTGAAAATTGCATGTAACTTTTGTGTGGTTTTCACAAGAATTTAACACTTTTTATATAGTGATGAAAGTTATCCAACATATCTCAACTATTCAATATGAGACTTTACTATTTATGGAGTTGATAGCTAATTAATGTATAAAAGCTTTCCAATTTGAAACTTTAACAATTTTTAAATTCACAAACTAACATACTATTTATTCCAACATATGATGTATCTCACTTTTGACATCATTTCGCCAATATTTTACAATATTTTTTAGTGCATAATCTCTTAAATTGTTCCTAAAAACGAACCTTTAAAAAACAATATTATATGTTCCAAATGACTTTGACCATTGTTAACATTCTCATTACTCTCGTGAAATTCTTAAGAATATGATAAAAATACAATTAACTCATTTTTTATTGTCCTTAATTCAACTTATCACATACTTAGCTACCTATACATCGACTCCTAACAAAATAGAAGCTTTTGATGCAAACCATTTTGGTCTGACAATTGATCCTAAAAAAATGTAACATTATCACTAAGTTTCAACTTAATGGCTGATCAATTTTACAGATTACAAAAACAATTGAAACACTTGTACCAAAAAAAATATAATTGAAATACATTAATGATCATTATCGAGAAGGAGATGAATTTGGCTCACGGGAAGATGAACAGTTACTGCAAGATGAGTAAGAGGTGCAACAACAATAACAATAATTCTTCAGGGAAACTAAAATGTTTAATCATTTAGTTTAATTGACAGGGTTATCAAAAAAAAATAATTAAAAGTGAAGTAAATTAAAAAGTGGAGTTTTTTTTGGGTCTTTAACTAAAAGGTGGAGTTAAAATAGATCGTTTATATATAAATGTTATTTAGTCTATGCATAAATTTATCTCCCAAATTATGATACTTTTTAAAATTTTTAAATTTTATTATTCTAACTATTTGTTAATTTATGCTTTTAATACTTCTCACAATACTAAATTATTTATTTACCTTTTTGTTTCTATTTTTTCTTTAGTACAATTATAATTCGTTTGTTTACCTCTTTATTTCTAATTTTTCTTTAATACAATTTCAACATATTATTCAATTACAACACTTTCTTAAAAAATTTGGGAAAAAAGATCTATAGATATAAATTGTTCCTTTGATACATTTTTTAAACTTTATATCATATCTTTGTTGTTTTAAATTCATTTAAAGAGATCTTTTGAATCTTAAGTTTGAATCATTGTTGGACCTGATATTTGAATACTCTCTGGGAGTGTAAAGTGACTTTTTTTTTTGTGTTTCTATATGTTATTAACATTTTCAAATTCAATAGAAAAAGAAAAGGCAAAGATGAGTAGAAGTTGATCTGTTCTTTTTTCAATATTATTTTCTCCTCTAATTTTCCATTTCCATCCTATTTGTTGCTCGTATTCTTCGGTGCTATCTTTCTCTAAATTATTTTTGTCATAAAACTTTCATGGTGTAAATTCAATATTTCGAAAAACCATGGTTTCTCCTTCATTTGTATTAATATTATTTATATGTCATATTAAGAGAATACATTGATATTATTGGATGTCAGTCTAAATCTTAATAGTGGAGTACAAGTGTCAGTTATTTATTGGTGTTATGTTATAAAGGTAAATTAAAAATTATAACCCAGCTAGCATTTTGAAACTATTGCCGATACTATAGTTTATTGGATTGAAAAAAAAAATAAAGGAAAAATAGGTGGATTAAAAGGATGAATATGGATTACTCAAAACATAAAAGAAAAGGATGATAAGAAAATATAAAAGACTAAAACAAAGGGATGGAATATATATGGGTTACTCAATAGTTCAATCGAGTGAAAACATTTTATGTTTTGATTTCTTAAAATATATGTTTGATTTTATTTTAACAAGAAATTTTTAAATAAAATATCGTCATGGAGATAAGATAAAATACTAATTAATGAAAATGACATTATTTTTAAAAATAATAAAAATTATTTTTTAATATTTTCATTATATTTTAGAAATATAAACTATTACATACTTCAAAAGTATTTCATCTCCTTATTAATAAATAAAATTACAATAATTTTAAAAAATAAAAACAAAATATTTTTACAAACTAAATTAGTCAAAAGGTTACAAGTAGTTGGTTTTGGAATTGAATAGAAGTTGATGTTACTTTGGTTGTATGTATTGGGTGCATTGAATATAATTGGGGTGGAAGTAGTATAAATAGAAAAGTTAAAGTGATAATGTGAGCAGTAAATCTGCTAATATTATGCATCTTCTGATTTGGTTGTTAGAATTTTGTGACTGGACCAATAATTTGCTTTTGCTTTTGTAAATAAAAATAGAAATGGCTTTTGTTTTTCAGTAAGAGTTTAGTATATTCCGAAAGATTCAATCTTTATAGGTGAGATGATAATCATAATAGTATTTGTACTGAGGTTTTAACAATTAATGCTGCTATCATTAAATTAAAACAAACTAAATAAATGAACAGAACATTTTTAAACCAAAGTGTGACACACTGACACATTTATTTATCTCCAATAAATAAAAGTGATAAAAACAGAGGATTTGAGATCATAATTAAAATGTTAATTTAATAATAAATAGATATATGAGTGGGACATAAGCAGCAAAAAATGGGAAAGAAGTGGGATTACTTGCATAAAATAGCGTATTAGAATATTTTTTCTGACAGAAGCTTGTTAGAATATACCAAAATAAAATACTCCATGTGAATAATAAAAAATGTAATTAAACTTGTTCAGCAATTCAACCTCTTGCAGGTTAGTCTCCTCAAGCATAAGGGTACAGTGCAGTCATAAAATTTATCATAAAACTTGCTATATGGATACGAAAAAGATGAACAAATACTATTTATATGAATTTCGTAATCGTCAAATATAGATAGTTGAATTGATTTGCAAAACGATTATTACAAATTTATTTTTTGTTTTGACAAGCACCTTAGTTCTTACATAATTGACATCTTGTTTATAACTTTCTTGACTGTAGCATGTTATTACTAAAAGCTTCTTTCACTAAAATAAGAGTATACTAATACTACGACTATACAAGATTACTAATAAATTTACATATTATTAAATTAAAATATTTAAAATACACAAACGTGTATTCTATTTTTTATGACTTATGTCATAGAGGAGAGTAGCTATACAACGTTAAGGTTCATATCTTAGACACTATTTTTTCATCTCACGATACAGGTGTCTAATATATAATAAGTTAAGGTTTATATCGGCTAAAATAACTCTCATTGACTTAAAAAAAAACAAAAACTCTCATTAAAGATGCTCTAAATCCTGTTGGGAAATTGACATGGGATATATTTCTATTTATATTTATTTTATTTATTAACCACATAATAAATATGTTAATTATGATATTTATTCTAAGATATTTTAATGTGTTATTTAATAAAGTCAAAATTAATCTATTGAAATACAAAAATATCTATTTAAGAAGTTTGCCTATGTGAGACATATGTTCTTCTTGACCTATCTATTTTATACGTGAATTTTATGGTGGATTATTTTTATAAGTGGTCCACCGTAGATTAATACTTAAAAATCATCAAAAATTCTAATGAAATTCAAAAATAATCTTTAAAAATAATAGTTTGTAACTCTCCTTATCTCTATGAATAAAATGGTGATCCGATTGATGTCGATTCAATACGAAATGCATATTTATTTTTCTTTATTTTTATCAAACCGATATTATTTAAGTAACAATCTCGATTAAAAAAAAAAAAGACGATCATCAACGTCTACAACTTAAAAATAACATTTATAATCATAAAAATTTTAAATATTTTTTAAAAATAATTCATAATTGATATTGATTCATATTAGAATTTTCACTTTTTTATATTAACTGTTCTTAAGATGTTCAATCATACGTTCACAAAAAAATATATTCAATAACAAAATATACCATGCCACGTCATATATAATATTACTAAAAAGTCCACCAAGTTGATACATAAAACAGTTCAGATAATTCGAAATATATTATTTATTTTAAAAAACTATAGGAATCATTTATTAATGTTACTCAATACCATACATATATAATAATGCATTACTACTAAGACGTGTGTATGTAAGTCATAGGCGGCTATCCTTTGGTCGAAATTTGACATTGATTGAATTTCGAATGCTTCAAACAAAGACAACATAGAAAATCTTCCACAAAACATCACCAAATATCAATACTTATAAACCTTTACTTTTAATATCTTCATGAATCATGCCAACATGAAAGTCAAACCTAAGGTTATTCTACATAAAATTCTCATCACAAACAGAGCAACTTCCAACTCTAAAAAAATGTTTGATTCTTGGATGAATAAAAGTTCCAAAATTTTATCAATCCTCTCTCTAATAACATTTTCAGCCATAGTTTTTCTCATACAAGGTGATCATGTTATCCAACATGATTCAATTATACTCCATGCTACATATAAAGAACCTCTTGTGATGTTACAAGCTAAAAAGTCAACTCTTAGTACTCTTGGTCAAAGTTACAAACCTTTACATTCCATGCAAGAGGACAAAGATGAAATTGATTTTTCAAATCAAAGCGTGCTAATTGCTCCACTCAATGTCACAAAAGAACAAAGAATTGCATGGTTTAAAGGGAAGCTACAAGATTTCAAGATTCTAAAGTCAAACAAGTTGTCAAAAAAATTCCATGCTAGAATTCAAGGATTTCTCAAAAATGAATCATGTGAGTCTCAATTCTTCATGACATGGATTTCACCTTCAAGTTCATTTGGGTCAAGAGAGTTTTTGGCAATAGAAAGTATTTTCAAAGTCCAACCTCAAGCATGTTTGACAATTTTATCAAGAACTTTGGACTCAAATCATGGTTATAAAATTCTCAAACCATTCATTGATAAAGGGTTCAAAGTTCAAGCTTTGACACCAAACTTGTCATTTTTGTTCAAAGGGACACTAGCTGAATCTTGGTTTCATGAGTTAAGAAAAGGGAAAAAAGATCCTGGTGAGATTCCTTTGTTTCAAAATCTATCTAACTTGATAAGACTTTGTGTTCTTTATAAATATGGTGGTGTCTATTTAGACACTGATTTTATTCTCATGAAACCATTAAATGGTTTGAGGAATTGTATTGGAGCACAAAGCATGGATTTTGGTTCTAATCATTGGACTAGATTAAATAATGCTGTTCTTATTTTTGATATGAATCATCCACTTCTTCTTAGGTTCATTAATGAATTTGCCTTGACTTTTGATGGAAACAAATGGGGGCATAATGGTCCTTACCTTGTTTCAAGAGTTGTTGAAAGACTTGGGAAAAAACCAAGTTTGAAATTTACAATATTGCCACCTTTGGCTTTTTATCCAGCTAATTGGAATAAGATAGTTGGTTTTTTTAGAAAGCCTAAAACTAGAGGTGAAGAAAAATGGGTTGAAGCCAAATTGATTCAACTTAGTGGTGAGACTTATGGGATTCATCTATGGAATAAACAGAGTAGTGGATTGGTTATTGAAGAAGGAAGTGTCTTAGCAAGAATTGTATCAAATCATTGTGTCTTTTGTAAGTTTTAACTCTATAGTTTTTTTTCTTCTAATGTATAGGAACACTTGTGTGATGTAAAGGCTAGCACTACAAGTTGTTAAGGAATTTTCTTTTAATATATAGTTCTCTACTTGATGATTTCAAACAAGGTTTTAAATTGAGTTCGAATTGCAACCATTGATATTATAGATTATCGCGATTAAATGCAACACGTGCAATGTTAATTGTATTTGTATAGTTGTTGCAGAGACAAAAAAATCTCAATATTGCAATCCAAATTGCAATTGTTGACTTTTTTTTCTTCTTAAAATTTGATTTTCATCGTGTTCAAAATCAAAATCCAACAAATCAAATGCAACATTGGTCATGGTTATGTTGTTGCTATAGAGATATAAACAAATATAAGGTTGCAATTTAAATTGTAGTCGCAAACTTTTTCTTTAAACTATGATGTCAAATAGATTCTAAATCAAAATTCAATATCAATAAAAAGGCTATCATAATTTTCTACCCCAAATTCGAAATTTAAATTTTCTTAATCTCAAATGGAATTTGAATCTTCTACGTCTCCACGAACTAAATCCGGGCAATTTCCTAAAAGATTTTTTTCTACTCAATTGATGCTTACCCTTTTTGGCATTTTTATGAGAACCAAAATCTTCATCTTCATCCATGTGACTACCCTTTGAAGCTAACTCACTTTCTCTATCAATAAATGAAAAATTTGTGGATCCAATCTGTTTAATCAAGTCCCAAGGGTCTTGAAATTCTCTCTCTGAATCACTATCCCACAAAGAAATAGGCTTCATTATAGGTGGACCACTATAATAATCAAAATGGTTTGATAAACTTGTATGCTCCATGTCAAATAATCTCCTCATGGATGTGCTTCCACCTTTCATCAACTCCAACAAACTGCTAGATTTAGATTTAGATGAAGATGACAAAGATGATGATGTTGATAAATATAAAGATTGTTGGTAGTGTATAATTTTCCTGATTTTTTCCTTTTGATATTGTGTGTTAATAAACCAATGGGACTCTTCCTCTGTTTCCTCAGTAATTTCATGTGACATGTTTTCTATAAGGTTTTCAAAAATTTGTATGATTTTAAATAAATTTTCATTATGCAATTATTTTAGTTTTATGGAGAAGAAATAACACAATGGACAAAACTAGAAACGGCAATAGTATCTATAAAGAATTGTATGAAGCCGGCTGAATTTGAGATTTGTTGATGTAGAATAAGAAAAGATCGAACATATTTTCTTATTGGTTACAATAACTCCCCTCAATGATATGGACTTGGAGAAATTCATATTTTTTATTTATTTATAAAATAGAGATATATATCGTTTTTTTAAATATAAAAAAAAAATTAATATACCCTATTTTAAAAATTAAATATTAATCTACTCAACTTTTAAAATTCATAGAAGATCACTGTTTATAAAAACAATCTATCGAATAGTACCACACTTTCAAATAACTACGATCTATCTATCTATATATATATAATAACAATAAAATAATGATCAAATATACATCCCAATTAATAAAAAAAATACAAAAATATTTAAAAAATTATAAAAATTGATTAGAATCGTGAGTAATATTATTTGCACAAATGTTTTATAGTATATGTTAACCGACATTAATTTCAATTCTAATGAGAGTGCTATTTGATTTTTTTTTCTAGTCGTTCAAATCTTAATAAATTTACTATATTTTTTTATAATTTTTTTATAACGTCCATTTTAGTAAATTTACTATATTTTTTTTTATAATTTTTTTATAACGTCCATTTTAGTTGTAATGCGGATAATATTTGTTAGAAAAATATTCCACATTCAAATTTTAGAACAAAAATGTAAAAAAAAATGTGAATTATATAGATTAATTAGTCACACTAAAATATTATTTGAATATTACTGATAATTTTAATTAAATTTTATAAGTTGTTTAATTTAAATTATTATTTTTTAATGAATTATATTATTAGTCACACTAAATTATATAGATTAATTAGTCACACTAAATTATTGTTTTTTTTTTTTTTGCGTTTATTTAATTTTAAAAAAATGTATGAAGCATGAACTCACCATTTTACATAACGACCTTGTGAAGAATTTTAAAAAATAAAATATAGTAAGTACCCCAAAGTTAGCCATTTTAATAAATTGTTTTTGGAAATGATAACCTTTCACTAATCCCAAAAATAGGGTATCAATTATGAAAAAAAAAAAAAAAAAAGAATAACACAACGACAAAATTGTTAATAGCAAAAAAACATTACAATTCAAAATTGTTAAAATTGAAAAGAATAAATATGTGAACAAATTCACAATACTCATGTTAATAATACAACGATAAAATATCTACAAATGTGACAAAACCTATAAAATAAAATTGAGGTGTTCAAAAAATTCATGGCTCCAGAAATTGTAACGTTGATTACACTAAAATCATTGATTGAATTTGAATTTAATCGAAGTTGATATGTCAATATGAACCAAAAAACACCGCAACAAGATGAGAAAATAAAACACTGCATCAAAACGACAAACAAACACAACACGGTGCTGAGATGACAAAACCACAAAAAAAAACACAAGATAAATTAAATATGTGTATATAACACTTATTTAGATAAAAGAAAATAAAATAAATCACGATGATTTTCGGACATTCTCTTCAATGGATGGAGAAGAAAAGTGACAATGAAAATGAGGCGGCTAGGTTTTGTAGTGAATGACAAAGAAGTAAAAACAACAAAAAAAATATATATATAAACTATTTAGTGATACTATTAAAAGTAACTTATTTTTATGAAATAAATTGTAATAAATGAATTAACTTTTAAAAATATCATTTTTTATAATTAGTTTTTTTTTTAAGTTATTTTTAATAGACAAGAAAATATAAATTAATTATTTAAATTGTAAACGTTGATCAAATTAATTATTGAATTTTAAAAATTAACAAATACATCTTTTAAATTGTAAAATAGTAATCAAAATAGTTAATATTTAAATTTTTATTGTTAAAAAATATGATATTTAATTGAATATTTAATCCTTTTACATTGAACTCATGTCAATGTCATCTCAATATGAATTAATTTTTTTGATGAAATTTAAAATTTTCATTAACTAACTTTTTCGTGCACAATTACAATTACTCACAATTTTATCTTTGGATAACAAAATTTCCTGAAAAATTTTGTCTCTAAAAAAATGACATTGATACGAGATCATTCTGAAAAAACTACATATTTAATTAAATTTCTACATTAAAATATCAACCAACAAAAATTTATATAAAAATTATTTAAATTAATATTTTATAATTTTAATAATATATTTATCTATTCACAAAATTTAAAACCTAACTTAAATTGAAAGAGTATAACAATTTGATAAATGAATTTGCATATTAACTAAGTTATAATTTCTAACCTCAAGTGTATTGTGTGATGTATTTGTAAAGTCACTATACTGTCTCTCTCAATCTGGCCAAACTCTCGCGCCCACTTTCTCAAGTCTCAACACTCTCCTTCCGAACCCTACACACTTCCACCGATCACTCTCTCTCTCTCTCTCTCTCTCTCTCTCTCTCTCTCTCTCTGCACTGTAAGCATTTCAAATCTCAATTTCTCTTCCTTCGCTAACTTCATTTTCACTCTAAATCACATCAACTTGTGTTCGTGTATCACTTCCTATTTTTCCGATCTCATTTCTCAACTCTGCCCAAATCCACTGTCTCTTTTTGTTTTTCTTTTGCTGAACCCTAATCCTAACGTCAGTGAATAACCCAAACCCTCTTGGTTTCTTTTTCCATTTTTCTTTTCATAGAACAATGCAGATTAATATTTAGACCTACATTTTATAAACATTTACTTAAGAACTTCATTTGCAGTGCTTAACCTACAACCAACAACTGGTTAATGTGTTTATTTATTTGTTTATTCAATGTATTTTACAACTGCTAATGCTGTTTGTTGCTGTTATTTTCAAATAGAACATATGCCCCTTTTTATGATTGATTATTACGTGATAAGGTGTATTTATCTGTGTAGGTTATTGACTACATTTGATTTGAGTTCCCACAATGGCAGTAAGTTACTTGCTACTAATCTTGTTACTAAGGTTTTTGCACAGAATCTAATAAATAGAAGAAGAGAATAGCTATTTTAGCAAATTATTTTTATTAATTATTGATGTATTTTCCATTATCATAAATGCAAAGTGTAATTAATGCTTTGGTAGTAGCGTACAGAGCATTGATCGGAGGATACACTTGAAAAAAAATAGTTAAAGATACCTTGAAAACCAAAAATGACATTCATTTTAAAACAACTTTTTTTTTTAAAGTGATACTCATTGTAAAACTGAGGGAGTGTTTTTGTTTTCTTTTCTACTTTTTTATTTTATATGTTGAATTTCTTGTATGGTGATGCTACAGATTGATAGAATTTTTAAAGATGAAGCAAGTGAAGAGAAAGGAGAGCGGGCAAGAATGGTAAGCGTGTTAAGATTTTGCTTCACTTTGGAATTGTATTGGCAAATATTGCAATGCATTAGGTTAACTATAACTAATTGTGTTTTATGATTTGGTTTTGCTTAGGCATCTTTTGTTGGGGCCATGGCTATTGCCGATTTGGTGAAGACTACCTTAGGGCCAAAGGGAATGGTAAAATCTCCACTTTGCTACTTAAATGTGCTGATAAACAATTTTATTTTCTATTACCAAGTCCTCACTAATTCACATATTTGGGAATATGGTGGCAGGATAAAATTTTGCAGTCAACAGGTAGAGGGCATGAAGTTACTGTCACTAATGACGGCGCTACAATCTTGAAATCCCTTCATATTGATAATCCGGCTGCTAAAGTTCTTGTCGGTATCCTTATAATTTTTTTATTGTAGTGGGGATAAAAGATTAGAAATTATTGGATGGTATGGTACAGGATTTTGGGCAGACCTATTAAGAAATGCTGACATCCATAACGTAAATACAAATTTACCAAACTGTGGGTAGATATTTCGAGCTTTCCAATGACTTGCCTTGGGACATAGGTCTTGGAATCTGTATTCAAATGCTTCAGCATTTTTAAAGAATACCTAAATTACTAGTATTAATCTTGTATTAGGTAAATTTTTTCGTAAAACAATAATTTTAGCCAATGTCAATATGTCAAATTGTACATATAAACAGCAGTGATGGCAGCACCAATGCACCATTGTGGTATGATGTGTTGGATATACCCTTCTATAACTATTCCCTCCATCAATTTGTCTATTTTATTCTCCCTATTCCTCTATTTTGTAAATTTTGTGACTTTATATTCTAAATCTTTTTTGTAAACGGAACATTATCAGTTTCCTCTTGTTCTAAATCTCTTTCATGTTTTTTTTGTTGAGTATGTACTATGTAGTGCGACTCTTTCCTCTTGTTCAGTGGATCTCCTCTATTTTTATATGTTTTTATTTTATTTTACTATTTTCCAGTTTTTTGTTATGCTTTTGTGTGTGTGTGGTTATATCCGCTGTGCTTTCTTCATAAAAGACAGTGCCATGTGCCATGTTATTATGGTTAATTTTGGCTTTCCAATTCCACCTTGAACTGCCATCTATTATTGGTAATAATTAAGGTGGCAAGTATTTTGGTGCTTGCAGAGCATCCAGATACTGATTGATCATTGAAGTATTGATGCGGATTTTTTTTAGTAATGTAAATATCTAAGTTTAAATTAGAAGATAACCATCCTTAATGTAAGTTAGACATTTCAAAAGTTCAAGATGATGAAGTTGGCGATGGAACAACCTCTGTTGTTGTATTAGCTGGGGAACTTTTAAGGGAGGCAGAAAAGCTGGTTGCATCTAAAATTCATCCAATGACTATAATAGCTGGTACGTTTCTTTCTTTTCAATAATGTTCTAGATACCCTGATGATGGGGATTTTGTTCGATTTTCATATTGACAAATTTCTAGCAACAACTTCATTGATTCATATTCTGAGTGTAGGAAATTAACTTCTATAAGTAATTATGTTGGTGACTAAAGCTACATTTTCCTTATTGTCCAGCCTATTATTTTTCTGTATATTGTATAGCAGATCTTTCTTTTGTGTCTAACAACTTTTAATGTTACTTTCAAAGGTTATATTGAGCTAATAAATGTTAAAAGCTGATAGTTTCAAAAATTTAGCATTCCATCTTTGTAATTAAATTAAGGACCAATTTATTGATGGATGTGACTCTGATCAAATGGTGGTAACAGAAGTCAATGAAACTATTTCGTTTTCATTTTTTTTTTCTTTCCAAGGCTGCTGCATTATTCTTCCTTTACTTTGGTTTCATTGTCAATGGACTCTTTATCGTTCCAGAAAAATGAATAAAAGTGAAAATTGTGGGAAGCATAAGAAACATAAAGTACAAAAGTTTGATAATGGTGCTTTAAAGACCATTTATAACTCCGATAGAATTTGTATGATTGTTGCCCTTCTCCAAAGGGAAGTTCTCTGTCATGATTGGTTTCAAACGATTTTCAATTCAATGAGGCCTTTGTGATTAACATCGTGTATTTGACATTATCGGATATGATCTTTAGGTTTCCGAATGGCGGCTGAGTGTGCTCGTAATGCATTGGTAGAGAAGGTTGTGGACAACAAAGAAGATGCTGGTATTTATTTTTTCTTTTGGTTGTTTATTTTGGGGGTTAGAATTTACCATTGGCTCTGTAGCCTTTGAATACAATGTTATTATTTTTCTTACAGCAGGGTCAGATATTATATCATTTTTGTGTCATAATATCTAATTGAATGAATTTACTGGATTGTGCAGAGAAATTCAGGTCAGACTTAATGAACATTGCAAGGACTACTTTGAGCTCCAAAATTCTCTCTCAAGACAAGGAGCATTTTGCAAAATTAGCTGTAGATGCTGTAATGAGATTAAAGGTGAATGGTGACTACCTTACTAATACAGAGTCTAGTTTTTGTGGATTTAACAAACAGTGTATGCACTTGCCATGTTTTCTCTTTTGTCCATTTGTAGAAAAACCTCAGTCTATAAAAATTAGATACTGATTAGATATATATACTTTTCTGCATGCTTGGCTAAATCGTAAAAGTATATTCTATTTAGAAGTGTGGTTACAATGCTTTTATACGGTCTTAAAAATTTATAATCTGTTAGCTTTTTCAATTTTTTTCCCATCCTTGAACAACAGCTTTTTATGTTTTGTAACACAATTTCATGATAACTAGTTTGGGCCTTGGAAGGCTTTGTAAAAACTATTCCCTGAAATGATGGGTTGAAGTTGGTTATATTTTTTCCAGGTTATAGCAGAATTTCACTTGTGGCAATAGTTTTTCCTTGTTTTTTCTAATGGTTTCAAAGTACACAATGTTCCCAGTTTACACTACATTTTATATAGTTATTCAGTTTTTTGTATTTCTGCGCTACCTATGCATGCAGATATACTATGCGTCAGAATTTTCGTCTTAGTGATCTTTATTGTTACAAAATGAACTATATTAACTAAATGGCTTTTCCTGTTTACATTTTCATTTAAAAATTACAGGGAAGCACAAATCTAGAATCTGTCCAGATTATAAAGAAACCCGGAGGATCACTGATAGACTCATTTTTAGATGAAGGGTAATATTATTGAAAAGTTAGAATCCTGGTGTTTCTCTTTGTATTGAGTTGCTCAAATGATTGTCATTTCAACTTCATCACTCTCCTGTATAATGAACCATTTGCATTAGTCTGGGTTACAAATAATCTTTTTGTTTCTGAGTTGTATCATATTTTTGTTTTAGATTTATTCTTGACAAGAAAATTGGTATCGGACAACCCAAACGCATTGAGAATGCAAAGATCCTAGTTGCAAACACTGCCATGGACACAGACAAAGTGAAGATATACGGTGCCCGTGTTCGTGTTGACTCTATGGCTAAAGTTGCTGAGATTGAAGGAGCTGAGAAGGAGAAAATGAAAGAAAAGGTGAACAAGATCATAGGTCATGGCATCAACTGTTTTGTTAACAGACAGTTGATTTACAATTTTCCAGAGGAGCTCTTTGCTGATGCGGGAATATTGGCTATTGAGCATGCTGATTTTGATGGTATTGAGCGTCTGGCTCTGGTAACTGGTGGTGAAATTGCTTCAACCTTTGATAACCCGGAGTCTGTTAAGCTTGGGCATTGTGACCTTATTGAAGAGATTATGATTGGTGAGGATAAATTGATTAAGTTTTCTGGTGTTGCAATGGGGCAGGCATGCACAATAGTTCTGAGAGGTGCTAGGTACTTTTTCTTGTTTTGCTATTTTAAATTCAATTCCAAGTTGTTCTTTTACATATTCAGGAATTTTAATCTATATCACTTGATATCATTATTTTTCTGTTATAAGGGTTTCTTGTTCTCGTGGTGTGTTTGTAACATTTCTATTCGCGGCAGATCATAGTATTTGTTATGAATTGCTTATTACAAATGAGTCAAATGACCTTTTTATACAGTTTCCGTGCTAGTTTATTGACAGTTAATGTATATAATTCAATTATTATTATTTTAATTATTTTAGCCAAGTACCATTTATAATTTTTGTTCAATGATTTAATTATACTGCTGAAATGTTGGACATTTTTTGCTATTATGTACATATTCTTGTATGATCATGCAAAGTCAGTTTACGTCCTTTTTTTTAGTTAGTTAGTCTATGTCCATATATAGCACCGCTCCTGTCCATTTTTATGGTTGAGGTCAAGGCATGCATGAGTAGAGAACAGTTTATTTTATCAATTTTAGATAAAAGATTTTTTTTTTATTTGCCCGTTTCTGTCTGACATATCTGTTCATGTTGCAGCCACCATGTCCTGGATGAGGCTGAGAGGTCATTGCACGATGCCTTGTGTGTGCTATCTCAGACTGTCAATGACAGCAGGGTGTTGCTTGGAGGTGGGTGGCCTGAAATGGTGATGGCAAAGGAAGTGGATGCATTGGCTAGGAAAACCCCAGGAAAAAAGTCTCTTGCAATGGAGGCATTCTCTCGGGCACTTTTGGCTATCCCAACAACCATTGCTGATAATGCTGGTTTGGACAGTGCTGAGTTGATTTCTCAGCTCCGTGCAGAGCACCAGAATGAGGGATGTACCACTGGAATCGATGTCATATCTGGTTCTGTAAGTACAATATTAAAAATTAGGTTGATTTACTTGAGGAAACATGATTTTGAAATGCTACATACATCTTGATGTATCGTATGGCCTTCAAGATGCCCTTTAGCAGGAATATCGTATTTATTTGACTTGATTATAGAATTGTTTCTGATCACTGCATTCACTCTGGTGATATCATAGTGATTTTGGTATATAACATGAAATGTCTCATTGAATATTCCAATATAAGTATGTATCTGTTTCATGCAGTCATTTCTAAATTAGATTGAATCCCTAGTAGAGTACTCATATGGCTTGTTCTTCCCCCTAGACAACTAACTTTTTAAGGAGTTTTTGGGTGCTTATCAGTGTACTATTTACTAACCGAGTATATTGTAACTTATGGATGAAGAGCACAGTGATTTTACCTCCGTTGATGCTGTATTTTAGAAAAGTATCCAGTAGGCTGCTTAGTGCAACAGTTAACATGCTTTCTTTCTGTTTTCTGTTTGGCTAACGAACTTTGACCTGTGGGTACTTCTGGTAGGTTGGAGACATGGCTGAACGTGGGATTTGTGAAGCATTCAAAGTCAAGCAGGCTGTATTACTATCTGCAACAGAGGCCGCTGAGATGATCCTTAGAGTTGATGAAATCATAACTTGTGCTCCAAGGAGGAGAGAAGACAGGATGTAATAATCTTGTCATCATCCAACTTCAGATGCTTGTATTGCAATGCCAATTTTTGGCGTATTCCTGAAATTTTCAATCTGGGACAGCAACCAAAATGGAATCACCACATAATTGGTGCTAGTTTAAATTAACATGTGTTCTTTATTTACTGAGAAAAACATTCTTTTAGATAGTTTTTCAGTCCTCACGTGTTTCTCTATGTATCTCGACTCCTTATATACGCAAATCAAGTTATTTCCCGTGTCATTTCCATAAATCAATCTGAATTTTACGTAAAGAAATGAATGTCATGAATCATGATGCATTTAAAAGGATTTAAAGTTCTATATTTACCGATAAAACAATAAGGGCTTGTTTGATTGAGTTTTTTTTTTATTTTTTGAAAACTATTTTGTAAATTAATTTTAAGAAAGTGTTTTTAAGAAGAAAATTTTAAAAATATTTGTTTGACCATTCTATTTCTAAAAACTATTTTAGAGATGAGAAAATGAAAAAAATTGTTTGGTAAGCTTGTTTTTAAAATCCATAAAATGAAAATTTTATTTGATACATATATTTAAAATTGAATATAATTATTTTATGAAGAAACTAAAATGAAGGAAATTAATTATGTAAGATATATAATAGATTTGGTCAAATTCAATGTAATTCTAGCTGTGAATTAGTGGTATTTACCGTATAGTTTTGATTGATTATAAGGCAAACGTCATTTGATCAAAAAAATAAAATACTCGTGGTTCAATTTGATTTGAATGACATTTTTAAAAATTTGATATGATCCAAATTAATATTGCTTAAATTGTATCAGTTTTTGTTGATTTAAATTACAATTATAAACTATTAATTTAATATTATTACTATAAAGTTATATATAAGTAACAAAATTTAAGCATAATATAATGAATAATATTCTAAAATTTAACATTACAAAATAACATTGATAGATTATATTTAGAATATATCAAATAGTAAAATAAATATTAAATTAAAAAAATAAGTATTATGAAAAAATTAAACAAACAAATAATAGATTGAAGTAATATTTTGTTTTTGATGAAATAAAATTTAGGGTGAGAGAATTGTGCTCCAGTCCAAGGTAGGAAATACCTCAAGATCATTGAACACTTACAGATGAATTTATATTTGTCTCCCTTCAATGATATTTACAAGAATCGTAGTTGTCTTTTTACCACTAGAGTTACATTAAAGTAATACCTCATACTAATAAAACAAAAATATATTAAAACTTTTATTTATACAATTTTATTTGATTTTAAAAAATAAATCAAAAATTTAATCTGATCTGAACAAATTTCGCAAAAGAAGGTTCAAACACGTACAATAATATTTAATTTTATACAATTTTTGGTTCCATTTATAATTTTATTTGGATCAATTTAAATGTGAGCATTCATCATCTGAATACACTTTCCTCCATCTAATAATATATTTATATATTTAGAAATATAAAGATGGTTGAATTTGAATACATTACATAATATACTGAGATCCACTCTTATATCTAATCTATATGGAGGAGGAAACTGTTTTGTTTACCTTTGTTTTTATTTATTGTGATGTACTTGAATAGGGTACCGTATTTGCTCTGTTGTATTTCAACATTAGGGTGTAATAGCAATGGTTGTATAGTTTTTAGTATCTAAAAATACAATAATTTATCTATGGTCCGTTTATTAAAAACAATTTCTATTCTTTTTATTTCTTTTTTGAGGTTTGGAATGTTTGTAGTTAATCTTCACAATTAGAGATAGATGGACATTATGAAATCAAATATAAAACATGTCTGATCAACAAGCATAATTTGTTTGGTATGATTGAGCTTACTATCCCTACATTCTATCCGATTTGGGGTATTGGGCACGCGCTAATCATAAATATTGTATTGTTTTATTTATTTTATAATATTTTATTATAATTTGATAAATATAATCATTCTATATTATTCTATCATATGTCACAATATTTAAAATATCTCACGTATATTTTTTAGTTAAAAAAATCAAAATTATCAATTTTTAAAATAAGATGATAAATTTTATAAATTTTATAAAACAGAAAAAATAGATTTAAAATTAAAATTAAGTGAAATTTGAATATTTGTCCCTTAGAGTATACACGGGTGTTTGCGAACTGGACTAGGTTACTTAACAAGTTTGTTTCTTCAGAACGTGAGTAAACACTCTCCCTGTTTCTGACGCGAGCGGCGAGCGGGGTGTCCCCACCCCAGACCGTGTTCCGGTGTTCCCTCCCACTCTCAGCCAGACGCTACCGCCTTTCTTCTCCCTTCTCCTCTCTCCTGATACGGTCGCCGCATATTCTCACCTGACCGGTTCAGTTTTCAGTCACTCCCTTCCTACTGTGTTCATCACTCTAGGTAATTTCTCTTTTTTATTCATTTTCTCTATTTATGTTCATCTCATGTAGTTTATGATTTCTGTTATAATTTGTCAGAGGAAGGAGTTGAACACATGATCTCTTTGTCCCCAAACCATCTTATCAATCTGCCGTTGTTCTTGTTATTTTTCTATTTATTTAATTTAATTTAATTTTTCAATGTAGTTTATGATTGGTGTTGTTGTTGCTGCTGCTATTTTCAAATAGAATATAAATGCCTCTTTTTGTGATTGATTATGTGACAAGGTGTATTTATCTGTGTAGGTGACTCACTACACTTGATTTGAGTTCCCATCATCCCATGTTTTGTTCTGTTTCCCTCCACTTCTCAAATCAATCACTGGAGAATAGCTTTTTGTGAATCAAACGCAACCTTAGAGTTTCCACCACCACCATCTTCTTCACTTCCTTAGTCCCTTCTGCTGTGAGAATCACCCCTCCTCCGTGTGAACAAATCGCATCCAAAACCTCACATACTAACAATGATAACAAAACGCTTCCTTTACCCTTCTAAATCCACCTTTTCTATTCGTCCCTTTCATCTTTCTTCTTATTTTTCAAGTTCAACCTCCCAAGTAGAATCTCAACCAAACAAACTCAATTCTCCTCATTCCCTTTCTGAATCCCTTTCCCACTTCCACCGTTCCATTGAAGACTATCCTAATTCACTACCCTCCTATTCATTCTGCAACACCCTCATAGACAACCTACGAAAGGCAAAACACTATGACCTTGTCATTTCTGTTCATTCTAAGATGGTCAGTGTTTCTATCTTCCCCTGTTTTACCTCCTTGAGTGCTTTGATTGAAAGTTTTGTCAACACCCAGAAGTCAAGTTTTGCTTTTGGGGTCTTGGGGTTGATGATAAAGCGTGGTTATGATGTTAATGTGTATAATATGAACCTTTTGTTAAAGGGTTTTTGTCAAATTGATGGTGATTGTGATAAGGCTTTGGATTTGTTTTCTATAATGAAGAGGAATTGTATGTTGCTTGATAGTTTTAGTTATAATACAATCATTAATGGACTTTGTAAAGCTAAGAGATTGGTTGAAGCTAGGGTTTTGTTTGAGGATATGAAGGTTGAGGGTTGTAAACCGAATTTAGTTACATTTAGTACTTTGATCGATGCTATTTGTAAAAATGAAACAGTCGAAGAAGGCTTTGCTTTGTTGGAAGAGATGGAGAAGATGGGTTTGGAGGCTGATGAGTTTGTGTATACCACTCTGATTAATGGATTTTGTAACAAAGGTGACCTTGAGAGGGGAAAACAACTTTTTAATGAGATGCTGGGAAAGAATGTTGCTCCAAATGTTGCTACTTATAGTTGTTTGATGAATGCACTTTGCAAGAAAAGGAAGTGGCAAGAAGCCTCGAAAATGTTGGATGATATGACGACTTGTAGGGTCCGTCCTGATGTTGTTACCTATACGGTTTTAGCTGATGGACTTTGCAAAAATGGGAGGGCGTCTGATGCAATTAAAGTGTTGGATTTGATGGTACAAAAGGGGGAAGAGCCGAATAATATAACGTATAACGTCATCATAAACGGACTTTGTAAGGAAGGTCGGGTAGACGATGCATTCAAGATTCTAGAAACCATGGCGAAGAAGGGGAAGAAACCTGATGTGGTTACCTACAACACATTATTGAAAGGATTATGTGGAGTTGGAAAAATTGATGAGGCAATGGACCTTTTGAATTTGTTATTAAGCAAGGAGTTCCATATGAAGCCTGATGTTTTTGCGTTTAATTTGGTAATCCAGGGACTTTGCAAAGAATTGCGTCTTCATGATGCCAGGAAGGTCTATTCTACAATGGTTGAAAAAGGGCACTCAGGTAACATAGTAACTTACAACATTTTGATCGACGGTCATCTAAATGCTGGAAAGCTTACCAAGGCATTTGAGTTATTTAAGTATGCAGTAGATTTGGGATTTTCCCCTAATTCAATGACCTATACTGTCTTGATTAATGGTCTTTGCAAAATGCAAATGCTAAGTATTGCAAAAGGACTTTTTAGTAAAAGAAGAGCTTCCGGAATTAGACCTGCAGTAACAGAATACAATACACTAATGGCATCCTTGTGCAAAGAAGGTAGTGTAGAGCAGGCTAGGAATTTATTTCAAGAAATGAGAAATGCAAATCATGATCCTGATATTCTCTCGTTTAATATAATAATCGATGGAACTCTCAAAGCTGGAGATGTTAAATCTTCTAAGGAATTGCTATTGGAGATGCTTAACTTTGGTTTGGTCCCTGACAGCATTACCTTTTCTATATTAATAAACAGGTACTTAAAACTGGGGGAATTGGATGAGGCGAAGTTGCTCTATGAGAGAATGGTCTCTTGTGGTCATGTACCAGATGCTGTGTTGTTTCATTCTTTGCTAAAGGGATATAGTTTAATGGGAGAGACGAAAAAAATTATTTCGGTGCTTCAACAAATGGCTGATAAGGATGTTGTTCTCGACTCGAAATTAACTTCTATCATCTTAGCTTGCATTTGTAAAGTCTCAAAAGATATTGATATAGACAAGATACTTCCAAAATTTTCACAACATACATCTGTAGGATCAAATATTAAATGCAATGAACTTTTGATGAAATTGAATAAGGTTCATCCACAGCTTCAATTGTTTGTTGCGTGATGGTTTTTGTTTGCATGAAGTTATGAACATGATGCCGTGGCTCTCAAGTAAGTTCTGTTTTGTCTCTCATTAAATTAGTCATGCTCTGTGATTTATCTATTTTTATTGCTCATGTTTTATGGTAATAATTGACAAGATGGTTTAGTTTCTTTTCAGATTGCTGCGAGTCTAATGCTTGGCTAGGACAAACTTGTTAGTCGTCGGTTTTTGATTAGGTAAAAAGAGGTCATGGCATCAACTGTTTTGTAAACAGACAGTTGATTTACAATTTTCTGGAGGAGCTCTTTGCTGACGCGGGAATATTGGCTATTGAGCATGCTGATTTTGATGGTATTGATTGTTTGGCTCTGGTAACTGGTGATGAGATTGCTTCAACCTTTGACAATCCTGGGTCTGTTAAGCTCGGGCGTTCTGACCTTATTGAAGAGATTATGATTGGTGGGGGTAAATTAATTAAGTTTTCTGATGTTGCAATGGGGCAAGCATGGACAACAGTTCTGAGAGGTTCTAGGTACTTTTTCTTCTTATGTTATTGTAAATTCCTATCAATGTTCTTCTTTTACATGTTCAGGAATTTCAATCTGGATAACATATCACTTCAGATCATCATTATTCTGTTATAAGTAACTGCGTTGGTGACTAAAGCTACATTTTCCTTATTGTCCACCCTATTATTTTTTTGTATATTGTATAGCAGATCTTTCTTTTGTATCTAACAACTTTGAATGCTACTTTCAAAGGTTATAGTGAGCTACTAAATGTTAAAAGCCGATAGTTTCAAAAATTTAATTGTTCCATCTTTGTAATTAAATTAAGGACCAATTTATTGATAGGTGTGACTGTGATCTAATGGTGGTAACAGGAGTCAATGAAACTATTTCATTTTCATTTGTTTTTCTTCCCAAGGCTGCATCTATTGGACATGCTGATTTTGATGGTATTGAGCGTCTGGTTCTGGTAACTGGTGGTGAAATTGCTTCAACCTTTGACAACCCAGAGTCTGTTAAGCTTGGGCGTTGTGACCTTATTGAAGAGATTATGACTGGTGAGGATAAATCGATTAAGTTTTCTGGTGTTGCAATGGGGCAGACGTGCACAATAGTTCTGAGAGGTGCTAGGTACTTTTTCTTTTGTTATTCTAAATTCCTTTCCAATGTGGTTCTTTTACATATTCAGGAATTTTAATCTATATAACATATCTCTTCATATCATCGTTTTTCTTTTATAAGGTTTTCTTGTTCTCGCGGTGTTTTTGTAATACTGCACTGTCTATTCGTGGCAGATCATAGTATATGTTATGAATTGCTTATTACAAATGAGTCAAATGACCTTTTTATACTGTTTCCGTGCTGGTTTTTTGACGGTTAATGAATTCAATTATTATTGTTTTATTTTTTTAGCTAAGTACCTTTTATAATTTTTGTCCAATGATTTAATTATACTGCTTAAATGTTGGACATTTTTTGCTATTACGTACATATTCTTGTACGATCATGCAAAGTCGGTTTAAGTCCTTTTTTTTTTACAGTTAGTTTATGTCCTTATATAGCACCGCTCCTATCCATTTTTATGGTAGGTCAGGGCATGTATGAGTAGAGAACAGTTTTTTAACAATTTTGGTTGAATGCTTTTTTATTTTTATATGCCCTTTCAGACTGACATATCTGTTCTTGTGGCAGCCACCATGTTCTTGATGGGGCCGAGAGATCATTGCATGATGCCTTGTGTGTGCTATCTCAGACTGTCAATGACAGCAGGGTGTTGCTTGGTGGCGGGTGGCCTGAAATGGTGATGGCAAAGGAAGTGGATGCCTTGGCTAGGAAAACCCCAGGAAAAAAGTCTCTTGCAATGGAGGCATTCTCCCATGCACTTTTCGCTATCCCAACAGCAATTGCTGATAATGCTGGTTTGGACAGCGCCGAGTTGATTTCTCAGATCCGTGAAGAGCACCAGAATGGGAGATGTACCACTGGAATGGATGTCATCTCTGGTTCTGTAGGTACAATGTTAAAAATTAAGTGGATTTACTTGAGAAAACATGATTTTGAAGTGCTAGATTCATCTTGATGTATCGTATGGTCTTTGTTTCTTTTTTCATTTGGGTTGGTTGCTTCAAGATGCACTTTAGCTGGAGTATCTTGGTTTTTGACTTGATTATAGAATTGTTTCTGATCACTGCATCAGTGCATTCACTCTGGTCATATAATAGTTGATTTTGGTATATAACATGAAATGTCTCATTGAATTTTCCAAGATAAGCATGTATCTGTTTCATGCAGTCATTTCTAAATTAGATTGAATCCCTAGTAAAGTACTCATATGGCTTGTTCTTCCCTCTGGACAACTAGCTTTTTAAGGAGTGCTTGGGTGCTTATCAGTGTACCATTTATTAACCGAGTATATTGTAACATAGGGATGAAGAGCACAGTGATTTTACCTAGGTTTATGCTGTATTTTGGAAAAGTATCCAGTAGGCTGCTAGCTCAACAGTCAACATGCTTCCTTTCTGTTTTCTGTTTGGCTAACGTACTTTGACCTGTGTGTACTGAGGGATTTGTGAAGCATTCAAAGTCAAGCAGGCTGTATTACTATCTGCAACAGAGGCCGCCAAGATGATCCTTAGAGTTGATGAAATCATAACTTGTGCTCCAAGGAGGAGAGAAGACAGGATGTAATAATCTTGTATCATCCAACTTCAGATGCCTGTATTGTATTGCCAATTTTTGACATATTCCTGGAATTTTCAAGCTGGGACAGCAACCAAAATAGAATCACTACTGAGAATTCGGTTGATTTATTTGAGTGAACATGATTTTGAAATGCTAAATCTCAATGTATCATACCATCGTCTATTTTTTTTCTTTCCATTTGAGTTGGTCTCTTCAACATGCACCTTAGCAGGAATATCTTAGTTATGTGACTTGATTATATATTTATTTGTTGTCTTTTTGCTGGTGGGATTTCCGATCTCTGCATTCTCTCTGGTCATATCAGTGATTTTGGTGTATATTATAAAGTGTCTCATTGAAATTTCCGATATAAGTAGCCATTTTTTGATGCAGTCATTTCTTAATTAGATTCACTCCTAGTGTTGGTGGAGTTAGGATATGTATGATAGATTGCTAGTGTGATTCACTCTTAAATCCCACAGCTGAGTAGTTTGAGTTGCTTGGAGTACTAAGTAACTATAGCAGCGTTCGATATGCAAAAATATATATAAATTTTAGGCTTAATTGCAGATTTGGTCTCCCTATTTTAGCTGATTTGCAAAAGTAGTCCATCCATTTTGTTTCTCCCCAGTTTTGGTCCCTCAAATAGAATTTTGGTCCAAAATTTGATGAAATTTTATTTTTTTGCATTTATTTAAGTCACATCACGCCTCAAAATTTTATTTGCAACAATTGTACTTGGAATCTATGATTATAAATGGTGTAGTACGACTTTAAAAAATGAAATTTCATTAAGTTTTTGACCAAAATTCTGTTTGGGGGGACCAGAACTGGGGAGAAACAAACTGGTGGTACTACTTTCGCGATTCAGCTAAAATAGGGGATCAAAACTGCAATTAAACCTAAATTTTATTCAAAACCATTATATTATATATCGAAAGAGTAGAATGAAAAAGTGGTATTTACGATTTCATTTGATCTATCACGAGCCTGTTTTAGTGTCACAATTTTTTTAAACTTATTTGATGAAAAGAAACTTTTGGGGTTCTTCCCCCTTGACAACTACTAGCTTTTAGGGAATGCTTATGAGTGAAACATTTATCGAGTATCGGTAACTCAGTCTATTATAGAGAATGATTTTGAAGGATAAGTTCATATTTTAATATTATAATTGAGATTTTAAAAAAATAATAAAAATTATATATAATAATCATATAACATTCCTATCAAACTTCATTCATTTTTAGAATGGGGATTTTGAAGCATTCAAAATCAAGCAGTCTGTATTGCTATCTGAGATGGTCCTTATGGGTCTCTTTGTGAGTTGGGTTTTTGAAAGTAAATACTTTAGAGGGATAACAAAATGGCATAATGTAATAATTAATAGTCATCATCCAACTTCAGATGTTTGTATTGCCTTGGCAATTTCTGTTGTAACAAAAATTCTTTTAGATGGTTTTTTAGTCCTTACATGTTTATGTATGTATTTCAACTCCTTCTGTGTTGTCATTTCTCTAATCAAACTGAATTTTACATGACGCATATAAAATTTAAAAGGATATATAGTTTTTTATATATTGAGCGAACAGTAATTCTAATCAAAGTTTTTCAGTTCACATAGTGTATCTCAACTCCTTATATACCCAAACCAAATCCCAAACAATTTGAATAAATATGACACATTAAAAAGCATATTGCAATTTCCATAAACATATTGGGTTCTACGTAGAGAACCGAATACCAAAAGCATTAAAATCTTTTTTTTTTTTTCTTTTCTTGTTGCCTCAACATTACTCATGATTTAATGGTTATCCAAGAATTCAATAAGAAAAGGAAAATCAATTTGTTCATAAAAAAATTGATCGATTAAATAATAATGTTAAAGCAATCGTTGTTAAATTTATAAACCATTTGCAATATCAGGTGATGATGTAGACTACCAACAATGGAAGAAAGTACTATGAATGTATCTATATTCTATAATCATAATCCTATCCTGTGGGAGAATGTGAAATGAACGTAAAAAAAACAATAGAACGTGAAAAGTTTTGGAGACAATGGAGGCTTTTTACTTGATTTACAAACTTTGAGAGAGAGGAAATATTAAGCAGAATCATGAGAATTAAAACTGCTTTATTGATTTGCATTACATTACTACAATTGCTCTTTTAAGTTTGCTTCTTTATACATGTCATTTGTGCAACTAATTAACTGTCACATAACTACCACACTAACTATCAGCTAACTAACTGATTTTACTCATTGTAAAGCTCTATTACACTTAAGCTAATTATGAATTATATAACAACAAAAAGAGAATGAAAAGAGAAAATTGATAATCAAAGGACGGGTATTGGTATTGTTAAAGTTTGACAAGGTGAGCAATTTTGGTGTTAGGTGTAACGAGTCAGTTTGATTCAGATTTTAGGAGGAAAAAAATGTAAACCAATAAAAAATAATAGGTTTGGTTTAGTTTAGTTTAACAAAGAATGAATAAGTTTTGTCCCCGTCAAATGGTTTGACATTTCTTTAAAATTTAGTAACTTATTTTGAAAAAATTAACATTTTTCAAATACTAAGAGCATGTTTGATACATAGGATATGATAGAGACGATATATGATATAAAATTGAAATATAATAGGATATAATATGATAGTGACACCACAAACATTATCTATCATATTCAGTGTTTAATACACACGTGATAACCAACAAGATAACAACATTTTATCGTTATGTATTTGATACACATTTCATCAATATTTAAATAACAAAATCACAATTGTGAATAATTAAATATTAGTTTTTTTTTAAATTTATTTATTATATTTTAAATATTATTAATTAGCAAAAAAATACTAAAAAATTAAATAAGTAATGAAATAATATTATATTTAAAACTATCCATTTACACTACTAAATAAATAATTTATTTTTTTAAATCATGAGTAACTAAAAAATTCTATTTAATTTGTTAGAATATAAATAAAGATATGATATATATTATAGGTAAATAGCATAAATACCCTTGTAAACAAATTATATTTATTTTAAAATTTCAATTAATTTTCATATTTTTATAATTTTGAATACTAATTTATTAAATTTTATAAAAAGACAAAACTATCTTTGTGATAAAATCATAAACTTTTTTTAAATTAACTATTAATATTTCATTTTTAAGTTGAATATCAAATTCTATTAATTATTTTTATATTTATATTAGATTTATATTTTTATATTTTAGATTATATTTTATAATTTTTTATTTATATCTTATTATATTTTAATTTTATATTTTAAATTATATTTTATAAGAGTAATTGAGTAAATTAATGTTTTTATCTTATCCTGCTAGTTCCTAATCCAGTTCATATTCAGGATAAAAATTTCAACTAGAAAGAAATGATATGACAGAGTTATAGATTAACTTATCATATTATGTTAGTATATCAAACACTAGATTCAAACATGATATAATAAGCTTTTTATACTACTAAAATAAGAATATAACCTACAACGAAAAAAAATTAATGAATAAAAAGTACATAAATAAAACATACTTTTTAAGACAACACTATTAATATAGTCGAAACAAAATAAATAATAATATAATAGTAATTTGGTTTGAGTCTCTTATAATCTATTTCGAATAACGTGAAACTAATATTTGAACCAACAAACGTCTATTTCAAATAACGTGAAATTAATATTTAAACCAACAAACGTCAAATTGAATTGATGTGATTTGGACACGAATATGAAAATTGGACCAATTTATTTGTTTCAATTAGATCTTCGAGTTCATCAGTTATTGGTTTTTTTTTTTTTTTTTTACATCTCTAGTGACAAGTACTCCTAGATATGAAGCTATTGTTTGCTCATCTTTTTAATGGATATTGCACTTCATCATTAATTTCTTTCTAGGATATTCCTCTACTAAGATGGTCTTAAGACAAATATTCTAAAGTTGAATGATGTTGTCTTTAGGGGTGTGCAACAGTTTCGGCAAAACTGAACCAAACTATGCTATTTGGATTGGACAATTTTATTAATGACTCTAATTCTGAACAAACTCAGTCAAATTCGAAGAGATACAATTCGGGTATCAGACACTGAATATTATATTTACATGTCTGTGTATTCAAACCAGTCATCTTCTTATTATATATTAATATTTTTTAATAAATATGATGCCGTGCGGTGTATTGTGTAAGTTTTCTCTATATAATCTTTTGAACTTTTTAGTAAAGTAAAATGTGAAAATTAAGATTATAAATATCATATTTATAGTTAAAGTAAAATGTGAAAATTAGGATTATAAATATCATATTTTCTTATATGTTTTCATTGCTCCAGATTTTAAAATTTTGATCCAACGTTTTAGATATAATTATTGTGTTGCAACTCGATCAACTCAACCCAAATGAATTTGTTATGCACGAGTTTGGTTCGATTTGAATTTTATCTAAATTTTTTGTAAATGGAACCAAACCAAACCATATATTTTTTATCAACTTAAACATCATATTTAGTCAAAATCGAACCAAATCGACTCACAAACACTCCAAATTATCTTGAGAATAATAAGGAGGTGCAAATTTAAAGGTTAGTACTCAACTTCTATTATTATTAACACCATTAATATTTATTGTTGTGCATTTAGAAAATCAGTTTGAAGTTTTTAAATTTATTTGCCATTAAATGATTGTTGGAACGAATAATTATACGTTGCAAAATTAAAAAAAATAAATAAGTGCTCGTAGTAGGTCATTACTATTGCTCATTAGAACAACAATGACATTATCTTGTTTTATAGATTCCCTTCACTTGGTATAATCTATATTGCAGCCAATTTCACCTAATGTTGGTGCCAAATTTTTTTTTAATATTATAGTATTTTGCAATATAGTTACTGGGTTGATGTTATTTTTTATAAGGTGGATTTCAACCGAACCGTCAAAGTTGACCGAAATAGTTCTGTACTCACACCATAGTCAATTTAGAAATATTAAAGTATATCTATCTTTATAACATAAAGATTCTGGTATTTCCAGTAATGAAATCTTTTCCCAACCCAATATTTGTGATTAACCCATTTAAACTCCTTTGATAAATTACAATATCAAGGATACCAATAGACAAATGCAATGACATGAAATTATGGGGTGATAACATGCTGGCAGAAAGATTCATCCATCATGAATTATGATTCAAGATACATTATACATATTTTTTTTGTATAAATAATAATAATAATATTTGTCACTCAAAGAATATCACATGAAGAGTAGAAGAAATCACATGCGGCCCATGTGAATATAAAAACGGGTCCACGTTCCATTCTTAAGGGCATGAAGTGAGTGATTAAACAAGTCCCACACACAACCCATTAACACTACAAAACCTATCTCTCTACACATTGGTATCTTTGGAAACATGCAAAGTAATAATGAGGATTGAATCTAGCTACTACCACAAAAAATAAATTATAAATGGCAAACAAAAATCTTTATACAATCTCAAAAAGTAGACATAAAATAAAAAGGAAGATACCAAAACACATGTAATAATTTAATTCATTACCCTATGCATTTATAGCAAAGGAATCATAACCATTCTCCACACTATTTTTTTTAATCAACTAATCTTAAAAAGGGTAAAAGAAAAAAAAACTATATAATAAAACAAAGGAAAAAAACTTGCAAAACACACACATACATCCAGCACACACACCAAATGAAGGGGTGAAGTATTTTACTACTATATCCCTCCATGTATGTTACAAAATATTGAGGGACCTATGATGAGAGAATAATAATAAGAGTATATTGAGGTGAGTGAATTGTAATTTTCAATGATGAAGAGCATGAGGGGGTGGTGCTCCTACCATAGATGGTGGAATAGGAGGCTTGCATTGGTAGCACTTAGCAAAAAGCCCAAATGTGTCAATTTGTCTAATGAAGTTTGTCATACTAGCCCATCCTCCAAACCCAAACCCAACCACAAAAACCCATACCACAATGAATGCATTCAAAATATACATTGCTGTCCAACTTGGCATGAAAAAAGGAGGCTTCTCAGCAGCATTCTACAAAATAATAATGAAACAAAAAGTTAGATCATTAATTTGAGACTATACGGTTCAAATAATTTAAAATCTAACAATATAGTATTGCATTACTCACAAACATACCATAAATAGAAATAGAAGCAATAATGATGCCACATAGAAATTATTTTCCAAAAATATTTTCCAATGTTGTCCTAATTTGTGAATAATTGGGGGAAATATATCAATCAACTATGCCAGCTCAATTTAAGCATATAGTACGGTAGAGTAACTGTAGTATGTATGTAGCAAAATAACTAAACGAAAATGACTTCCCACCAGTTTCCACCTCTTTTCCTAATGTTTCCAAATTCAAGCCTTAAATGCTTTTGTACATTTTCTCTTCTCTCTCTTAAACTATAGTGGTCACTTTAATTTAATAGTGGAATATAGGAGAAAGTCCCCATCAAGTGCGGATGTCTAAGGAATGTTAAATCACAATTCTACCCTCCACTCATATCAGATAATTACAATAATGCCATGCATCATTTAAGGAAATTCCATGTAAACATTATTTTTTCTTCAACCAATCTTTAGTACACATGAGTTTGGAATCAAATCTCTAACTATATACTTTCGGTTATCTATCAACTGTTTGGTACCATGTTCATGCTATTCCACATGTACTACTTTAGTCTCCAATACAAACAAAAAAAGTAAGTCATTTTTTTATTAAAATATAAGCAAATATAGTTACTTACTTATAATGTATATCCTAAAATACTCTTTAATTAATTTAAGTTTTATTTTCAATGACTTTTATGGAACAAGCTTCCATGAATGACATTTTTATAATACACTTATTTTTTAGGACATCAATAAGATTAATTACATTTAACTTTTTTTTTTTAAGTGTGAAGTTAGTTATTTTTCTTGACATGAGGAAGTATAAAATAACATGTATAAGTGTGATGATATATGTGCATATTTTATCATTAAAAAACATCTTAAAAGCCTATTAGGCAGATAATTAGGTAACAATCATATCATACTTCTATATGTAACCTAATTAAATCATATGAATAAGTCAAACTTCATGACAAAATGCCTATCAAAGACAAGTGATATAACATATATCTTTTGAAGTTATCTTAGGATAATGACACATACTCCCTCTTGTCTCAAATATAAGCAAAAAATGGTCATCGAAATTTGAAGTATTTAGTCCAAAATTAAAACTAAATACATCAACTTTCTTTGACTCATCTTTTGTTATATTTGAGATCGGAGAGAGTATGTGTCATTTCCCAAAGACATCTAATTTAGATTGATCATTAAAAAACAAACTTAAGACTATTAATAAAATAATTAGGTAGCCATCATAGAATAATACTAAATATAGCTTTTTCAAATGATCCAAATAAACCAATCTTAGATTATGTAAAGAGACTTACATGAAATAAAAGCCTAAAGAAAAATCATTACCCTAACAATGAACATCTTTTTTTCTTACTAACTAACAATACACATCTATTTCATAACATAACATGAAATAACTAAATCTAATCCTATGATGTAGAGTGTCTTGAAAAGATTTGGTTTGTAACAAAATCTTTATTATAAACTTTTAATTGTAATTTTGATTTCGTACTTTCCACATAAATTTTCAAAAACAGGAAACATAGTAAAACAAGTGGCATATTTTATTTACAATGAAAAATGAAAATAGAAAATAGAAAATATTTTCACAAACCAAACAGACGCTAAATTTTTTTAAAAACATCGAAAGATTTACCTGTCTCGCAGAGGCTTTTCGGTAAGTGAGCATATGAGCGGCGGAAGGAATGATGTAGACAGTGAAGCTAACAAGAAGAGCTCCAACAGCAGAGTTAATTGGTCCAAAGAAAGGAAAAATTATGGCCAAAAACCATATAGGTATCACCACTGGTAACCTTGCTAGTGCCCTTAAACAAATGCTTTTTGTGTCATGCATTCCAATTACCTTCTCCCATACAAAGTACAATGGAGTACAAGCAAATCCAAATGTGATGAACTGCACCAATTTATTATGGGAAAAAAATTAGAATCCTTTATTTTTAATTTTAGTTCATATATTGTAACATTTTTTTTTATAATTTAACAAAAGGCATCATCAAGGTAAACCAATGCATTTATCGTGGTGCTTTTGTTGCATAAATTTGGTTTTATTTACCACTTTACTAGTCTAGTTTTTTATGAGTTATTTTGGTGACCATATCTATATTAAAAAAAAAGTATTAATTAATTATATCTTTTCACAATACATATTAATATGAAAGATAAATTGATATGAAAATAATAATATAGTTTACCAATTAAATTAAGTTTTTATTAGTCTAATAAAAGGTGGGAAACTATTTGGCAGTAGTTCTCTTTTTTGACAGGGAAATGAATTTTATTTTTTATTTTTATGTTTTGTGAAATTCTAATACTCTTCAATTTATTTCAAAAGTAGATAATCTTAGTTCACTAACATGACAATAGGTGTTAATGAGATAATTATAATTGATTAACAGAGTAAAAAAAATTGATTTTCAAAGAAGGTTTAATGAGTTCGAATATAATCCACATAATCTTAATACTATATATAAAAAAGATTTTGTTATAGTTTAAGGAACATTTATTGCAAGTTTTTTACATGACAAGTGATATAACATATATCTTTTGAAGTGATTTAAGTAAATATCAAATAATTATAATTGATTAACAGAGTAAAAAAAAATTAAAACAAAAATTACCTGGTGAATAAGCATAAGGATAACGGCGGCGTCACGGAATCCGTTTTTTGGGAGGAGAGAGAAAGCATTGGAATGGTTAAGAAGTTCATCACCAAAGGCCCAATAAACGGCAGAAGCAGAAGGAATCGTTAACGTGAAAACGTACAAAGTTGCCAGCAAGTATATGTACTTGAATTTCTGTGGCTTCCACATGGCGTGCATAATCTCACTGCAATCCAATGCAAACATTTTATTTTTTTATTTTTAATTGGTTGTGACTTTGGAAATTTCTATAACCAGCTAAAGATATTATAACTCACTTTTCTTTACTCTCTTGGCACCATTACCACTTTGTTTTTACTATACATTATTATTTTTACAATCTACACACAAAAGGGACTAGTAGTACAATATAGTGGGAGCCAACCAAACATCATATCTTATTTTTTAATAATAAAGAGATTAGATTAGGTAAAAAAGACAAAGAAAGTGAAAAGGTAAAAACCATTCTAAGGAGACATTACTATTTAATTATTTTATATTTTAGCAAAATAATATTGCTGGTGATTTACTTGGTTTGTTGTGACACTGACTTGTGTGTACTACTAAGCTTGTGAGGGACCTAAGTAGTATACTCAATAAGAGTTATTTTTGCAAATGTTAATATAATACTACTTCTGTTTTGAAATAATTGATCAATTTATAAAAATATTTATTTTAAAATAAATAATTATTTTAATTTTTAATATATATTTTTCAATTAATATTATTTATAAAATTTTTAATTCATTTTTATTGTACATTTACGATATTATAATTCATTAATATTTATCAAAAATAATTTAATAAAAATGATATTTTCTCTTTATTAATATATTTTTTTAATAAATAAATGACTTATTTATTTTGGAGACAGAGAAATATATTAATAAAATTATGTTAATTTTTTAGATTTAAACCAAGAACCTTGTCTAAATCTTTGTTGGTATTTCTTAAGTCAACAATTAATATTGAGGAGCTAATTAATTATGATGAACTAAAAAAAATACAATAACCTGACAGCATGTGTCATTAATTAAATTGATTAAATTGGACACTATTGTCTTACGGTGATTAGAAAAGAACAAATGCTATTATGACAAACGTTATGACCTTATGATGACATCTAGCTTGGAAGCTATAATGATTTTTTGAACTTAGTGATGCATTTACATTATACTCCTTCTCCCTATGCAAAATTCATGGATAATAAAAAAATTATTGGAGTAATAAATTTATCTAAAATATTTTTTATTTTAATAAATCATTCTCGTAATTATATTGATATAATAAAAACTAATAAAAATTAAAAAAAAAATCAATTGTAAGTAAAATAAAATTATTAATGCATATTAAATTTTACAGAAAAAAAGTGAAAAGAAATCCTAGAGGGAGTAGACTTCACATAAATTTTATTATCCAATATAGTTTATCTTCCTTTGATTTTTCTTCCTAGCAAGTATGTGAATTATTATTTCCTCAAAAAAAACAAAAGATGTTGCATGATTTTTCCTATGATCTCGAAAAAAGATGTAACCGGCAAAAGCTGCTAAGAGAAGCTAGGAAAAAGAATCAAGTGAAATAGAAATAGAAGAAGAGAATAATGGATATCATTAATATGAAAAAGGGTATTCTAAGTTTTTAACTTACACAGTAACTGCATGTCCACCAAATGTGTATAGTATATTGGTTGCTCCTGTGAAGTACAACACTAGCTTTTTTGGACCACTATGTGTCACATTTTCTGCCTGCAACATTATTTCCAAAATCATATCTTACTTAGTATATATATATATATATAATTTTTTTTAAATCCACAAAATAAAATTACTATTAATCATTATACATTTGTTTCATATGAGATTTAAATTATATCCTTTAAAATTTTTCATAGACAAAATCACATGTAAATATTCAATAATGATTAAATATTTAAAATAAATTTTTTTAATAAAAAAAAATTTAATTATTGATTTACCTGGCCATGAACAATGGCTGCAATAGTGAGATACCAAGCAGTGTAAGTTGTCATTCCAAGTCCAAGAAAAGACCAAATTCGGTAATTGTGAAAAGAAGGTATGAACACAGTTGTAGCACAACATGCTCCAAATATATAAGTCCAAGTTCTTTTATCCAAGTTGTCATTTATGTAATAGATATTGCTGTTTTAATCAACAAAATTTAAAATTTGTTATAATAAATAATTAGATAAAAGTCCAATTTCTAGTGTTGACAAATTTCGAGCATAAATTAATTATAAAAAAAAAAAAAATGTTACCTTGCACAAGCTATAAGCTGAATCACAGATCCAAAGAGAAGGAAAGTACAATTGAAAGCTAGTCCAAGTGCTTTCCAATATGGACCCAACAATCCATCAAGCACTTCAAACCACTGAAAATCCATTCCGATAAGTTTCAAATTCAGTCAAATTTTCATTTAGTATAAACTTCTATTCACCCTTTTTTTATGAAAATAATTCAAATCAACATCAACATTTTTTATGTATTCAAATCTTCAAGTTACGCCATATGAGTTGCATTTGAGTGCAATTCTTAATAATATTAAACACACCAATGAAACTTCAAATCAACATCAAGATTTTTTATGACTCATTGAAGTTGATTGTGTTTATTTGCTACTATAATCAATTCCATATTAGTTGTATCTCACTATGATTCTTCACAATATCAAACACTCTAAAGCAACTATGTTTAAACTCTTGTTTTCAAGTACTTGTTAAGTTTTAAGGTAAAATTAACTAAATCACATTGGTTCATTTTGTAAAAACAACAGAGTCTATAACTTTTGCAAAATCACAACAACGTGCCTAAATTTTATTTATTTGACTGTAAAATCAAAGATGATGTGAATAATGTTATTTAGAAAGGGAATAGAAACAAGTGGTGGTGAAAAGCAGAAAGAATAGAAAGACATAGATAAAAACACACCTGAATGACATGGTTCTTGAAATTGACATTTTCCTTTTCTTTTCTAGTACGGTACTCAACATAGAGAACACTGATAAGATAAGCAGTCCAACTTCCAAGTATTCCATAGAAAACTTGAAGCAAAATCCCTGATAGCATTCCAAGTTGAGAGAATGAATATGGAAGTGTCAACAACACTTGAGCTACCTACCAAAAAAAAACAACAACTATGAATTAATCAATATGAACTTAATAAAAAAGTGATTTTTTTGTGAAGTGATTTTGTACTTGATTTGAAGCACAACTGAACCATGCATCCCAAACAGAACCACCATGCCAAAGAAAATTTTTGACACTGAAACCAGATTGATCTTGTTGTTCCTTTGCTTCTTCTTCTCTTCCAATTCCTTCTTGTTGATCTGTTTCATTGAAGCTGCTAACAATTGCTTCCTCTCCTTGTTTCTGAGGCAACATTGTCTTTCTTTCTTTTTTCTCAAAAAATAAAATCTGTGTCTTAAAAACGTGATGGATCTGAAACATGAAAAAAAACACAAAACAAGACAAAAACAAAAAAACAAAACATATGATCAATCACTACCAAGAGAAAAAAAAAACAACCCAGATCCAAAAAACTGAAAAAGATTCAAACTTTAACTGAAACAAACAAAATCCAAACCAAAAAAAGAAATGGGCACCAACGAAATTACATGTTGAACAAACCAAATGAGAGGAAAAAAACAATCCAATGCAAATCACTTTCAACTAACCTTTGTGTAATAGTGAAGTCTCTTTCTCCAAAAGTGTTGTTAAAAAACCAAAACCAAAAAAACCCTTTAAGAAGAAAAACAAAACAGGTTGAGTAATTGAATGTCTTAAGTTGAGAAAAAGAAGCTAGTGTCAGAGAGAAAGATATAGGTTAATAATGGCTAAAGAATTCTTTCTCTCTATAATAGAATTTGCATATAAGAAAGCTTTAAATGCAATTAGATTTTGCAGATATAGGTTCAGAAACTGCAACACTTTGGTTATTATTATTAGTTTCTTTTGTGACAGTTTTGAAGAGTAGTAATAAAAGCCACCGCTTTAATATTGGCACAGAAAAAAGCAGAAGCTAAACGGCAAAGACGGCTAGAAGCCGCAAAAGCAGGAAAAAGAAAATAGACTCTATGAGTTTTTTTCTATCTTCTGAAGGAAACTGAACTATATTATATAGAATACAAGTAGTGGAAATGTGGAATTATATAAGAATTATAAAAGACCCTTTTTGTTACTGTACTTGTTCAATAGTTTAGATATATTAATCAACGTGGAGGATTCTTCTTTTTAATATTATAAATAATGTGTGTATAGTCAAAAAGCTAAGTAAAGAAGCAGAAAGATTTAATTCAAGCAACAAAGGGTATAGATGGTGGAGTAATTTTGTGCTGCTTTTGTGGCTTTGGATTTGGGAAGAAAAAAAAATTGAGTTTTTTTTTTTTTATTTAAAAAAATGGGTGTGTGGTTAGTGGTGATGTGAGTGATGACGCAGAGATTTTGGAGATAAAAAGCAGTGTGTGTGTGTGTGTGAGTGAGATTTTGTTGTTGGTAAGTAAGAAGTGAAGTAAAGGAAAGGTACTCTGTTTTTATAGGCATCAAAAAGTTTGATTCAATGGTAAAGGCTAAGGTTACACTTTAATGAAAGGAATAAAGACATATGTTTAGTATAGGGTTAACTGTTTTGATGTCAGCAAAAATATGTTAGATACTGTATTGAAGATTAAAGATAAATGTTCATAATAATTTATAATGATATTTGAATATAACTTTGTCTCAAAGAATATTGGGATCTAAAATAATATTTGTAATTCTTTGTAGTAGAAAATCATATGTGTAGTTATTTGATTGTTATGTGGACATAGAGTTTTAGAAATTACCGTCGTTTTGCAGTATTTGTTATAATATTGTTGATGTGGTCAAAAAATATAGATGTAGACAATTCGTAAAGATATGAATCACAAATTAAATTAGATTTATATAATCAAAGAGAAGACAACAAAGATGATTCATAATGCTATTGAGGTTGTACTAGTGGCAAAAGAAGATAATCAAAGTAATTGTATTATTAATCTTTTATTTATTGATTATGATTCAAATGTTTATGTATATGACACATCTGTAATTGAGAAAATCTATCATTCTAATCAATATAAAATTGGTAAAAATTGAGAGATAATGAATCTTCATATTTAATAGATGTTTTTTTTTTTCCGCGAGAAGTTTATTCACGAGAAAGATGTCTAAAATAACATGACTAAAGATTAAAGAAAATAAACTCAAACTGCAATGTTATTCATGATATAAAAATACTTTTCAATTTTTTTTGACGATAATGATAAAACTAATTTAGACAATGACATTATTGAAGATATTATCCTTGATAATTAATATAGTGTGGTTACATCTAAATTGCAATAAACTTAAGAAACCAAATAATTTTTTTCTAAAGGCAAACAACATTGCAATTGAAAAAAAACAAACAAACATAGAGAAATTAAAGAAACACAATCTCAATACAAAAATATAATGCAGAAACTCTAAAATAAAAAAAAAAATAAAAACACAATTATTCTCTAATAATAACTAGAGAATAACACTAAATTAAAATTTCACAAAACAGTCATAGATTCTTTCAAACACCGTTGTCCCCAATATACCTAGATTGAGAAAAAAATTCACCACATTAAATTTAGGTGAGTTGAATGTTAGAGATTCATGATAATTAAGAAAAATTTCAATATTTTGTTAGACAAAAAATACTTATAACATTTCATTAATAATAATATTTTGAATATATGTTGGAATATCAATAAAAACATGAAAATTAGTTAAAAATGAGATCATCCTCACAAGAAAATTAACTCTAAAAATTTCAAGATTTAGAGGATGGTTATATAAATACTTACATATTATTCCCCAGCGAGATTCTTATGTTGATAGTAAAATTTGAACTTAAACTTCTATGAAATTTGAGTTGTATTCTTATAAATTGAGCAACCTATGTTGGAATGTTATTGATTTTTGGTTAGATTATATTATCTTTGTTTACTATACTCAAATCCTAAAAAATAATGCTTAACTTTAAAATTATTTTTAGTTTATTTCAATTGCTACCTAACCTTAACAAAAAGGGAATAATAGTCAATCAACCATGGACCACTAATAAATAAAACTCAATTATTATTTTCGTCAAATTGGTCAAGTGTTATAATATAAATAATGGTTTTATAATTGATACTATTAATAATTTATTATATCAAAATGATTGATTAATGTTAATTGATATAAATTATATTAAGTATTTAACACAACGATGATATCAATTTTATTGAACTATTTGTGAATTAAATATTAGTAGTATGGTTTGAATCTATATTATATAGAGAAGTATTAAGAACAATCACTTTAATTCTAACACTCAGTCAAATAATATTTATTTTATAAGATAAAATAAACGTAGATTCTAATTTTAAAAATAAATTCCACATAAAATAACTGCCTTTATATGAATTATATAGTAAATACTAAAATTGAATCTTTTTAAAAAAACATTCCTAACACTTTCCATTTATACATGAAGGAGTTTTATCTTAAACTTTAGAATTTGTGTGGTTGTACTCTACCTGAATCGAATATGCAAGAATTTAGGTGGGGGACAATGCAATCAAGCTATTAAGTGAATCCATTGGTTTCAAATATTTTAGTTGATTTGTAAATAAGATTTGACTATTGGTTGAACTTTAAATTTATAAGGACTTTTGCTTGAGGGATATTAAAGCATTGTTGTTAAAGAGTAATAATTAATTAAGGAGAAGTTGAAGAAGTTAACGATGGTTATAGGCTATACTTATAGGTCAACCCAACCAAAAAAAAAATCAAATTAAGACATTAAGTTAAATCGGTAAATCAAAATAAGACAAATTTAAAATAAATTTTTTAGATTTGAATTATTAACATATATTTTAAATTAACTTTTTTTTTTAATAATAAAGATATAATTTTAAATTCAAATCATGTCAACTCGATAAATCCGACCAGAATCAAATATAAATATAAACTATTGATATTTTAATTTTTTTTTAGTTGTTTACAATATATGTGTGTTCTATCACAATAAATAATTAATATTTTTTTTATCAATTATTATAATTTTACCATTTGTATATCAAAGAAATTCAATTTTTTTTTAATAAATGAGGAAATTTATTTTACTACATTTTATTAACTCTGATGTTTTTTATTGTTCTTTTTCAAAGACCAAAGAGGATATCTCATAAAACAACTAAAAATTATTTAAATGATGACCTTTCTTTTGTTATTAGGCAAAATGATGATGATTCCTAAAATATGTTTTGCTATACTTTGACCACATGGTTAAAATAAGCTAATTCTACCACTGAAACAATATTCCTTAAAATAATTTAGAAAAAAGAAATATAAAATAAAAAATGTATGGAATCTGTCACTATTTGCAATTTAAGGAGATATGATGGAGCCACCCCACAAGCCACAAGGCACAATCCCTAACCAATGTGGAATTTTGGGCTTATGAGTAGAATTGATGTTAAATGGAAAAGTGTGTTACACATGAATTGAAAAATGAACACTAATTCTTCATTGTTCCGTTCTAACGGGGATTTGTCTGCTTCGTGATGCTTTCCCACTCTGCTCCCCAACCCAACAACACCACTCTTCAAATTCTCCCATTCTTTTCTTACCTCTTTCTCTCTCCAACGGACCTATGCCAAAATAATATCTCCTTTTTATAGAACAAAGTTATGAGAATATTTGCTCTGAATTTCCTTTTCATTTTTTTTAATAAATTATTAAGAGAATATTTCCTTTTACCTATGGAAGCATAAGTTTACTCTAAATGTTCTTCCCTTACAAAATTCAAAACAATAATTTTGCTTATATACAAGCTTAATATATAATGTAATTATAAGTCTCCTTAAAAATCATTTAATTTGAAGTTTAAATTTTATTAAACTAGTTTTACCTGATTTTCGTCCCATATCCTTTCTTAAAAGCAAGAATTTTGATCAAAGTAATTAAACCCCTTTAAAATAATAAAAATGTTAACAAATGTCTAAAGAGACTAAAGAAAGAAATTTTATCTCTAAATTTATATATTCAACTCTTTAAAAATCTAAACATTGTTATTTTCAATACAAAATTTTAACCTTTTAATATCTTAACAAGTTTCTTTTTTTTTAAGACACTTATTAGCATCACCCTTAAAATAATTATTACTTGAAGTTGGTTGTTATTTTCACTTGAGAAAGAGAGAGCATGTTTTGTCGATCAAGTGATGATTTACACCTAAATTTAGTCAAACTAACAAAAACATTACTACTAAATTTCACTAATCCAATTTAAGCTTTGGGGTTTAGTGGAGGAGGCAATGATTAGATAATGGATTTTGATGCCACTAAACTAAAGTTGTTTCACATGAGGATCAAAATTGGGAGTATGTTCCTCGGGTAGCCTTCAAATGGGCCCTCCAACTCTTCCATTTTCATCACACCATTTAAATCACAAATTTTGTACGTGTGTTTTGAGAGACCCAATAGAAGATGTTAAAAGTATGTCTGTCTTTCATTTTTCTATTCTTTATTTAGTTAAAGATTCAACTCGTCACACAATATTTTTTGAATTATACATTCTTTTTTTTGGAATCATTTATCTATTTTATTTGGTATATTATTTTTTTGAAAGGTTTTATTTGGTTTTAATAAAAGGTGTATTTCATGTTTGTTTTAAAATATTGTAAACTAAATTTAGCTATATTTTGGTAATTTGGTGAAACTTTTATTTTCTAAAAATGTTTTTATTTTTTTACTCATAAAAATGTTTCTATTGAAAATTAGGACTTGTTTACTTTTTGTTTTTGTTTTCTAAAATGTGTGTTCATTTTTATCTTAATTGAAATTTTTTGAAGTGAACTATTATTATGGAAAGATAATAAAATGCTTGTTAACGAAGACGTATTTTCAAAAATAATTAAAACAATTTTTTAATATTTTTATTTTTTTTAAATGTAAGTAATTGTTTTATTCAAAAGTATCTTACGTGGTTGAAATAAATGTTCCATATATGGACCATAAATGAACTTCTTGATGAATTTTGAGCTCTTCCCCATTGAATTAGATTGGCTCATAGCTTGACCAAAAAAATGTCATTTTTAATAGTGATTCTAAATTTGCACGAGCCAAAGAATTTATAATATAATTCCTAACCTTCGTTCTATTTGAAGGAAGTATTCTCTCTTTCCATCCTTTCTTATTAGAGCCCTACTCATTATCACGTCTACATAAAGGCTAATCCATGTGCAAATTATATGGTTAAACAAGATATTTCAATCTCTTTTACTTTATCTTTAATAAGTAGTACATATTACTCGTTTATTTAGTATATTGTTACATAAAATTGCATAGGGCTTCCCAATTTTTGTAGTGAAAGAAACTAGTTGTTTCCATAAAAAAGGAATACACATTATTTCAGGTTGTCTTGACCACATTGCATGCATATATAATAAATCATGCTATATATCAATAATTCTATTTCTTGAAGATCATCACCATTGATGAAAAGAAGAAGAAAGTTTTACCCAAACTCAGATTAGAAAACTAAGGAAAAACTCAAGAGATCATGGTTTTTAGTGACAATATATCTACAAGCTTTGTAGATGTTTTATATTTTTTGTTTTTCTGTAATGATCAATAATTTTGTCAATTAGTTAAACAATTAATTTAGGTGATTAGTGAGTTAAATCTCATATAAATAGGTTGTTCTCTTTCATTGTATTCATTCAAAAACTTGAGATCAATCAAGTTTTTATTTTTCACTCATCATCTTCAAGTTACACTTTGATAGGGTTGTGCAATTTTAAGTCTTTTCCATGTTTTTTTTATTTAAAATAATTGTATTGTTCCTTCGTTCTAGGATTCCAATTTTTCATGTTGGAAGAGCTCTTGAGTGGAGCCAAAATTCGAAATGATAATGAGTGGCTTATTTGTGGTTATTTTTAATTTTATTTTTTATGAATCATATTTCGATTTTGATTTTATTAATAACTATGAATAATTGAACTCTTTTCTCAAGTGTCTAACGGATCTTGGATTTCATATTAATCCCTTTGAGTTAGGGGAATACCTTTGGGTGGTCTAAAGTTGTTTAGTTAAATATACAATGTATGTTCTTAAGAATGAGCACTTTAGATGTGAAAACTTAAAAAAAAAAAAGTGTGTAAATAAAATAATTAGGTTCCATTTACATTAGTGCAATTAAATAAAAATAAATTATTTTATAAGTGATAAATGAACTCGAAAATCTTCTCTTATACTAAAACACCGTCCACTTACTCTAAATATTTTTGATAAAAAAAAAATAATAATAATCAAATTGTGTTAGGTCGTTAAATCAACCCCAGCCTTCAACATAAAATTATGGGCAAATTTATGTGGACCCCTTGTAGCCACCACATATCCGTTTAGGGCCCAAATATATACTCATAATTTATTTGTGACATTTCATCACCTTTGGTCCCCTCAGACAAACATAATAGGCATTTCCATCAAAGCTATAAATGCATACTCCTTCCTTCAACCAGAAAGAAAAAAATAAAAGAAGAAGCGTCAGGTGAGTTAGGTTGTGATAAACCTAGTGATTTAACTTGTCAAATTTTCATTTATTTTTAGATAATTTGATTTATAATTTTAATTATAAAATGGTTTCACTTTTGTTTTCAAAATTAAATTAAATTAATTTTGTAAACTTATAATTTTGAAAATAAACCAACTTGTCCTATTCCATTTTTAAATTACGCGGCGCTATCTGTCGGAGCAATTTGACTAACATATAAAATATGGATAGACATCTCCAAAAGAAAATGTCTAGGTCACAAATTGGTATATAGCATATAATTAATACACAAAAGACCTATCATTAAATTCCTTATTGAGAAAAATTGTACCTCACAAGTTGAGAAGATATAAATTTTTATAGAAATTTATAAAATCTAATATTCTTCGTCTTATAAATTGATTTTATAAAGACGAATTAAATTTAATATAAAAAATTAATAGAGTATCATAATCTAACGATCATACCGAACGTTTATAAAAAGTGACACTTATAAATCATCTCATGATTTAGACTATATATATAGGTTCAACTAATGACAACAGAAATTAACAATTATTATTATGTATTTTCTGCGAATATATTATGGTTTGGTTAAATCAGATCGAAACAAGATTTGATCATATTGAACTGCTGACGGTTCAACTAATTTTTTAATCATATTTTTATTCCTCACATGATTGAACTATTGTCGAGTCAATTGAACATTGACTTAAATGTTTTTCCGTTCGATAATTGATCCAATTTTTAACACATGAATTTTGTAGGATACGTTAATACCTTAATTTATCATAAAAAAACGTCAGTTTTGTTGATAATATGATAAATATCTATGGACAATAGAATTTTCAATGTTTTCTTCATTTTTATAAAATATTTGGTAGAGATTAATGTTGCCACTACTAGGGTTTGATATGCAACATGAAATACATCATCAGCACCTAGTGAATTTCCATAGAGTTGCCTTCCCGTTGTTCATTCTAGTTCATTTCCATCCTTTGATGCCTCACCAACCACAACACACCAAAAAAGACTTACAAAGAGATGCATGTGGTCAACAAAATATTTATAGGTTTTATGGAACGACAAATATATAATCACATACTATATACACGAAGAATTTTACATATAAGTGTATTTCTCATTGAAAGTAAAACCACCTTCCACTTTGAACCTCTTACACCAAGTTATAAACCCTATAAAAAAATTTGGGAGATCAACTTTTCTTAAAAATGTGTAGAAAAAGTCAACGTCTCATAGTAGGAAAACTAGTGAATTACAACCAAATCATCAACAACTAATTATTCCATGGACAACTCTCATTACTCAGGTGAGACGACATTCTTAGATGCAATGAAGTTTTTGGGTTAAACAATATAAAAAAGTAGCTATAAAAGTATGACTGATTGCTCAATGATTAGGGGTTGAAAGCAAGATGGGGATGGGATATACAAAGAGACAAATTTATTGTGAGAAAAATTCTTATAATATTCTAAGCATGTATGTAAAAAGCCATTGAAAGATATGCATAAGTTTGATTTAAAAGGAGGAATAAAAAATGAAAATAGAAACATATACAAATTTGTTAAGAACTAAAATCTTATTTGCACTACTTTTTAATGATTGAATTTTTTTATAAATTTTGTTTATGTCATAATGTATCAATGTTCTTATGTGTTAATACTTTTTTAGATTGACAAAAAAGAGAAAAAGTTCTACATAATTGCAAAACTATAATAATTTTTATACATAAATAATATATATTTTTTAATTTAAAAGATGATATTTATGAATATCCTCTGATACTTGTGGTGACTTATACACAAAGATTCGTTGAATGAATTATCTTATAAATATACAGATATGACACACATTTCATTTTTACCTTGATATCCATTGACATACCTATTTGTAATTGCAAAATGGAATGACCATAGGCCTATACCATATAGAGTAAATAATTGCTAGAAGGAGTATAAGGATTTCCTACCCTTTATTGTAAGCAGTTGGAAGTCTTTTCATGTTGAGGGCAAGAAAAATTTTGTTTTGAAGGAAAAATTAAAGTTGTTGAAAGATCGATTACATTGGTGGAATAAATAAGTATTCATAGTGGGTGGAACGAGTTTTAGTGTTGAACAAGTTTGATGCTATATGGCATGTAAATAAAGGATTCAAATTCATGTGTTTAGAAATGTACAGTTTTGTTAGCAATTATGTTTCAATAGAAAACTCTTCTCAAAAGAGAAAATACTCGATCTTATACTTATCATTTCTACTATCAATTAGCCACTCTGATAACACTTTATAAACAATTTTTTATTTAATGCAACAACATTATTTGATATATAATACTTAAAGTACAATAGACAATTGAAATTAAGGGTGTGTAAAATATAGTTAATTGAGTTTTATTGATAAATTGAATTGTACTGTATTAAAAAATTAAAATTAAGGCTAAATTACATCTGTGGTCCCTTAACTTAATTTTAGGTAACGTTTTAGTCATTTATCTTTTTTTTTTCCCGATTTAGTCCTTTATTTCTAACAATATCAAATAAAGTATGAAAATATGAGTTTATTTGAAGATTTGCGTTACGAATTTGATGAAATTTGTATTATATTGAAGAATATAATTAATTTTATGAGTTCTGATTGAATTTTTTTTTTGAATTTTTGTATAAAAAAGGATAACATTGTTGAAATTTTAAAACATAAAATATCAAATTGTCACTTAAAATTAAAATAAAGGACCAAGTTGGGAAAAAAAAGATAAAGGACTAAAACGTTACCTGAAATTAAGTTAAGGGACCACAAATGTAATTTAGCCTAAAATTAATTAAATGGTTTATGAATTGAACTATATATTTAAAACAAATCAGTTAACTAAATTTAATTCAAAAACTACTTTAACTATTTTTTAACCTCAATTAAAATTTTTCTCTTAACAAATTTTTGAAATTTATTTTATTAAAAGAAAAATAACTTTTATTTATTGAAGTATCTTTTTCATCTATTTTTCTATAAAAAAAATTGAAAAAAACCAAAAAGTTCTTTTTCTTGGAATTTGTTTCAAAAAATAATTGAAACTATTTTTCTCAAATTTTGTTTTTATTGAGAAACTTTTGACATCTATTTTTTTTCAAAAATTTAAAAATTAAAACTTTTTATCAACACATTTTTAAAACTATTTTCTTGAATTACGGGTTCAAAATTTATTTTAACTAAAAAAATATTTAAAATATTAAACTAGTTTATATTTATAAATTTGTAAACTTGATTCAAATATTAAACCAAATCATTAATTAGTCCAACACTCCCAAGTGAATTCAAATCACATAATTAGTTGGGTGTGGACCATATGAATAGTTGTACTATAAATTGGGTGAAGGTTCGATCCATGATCCTCCATGTGAATGCATCTATAAAAGGTGTATATAGTATTATACCATGTAACCCCACATTACCACTCTCCTTTGCTTAATCTTTTCTTTTATTCTCCCTCATTTTCCATTCCAAAATATCCTATATACAGCATCCTACATCAGCCTGACGATTCCTTTCGTACACATTTTTGTTTGTTTTTGCTTTAGGCTGATGAACAATCGTATCATTAACACCATAATGATTATACGATGGAGAATTAATTAATATTCTTTCTTTTTTTTGTACAATATTCCTGGCTTTTTAATGCATTAGGGAAAAGAACAAACATGAACATCGATTAGAATTTTAAAACATCGAAGTGAAAATTTCCAAATCCCCATAAAGTTATTTTCTTATAGTGTCAGGCAAAAATAAACTATTTTGAAGAGGGATCATTTTGCAAAATTTTAAATTTTTTTAAGGACTAATTAGAAATAAATATATGAATTAATATGAAAATTTTAAAATATATTGAATCAAAATTGTAAATCCTTCAAAATTGAATTATATATTATAAAGGAAAGAGGAAATTTAAAATTCTTAGGTTTTGGGTGGTATTTGAAATTATCTAAATTTAACTTTGACAAAATAACTCATAAAATCCTTCTATTTTGAAATTTCATGAGGTACAAAAATATACTACTCTCTCAACCATTTTTATTGTGACATAAAGAAATAACTCAATGAAATTTTCTTATAACGTGAATGTATGACTCTTTTTATCATCTTTATTAATATGTTAAGGAAACACTCTTAACGAAAACTCTTTATAAAATGAAGGTATGAGTCTCTTGATCATCCTTATTAAGACGTCAAGGAAACGCTCTTAATGATACTTCCTTATAACATGAAGATATGGCTCTCTCTATCTTCCTTATTAAGATATTAAGGAATCACACTTAATGGAATTTTCTATAACATACATGAAAGTATGAATCTCTTGATCATCCTTATTAAAACGTCAAGGAAACACTCTTAAGGGAACTTTCTTATTATATGAAGGTATGAATTTCAGTCATTTTTATTAGAACGTCAAGGAAACACTCTTAATAGAACTTCCCTAAAAAGTGAAGGTATGACTCTCTTGGTCATCCTTATCTAGGAGTCAAGAAATAACTTTTAATGAAACATCAAGGAAAAATTCTTAATAGAACAACCCTATAACACAAACATATAACTCTCTTTGTCATCCTTATTAAGACGTCAAGGAAGCACTCTTAATGGAACTTCTCTATAAAGTGAAGGTATGACTCTCATTCATCCTTATTAGGACATCAAAGAAGCACTCTGAATGGAACTTCCCTATAATTTGAAGGTATGACTCTCTCGATCTTTCTTATTAAAATGTCAAGGAAGAAATATTAATGGAATTTCCTTATAATGTGAAGATATGACTCTCTTGGTCATCCTTATTGAGATTTCAAAGGAAGCCCCCTTAATGGAACTTCCTTATAACGTGAGTTTTCCTTAGGGTTAGGTATATACCAACACTTACCCTATTTTTCATGAAACTAACAATACTAACCACTTTGGTCTTTATATTCATTTAATAGTCCAGATTTTTATATCTATGACATGTTAACATTTGACTTAGTTTATTTCCATTCTTTTTGTGAGCGTAAAACACAAGGATTCTCCTTCCTGAACTCCAAAAGCACATTTCTTAGGAATTGACTTTATATCAATATCTAAACAAGCTGAACACTTTACTTAGGCTCTCCACATGTTCCCCATATTTGGTAGACTTTCCTACCATTCCATCGACATATTCATGAATTGTTTGACCTATCTCTTGCTTAAAGGACTTGCCCATCAAACGCTAATAAGTAGCCTCAACATTTTTCTAGATCGAACATTACTTTGTAACAGTATTTGACTTTATTGGTGAAAAAAAGTCATTTTATCCTTTTCCTCAGAGTGCATCTTAATTTGATTATACCCGAATGTGTCATCTACAAGCTTGTAGATATTGTCAGGGGTAGTTTAGTTTGTGCACGTCCTCCATTTTCCTAAAGACTTTTTAACCATCACGACTTGTCCATCTAGATGAGATATCACATATTTCATATGAAGTATGTCATCTTTAGCTTCTTTGTTTCTTTTACCAATGCTTTCATTTTCTCATTGTCCATATTTTCTATTTTTTTGCAATTGACATAGCCTTGACATCAACAAATAATCAACGACATATGATGTTTGGGTAAATCTCCAACATGTCTCACGTCAACCATGTGAAGACAACCAATTTCTCCCTTAACTACCTCAATTAGTGATGCACTTATCTTTGTCTTAAGCCCAAACTCACCACTTATTTGCATTTCTTTCAAGTTGTTGGCTAGTTTTGTTATTGGTCCTCCCTCACACATTTGAAATCTAGGGGATCCAAATCCAAAAAGTTATGATGAGGCAGACCAATGTGACCATTTTCCTCAGTTTTCATAGGTCTCATACTACTTTCATAACATTGATGCGTTGAGAATTGGTCAACGTTGATTACCCAGATTCCGACTCAATTGAGAGGAAATTTTAAAAACAAATGGCATGTTGATACATTGCTCCTAAAACATTTATAATTGATCAACCATGTATGAGGAATCCATTTCTACCACCAAATACTTCTATGAAGCCTTTCATAATATTTGTTTGTGAGCAATATGGGTGTGTGCTCCTCGTAACTCCCAGTTTTGACTTGGTTTTGTGTCAGTGTCAATTGTAACATCTAGTTACATGGATATAACGATTGATATAATAACGATTTTTTTTTTTCATATTTATATAAGAGAATAAAGTACTATAGTAAATAATGAATTGTTTGAAAGAAATAATATTGTAAAATTCTTAAAATAAAACCTTATAGCTGAAAATTCTTTAACATATAAAAATATTTAAAATTGGGCAAATAACTAATCCCGAAATAAAATATGATGTAAAACTATGTTTACTTATTCTTGATCTACTAACCAAATGTAAGGAAATTACTCTTCTCAACTAAGACAAAACTTCTCAACTCTCGATGTTTTTAACGGTCTCAATATCTAAAAACAACACTTTGATGAGATATTAATTTCTAGTGAATAATACATACAATTTTAAAACAAGTATTATTCTCAACTGGCGTGGTAACCGTAAAAATCGATCATGACACCTGCGTTCTTCCAAAATATTCTTTAGAAATATAAATAATATAAATAATTTTTCTATAATAACCAATTACTTCCAATAATTAATATAAATTCATCTATTTAAATTTACAATAATTTATATTTATAATAATCAAATACACGCATTTATTCTACAGAAAATCAATTAATCAATTCAATAACGTCCGATAGTTATATGGAGATGTACTACTTAGTGAGTATTATCTTATCACGGAGCATTAGTTGAACTAGTGTGAAATACAAGACTCATCCGTGTAGAGTTTAAAACTCATCTCATGTGGAGTATAAGACTCATCTATATGGAGCACATAGTTCATCCGACCAAATAATTGTGGGGTACAAGGCTCATCCATATGAAACATAAGTTCATTCAAACACATACAATAAAAATAATTCATTTTTAACAATCATCTTCATAAAATCATATTTAGAATATAATATTTCATTTAAATATACAATAACTTAACAATCATGCAAGGAAACATAATAAAACAATCCTTTAAAGAATACATATATAATAATCATTAAAAAAAATGGAAATTCAACAAACAAAATAGTAAATAAGTTAATTCATATTCTAAGATTGTATTTCACAAATTTATAATTTTAATAGAGTTAGGTTTTTGACAAAAAAATCCCATTCAAAATATCTAACTTTTTTCTCATCCCAAATTTTTAAAATAAACGTATCATGAAAGGGTTTAAGGGTGTGATTACAAAGCTGAATTAAAATTGACCAATCTTTCCTTGATTAATTTATTAATCGCTACCTATAAGTATATGCTTCTCGTTTTCTAATTTTTGCATGAATTTATGTTCAACTTTGGTGCCTTAGTAATGCTATCTCCTATGAATATTGATCTTAATGGAGATATGATTTTTGCTCAATTTTATTTGATTTAAAACGAGATAATTAGTAATTAGATAACAAAAGATTGTTATAATAGTTTTGTTTGTTACTATTTATTGTACATGAGTCTTTAACAAACAAAACAACTTCCTATTATTACTTTATAAGTCTCTAACAAACAAAACAACTTATAATTGTTATCTTGTTTTAAGCAAATTAGTTTGAAAAAACTTTTTACTTGTATATACATTTATAAAATAATTAAAATATTATTTGTCTTAAAATAATATATTAAACAACATTTTCTTTTAATAAAATTAATAATAATCTATAATTTAGATTCTTTTAATTTTTAACAATTTAATTATTTTTAATTTATAGTTTTAGGAAGTTATATCAGAATAAAGTATCTCTTATTGGTTGACCGAGAAACTCTTTCTTGGGGAGGATCTCTCTTATGAGTTTGGTTATGCAATCTCCATATTAGCTTTCACTTAGGGACCGTCTCTTATCTCAACCTTCCTTTATGTATGTAATGTTTTAGTTCTCTATTTTGAATCATTCACTCTTTGTTACATAATTTATACTCATCATTCTACCCATGGAGTTCTTTGTACAACGTCTAAGTGCTACATCAATATTGGATTCTCTTCCTCCTTTCATGTTTGAGTTGGAAGAATCGTTATGACATCTACTTCTGACCATGATGATAAAGGAAAATTTTACCGTAGCCCTTCGGTAGATGCCAATATTCACTTATTTGAAAGAAAGATACAAAGAAATAACTTTTCCTTAGCTTTTAGGGCAAAATTGCAAGGAACGTCACATAGAGATAAAATACTTCGTTCAATTCTTTGAAATAGATCCAATAAGATAATCCATTGCTTCTTAAGTTTCTTTCCGTTTATAGGAAAATCCACTAATTAGTAATGGGTTATCCATTTCCCCATCCAAAGTCCATTAGGTTTACTTAGGGGTCCTCATAAAAGTTATTCCCTTTAGGACTACTAGTTATGGGACGTGTCACCCCCCACCTTCCGAACTTGCTATACTAGGCACCTAAAGATGTGTCACATCAAGTCTTCTAGTGTTCGTCTAACTTATTTATGTAGAAATGAAGTAAGGCAATTTTAATTACTCGACCTTCCATCTCATGAATAGCCTTACGTTGACTTTTGTTGGACAACTCCTAAGTAGTCTTTTGCTAACTTCAATTGACTAACTCCTGAATAACCCATCATTGACTTTCCATAACTTGATTGGTCGTATCAATCCACATTCCACCAATTGTTAAGCTTGAAGGACTTAGACATTTAGAAAAAAAAGAATAAAAATTTATTATAATATTTTTTCTACTTTTTAAAATAAAAAATCAATATTAAAATATTTAATTTTATGTTATTATATTAAGTATAGATTAATGCATGAATACTTTCAACCCCCACATTAACAAACTCCATTATTGAATAACTCTTCATTTTTCTTTCAAAACTGAATGATTCTTTATTTATTTTTCTCAACATTTATCGACAATAATAACTTCTAAATCAGCCATTTATGAGTAAAAAAAAATCCACCCATCCTGCAATTGAAAAATCATACATGTTTACATTTTGCAACTTATATAGTCTACTAAGTTGTGTCTTTTTTATTTTAAATTTGATTAGTCTTCTCTTGATTTTGTAATTTTCCTTTTACCTCCTACTATGTTCAAGTCTCTCTACTCTTGGATATTATATTGTGTTTTATATAGGAAAATGTGCAATTTAGTAATATTAAAAGTGAGGTGTGTATTTTTATAAAAAAAAATGAATTGGCGTTTTAGTGTTATAAATAAATATTGAAGGTAGTGATTTTGTTTTGAGTTATGACTCAAACTTTTTTAAAATTCCTCTTATTCTAAAATCGTTATAACGATGTCTATTTTTTATTTGTCTTATATGTCTATTTTTTCATATATCATTTTCTAAATTTTATTCTAATTTTAAAGTTAAAATTTAAATTATCTTATAATATGTCACGTTATTTAAAGTATATAATTTTTAATAAAAATTAAAAAAATAATCAAAACTTTTTACTTTTAAAATAAAATAATTAAATTCGTAATTCAATAAAAATAAAAATATAAGATTACAATTAAATTTAAACAAAATAGGAAAGTGTGAATGCACTGTAATAGCTAAAGATAAATTCACAGCAGGTGGCAAGAGTTCCCTTTTGTGAAAAGGAACCAGCTTCCATTTATAGAACTGTGTTCGCGTTATTTTTTGAATTTTGGAGTTCACATAACCGTTTGTGGGAAACACTAAAAGATTTTGTAAGAATTGAATATTACCCATTTAAGTATATAAACAAATATTGAGTGTTTGACTTTTTTCCCCTAATCTTTCGAGTCCTTTAATGTTACTTCTCATTAGATACAAATCTTATTTGGGATCAAAGAAACCTGAAACCCATGTGATGGTTCCATGTTCCTCCCATGTGTCAAGTTGGATTCTCAACATCAATTTGTGATGCTAATTTAGTGGCATATCTTCAATTAGTTGCTTCTTGAATTGAATTGAGGAGCGTAGAGCATCCACTTTTACAAAGAAATTACAAATAAAAAAGCTTTAAAATACGAACATGGATTGTCACGTAATTTTTTGGCTTAATTGCAGTTTTGGTCCTCCTATTTTAGTTGATTCGCAAAAGTAGTCCCTCATTTTGTTTCTCCCCAATTTTGGTCCCTCAAATAGAATTTTGGTCCAAAATTTGATGAAATTTCATTTTTTTGCATTTATTTAAGTCACATCATGTCTCAAAATCTCATTTGCAACAATTGTACCTGTAATCTATGATTATAAATGGTGTAGTACGACTTTAAAAAGTGAAATTTCATTAAGTTTTTGACTAAAATTCTGTTTGGGGGACCAGAACTGAGGAGAAACAAAATGAGAGGACTACTTTCGCGATTCAACTAAAATAGGGGGACCAAAAGTGCAATTAAGCCTAATTTTTTTGTCATAACGATGATAATACTAATGAGATTAATCGCAATTTACCGAATAGTTATGATTAGTCGATTAATCACATGCATTTTGTTTTGCTTTTAAATGAAATTGATAAATATATATTTTAACTTAATATTTTTATATTTTTTAATTGAGTTAAGTCTTATAAAAATTCACTTACATTTATGTACATTACGAAAAATGCAAAAATTTGTTGCAACTAAATAATTTTTTGTAAAGGTAAAATATAGATGCAATGTCCATTATACATTTATTATTTTTCCTCTCCCCAAAGTGCAATTTTTTATTTATCAAAGAGACAATTTCTTCACTCCCTATAAAAATAATTTATGGCCATTATGGGTACTCTATTAATTTAAGAAAGGAACATCAAAAAAAGTGTCTAAAGAACTTAACCTAGTTCTGTTATCTTTAATATATATATTACTGAATCAACATCTCTATATATAAATTATATTAATTATAGACTTTAAAATTAAAGTTATAAAATTGGTTGGTAATTGAGATAGAACTGTTATAAAATAGAATGATACTAATAATTAACAATACTAGAATTTTTTGTTCCAAAATATATTATTAATTGGACTAATGATGTGAAATGTTTTAGATGATTTTTTTTACTTGGATGCCACTTAATTAGGACAAACGATGATATAATACATCCAATTTTAATTTACTTGGTTAATGATTGACTGCCATTTCTCCTTTAAGTTATTTTTTAAGTGTTCTTGGAAATTTTTGTTCACTATTAATTTTTCATTTTTAATACAATAATTTATGAACTATTGTTTTGTAAAAATCATTTCTAACTATTTACAGCAGATTGAAAAATAAGTCGGCTGAGATAATAAATAGTTACGCCATAATATCAAAAACTAAATAATTTCATCAAAAGATTCAACTTATGCCAAGTCATTGAAATAATGTATATGAATGTATTTAGATTATTTATCGTATATTTTACAATAACTAAATATTATTTACTAAAAGTAGTAAAATAAAATTTAATTTTTTTTTTGAATTTTTATTATTCATAATAGTGAATATTGGATTTTTTTTTTACAATAAAATATAAAATTTTAATATAATACATATAAATAAGGAAATGATATTTTTTTTTAGGAAATGATCTTTCTTAAATATTAAAGTCGTCAAATAATATTTTGATTCATGAAAATCATCGTTAATTTTTTAATTTAAAAAACAACATACCAAAATTCTTCAACTTTTGAATATATCATAGAAACCCCTTATATATTTTATTGATTCATTATACAACTTTAAGTGACACTTATAAAAAGAACATAAGAATATGAACATTTATTAAAAATATTAGTTAAGAATGGTTAATTTTTCATGTAGTACAACAATAAATGTATTGACAAAAATGTCTTAGGAGAACAAAAGATTATTTAAGAAATAAAAATAGTATTATTTAAAAAGTATTTTGGAAATGAGACTATAATAATAGAATTTTTTTATAGGTTTTTCTATCTCATATTAAATGTCTTATTTATAATATTTATTTATATTTGTTTTTATATATTATCAATGAAGTGATAAATATTTCTTTTAATAATATACATTTATTTATTATATTTTAATTTATCTAACTATTCGGTCAACTACATTAATAAAATAATTTAATAAATAAAATATATTTTATTATTAAAATCTATACGGTCATTTTTTTAAAGAATTACACTGAATTTGAATGAGATATTTATAATGAAATACATATGCGTTGAAGGTCATCAAAAAGTACTATCTATTTCCCTTAAAAAAATACTATCAATTTGCTTGAGATTTTCAAATTTTGATGAAACCTACAAAGCAATGATTACCGAGTATCATGCGTTATGTCATCAACTTTATGATAATATCTTCCTTTTTGAGTTTCTGAATCAGATAATATTTACCAAGAAAATAAAAAGTACCGCATTATTGCTCATTTTTTATTAAATACTAAAATATCACTTTTTTATTTTTTTCAATTTTTACGAGGATGAGATATTGGTCCTGTTTTACTACTAAAAAAATTACATACTAAAATATCATTTATTTTTTTTATTAAATACTAAATTACTACTCTTTTTTTTTTCTTTTCAACTTTACGATAATGAAAAATCGGTCATACATTCATTTATTAAAAAAAACAATGTAGGAAAATCCGCCCAACCCCTACCAACTTCTTGATGTCCCGTATGTTTTTTTAATTATAAAATTTATTTTATTATTAGTAAATTTTTTTTATTAATAATGCTATTTAGTAAATGCAAATATAAGAAGTTCAAAAAATTAACAATAATATGACTACATATGAGAAATTAAATAATTATAATCCGTAAATGTGAGATAATGTCTCACATTATTTCTCGTTAACATTTTCTATAATAATAAACATATATATATATATATATATTATTCAATAACTTTTATTTAAATTAAATAATTAATTTAAATTTTATTAATTATTAATTTAAATAATTATTTTAATTAAATAAATAAATACAATATTAATTATATTTATATTATAAAGTCAATTTCGTCAAAGTATCCACAAAAAAGTTGACTTTGGGAGGAATAAGCAGATTCCACGATCGATTTAAATCTTCTTAACCTTAAGCTTATCCCTATTCACCAAATACTCCACACACACACCTGTAGAAGTTTTTTATAGAGTAATCTCCCATTTTTATCAGACCTCCAAAGAATCTAATTTCGTTGATGTAACCGTAACAAAGGAATGTACAAAATCTCATTAGCATCTCTGGTACCAAAGATGCTTCATATTGATTCTCATTTCAGAAACCCGTGTTATGGTCAATTAATTCAGCAATTGTGTGATGTTGGGTAAAAATAGGTTGAGTTGTTTAAACTCTTTGGGTGTAAAATTGTTTTAGAAGTGAAGGACTACATATAAAAAAAAATGTCATGCTGTACTAATTTACATCCTAGATTTTACATATAAATTATTGGATTAAATAAATTTTGAGTTTATATAAAATTACACAATTTTGTTTTTAATTCTTGTACAAAATTTCATTAAATTTTAACCCTTTAAAATTTTTCTTTCTTATTTTTTTAATCTAATTATTGTATATCATTCAAATTTTTGAATGACTTTTTTGCAGTAAGTTTTATGATATTAAAAGAAATTTTCCTATAAAAATATAAAATTTTTAACACGTAATAAATTAAATATGAATTTTTAAACATCAAAAGCTTAAAAATTCATATTTAATTTATCACTTGTTAAAAAATTTAACTTTTTTGTAAGGTAGTTGTTAAACATGTCCTAAATATAACTAACAAAAAAAATTATTCAAAAGATACATAATAGTTGATTTAAAATCAAGGACCAAAATTATAAACAAAAAATTTTAAAAATTTAAAGTGCATAAATATTTTAATAAAAATTAAAAATAAAATAGTAAAATTTTATATGAACTAAAAACTTATTTAAACGTAAATTATTTTTAAGAGATTGTATTCATAATTTTACATCTACAATTTTGTTGTTGACTTCTTTTTTTTTTTAATAAAAAAACAAGATTTCATTAATAATAAAACCAAACAATGTTACATAAAGCCATATAAGAAGTCAATTTAAAAAACCCAACCAATGTCTATATCCTTTATTCCATTTGCACAATTTTTTTCATATATTATCAAACAAATAAGTCAACAACTTTAAATTAATATTTCATATTCTTTATCTTTATTCTATTACAAATCCTTTCTTCAAACTCAATTGCACTAAATGTTAATGTTATATTTTCAAACTCAATTGCACTAAATGTTAATGTTATATCTGATTTGTTCAAATTAACCATATGTCCGATAGTAATTTGATGGATGAAGATTTTAATAATAGTGACCACCATATTTGACTCCAAAGACAAAACATTGTTTCATAATCTCGAGCTTTTATGAAGTTTTTCATTAAACCCCATAACTATAAAGTCCAAATACGTAGTACGAGTGCAACTGCGATATGATATAGATATATGAGTATGTGAAATTTTTGAAATTTAAGATATAACACGACTAATATTTATTAACAAATAATAGACATAACAATTTAGGTGTTAGGATATCAACAATAATAGCGGTAAAATAATTTAAAATAAGTATTGGATTTATGAAAAAGAGACACCATCCATAAAAAAAAATGTTTGTAAGTCTAGTTAATCAATGGTGCGTTTGATTCACAAAACAGTTGATGGACATAACAATATAGAACAATACATAATTATACAAGACAACTTTTTGTACTCTATTGGGTTTGATAATTGACGCACATAACATTAAATTTTCCATTGCACCTTGGATAGTGGAATTCCAATATTGAGGAGATTGTAGAGGGTAAGAATTAAAAGGATTATTGGGTTTGCAAATAGAAAGCATTAGAGATAGAGTGACATGAGTCACTTTACAAAAGGATGTAATTTCAACCATCAATTTTGATTTAAGGGCTGATAATTGACCCTCTCACTCTCACATAAGAGAGCCATTCTTCATTAGATATGTCTCTTATGAATACACATATTAATAAAAAAGAGGGGAGAAAAAGGATATAGAGAGATAGAGAAGATCGAGATAATAATGATAAATGAGAGATAAAAAGATAAGGAGATAAAGAAGAGAAGGTGAGAGAGAGTTAAGAGGGAGAAGGGGAGATCATTAGAGTGTAAATAGAGAAATAAGATAGCATAGGGAAAAAGAGTGGAGAAAGATAAGAGAGAGAGAGAGGTGAAGGATAGAGAGCGAGAAAGAGAGAAGTGAGAGATAGAGAAAGAGGTGAGATGAGAGTGATAGACTAGGGTAGAAAGAAATACGCGAGAGAGATAAGAGTGTAGAAAGAGATAAGAGAAAACGAAATAGGCATGAGAGATACATAGTATAGAAAGAGATAGGAGGGTAGAGGGAAAAAGAGAGAGAGTAGAGAGATAATAATTTTTTAGAAGAATAATAAAAATAAGGCTTAATTGCAGTTTTGGTCCTTCTATTTTAGCTGAATCACGAAAGTAGTCCCCCCATTTTGTTTCTCCCCAGTTTTGGTCCCCAAAATAGAATTTTGGTCCAAAACTTGATGAAATTTCATTTTTTAAAGCCATACTACACCATTTATGATCATAGATTTCAGGTACAATTGTTGCAAATGAGATCTTGAGACATGGTGTGACTTAAATAAATGCAAAAACAATGAAATTTCATCAAGTTTTGGATCAAAATTTTGTTTGAGGGACCAAAACTGGAGAGAAACAAAATGGAGGGACTACTTTCGCGATTCAGCTAAAATAAGGGGACCAAAACTGTAATTAAGCCTAAAAATAATTTGTATTTTTGATAATTTGTACTTGACACAAAAATTTATTACATAATTTAGTGAGAGACACAAGTTCTTAATTTTGTTTTAGTTCATTGTTCTTTATTTTGTTCAGTACCATGACCAATTTCTAAATCAAAAAGAGAAATCAATCGTATACCCCAAGAGACAATTTTTTCAAGTATAGAATTCCAACACTATCTTGAAATGAATCATATACATATCGATCGATATTCTAAAAAACTTGTCTCACATTTTATATTCTCTTTATTTTTCATAGGATGTTTATCTGTGTGTATATGTGTGATCTGCATTCTTACACCAAACTCTCATTATATCATCTAATCTATATATAATATTTATCATTTTATTTTTATTTTTATATCTCTCCTTATTTTGAAATGTAACTTTTTAAGCCATAAACTTATTAATAAAAAAAAGGAAAAAAAAATTGAGGACATATAAACTTAACTCAGAAACAAAGTGTTTCTCAAATCCTACAAATTTTCTGACATATAGTAATTTTTTTTAATATATTCTCTTTTCTTATCTTAAAAATAAACTCCGTAAAAAGATTTTTCATTGACACTAAAACTAATTAACTGTTGCATTCTCTTTATTTCTAGGACGAGTCAATATTTCTAATTTTAATTTTTTTTTTAATATCTTTAAATCAACAATCCTGTGATGTAAATGCATTGACTTGAATGTACGAAAAAGAAAAGATATATTTTGGAAAATACTATTCTGGAATTGATTTTCTGGTAATCTAATAATATTTAATCTCAAATTCTCACATAGGGCCCATGTTGGGATGGATATGGTATGATGCCTATAATGGCCGGCCGGAAGGTCTTAATCGAGTGGGCAGTGCATGCTGGTAATTAAGCAATACGGATCACTGAGAGGTGTGAGGTGATATCAATATCAATATCAATGGTGCTTCTATTCAAACCTTCCTCAATTTTTTCTTTCTTCCATTCATTTCATTCAATATATGCAACTTGTTGCATAGTTTTCTCCACTGCAGGAAAAGAATAAAACGAGAAACACATTAGTATCTACAAAAGAATATATTCTTCATCATTTATTAATTTAAGTGGAGTACATACTATATGATTAAGATGTATATACTTCAGGTTGATTGATTAGTAAGAAAATCAGTTACGTACCAGAAAAAAAAAATCATTAATTTTAAATAGTTTGTAAATAAGTAAGAATTCTTACTTATTTAATTAATTTATATACACTATCGAGTCAAAAAAAATTATATTATACACTATTAGTGCAAATATTTTTTTTATAATAAACAAATCATTAAAAATATTTAATTTTTTTTATTTTAATTATAATTATTTTTCTAAAATTATACATACGAGTAGTTATAGTCTCTCGGTAAACAAACTTACATTGTCACTGTATGAAGTTCAAATTTTGTCTTAAAGAGTCTAATTAACAAGTGTATGTCCTAAAAACAAATGTACTAAAAACAATTTTTAAGAAATTAAAAGAGCAAACTTTTTATTAAAAATCTCAAACTTTAAACTTAAAAAAAATTAAATATACAAGTTCTCGTTCCTTTCAACAGTATATTTCTATATACTAATCAAAATTAAGTCTAATGTAAGAAATTACTTCCAAAACTTAAATTTAAATGTTCTTTCAGAAAAGTACACACATTTAATATTTGATGTATTTCGAATAAAAAAATCTAAAAAATAAAAAAAATAGTTTTATATTTAAATTACTAACAAATTTATGTTACGTTAGTAATTTTAAATGAATTACGAGGAAGAGAGTAATAACTTTATTTAATAATTTAAAATAATAATAATGTTATATTTATTTTACTTAAATACATAATTTTTTTAAATTTATTTTTGTTTATATTTGAGATGAAAATGGCTGTTATAATTACATGTTAGTGTGAAAGTTGGTGAAGATGATCAAAGGTACAGGTACTGAAGTGAACGGTTGATCGGAGGTAAACTAATGCTGAAGCGATCGGCCCTCTCTGCACGCCGAAAAAGGTGCTGCTATATCTTGACGAGCTTGAAATGTTTTTATAAACTTATTTACGTGAACGACATGTTTGATGATTTGCTTCTGAGAAAGAGAAAGGTTTTTTCTTGTTCTAATTAAAAGATTCTCTTAAGTTTCATAGTGTTTCCATGTGGGACTCATCTTTTCCCACTTACTTTCCCTTCTTTTTTTGAATAATTAACGCATGTTATCTCAGTTCATATCTCCTGTTCTCATTTTTAGTTTGACCATGTTCATTGGGTCCATCATTAATTATATAATAAACATCCTTTTTAAATCATATAATAAACAACTTGGCATTAACATTGTCCTAAACAAATCCGGATTCACTACTAATAGAGATGTTCACATTTACGCAGTCAAATCTATATTCTCAATCATTTGATCGAGTTTGAGTGGTTCAGATTTAATATTGGTGTTTTAAATTATAAAATAAAAATAAAAATATTTTTTTCTTTTGGGATCATTCGATCAATATTGAATGACCAGTGATATCTTGAGTGTACAAATGCGGGATACCTCTTACATGCACAATAAAAAGTATTAGTTACCCGTTAATATGTTTTAATTTAGCTTGAATATATCAGCATTCAATTAATTAGATATTCTTAAAATTAAAAATTAGTATATATTATGTTGAACTTTGATTTTTATCTCTCAACTATATAATGCTGTAGACATGCAGGTTCTGTTCTGAGTGGAATCAAGGAGTTGTATTGATACAGAGCACATGCTAACTGATCTGACACTATCATACTAACAGAAAACTGTTACAAAATGTAAACTTTCAGCTATGATTAGTTAGGTGTCAGAGATTGGATATATCTTTGTTCAAACACGTTGCTGCTTTGCACAATCAAATATTAACTCTTAATTCTATAATTTTAATTAGCACTCTTCAATTGCAATTATAGTTGTATTGATTGTATTTGTATGTGATATCGACAGTTGCAATATATTATAAATCTGTTTAATTGTTTATATGTGGAAGACATATTTTATGTTATAAGTCAGTTTTATAAAATTAAGTTAGATTTATCTTAAATTTTAACGTGATATAAGAACTATATAAGATTTATTGGACCACCTACTATCTTAACACTCAGATCATATTTCAAATGTTTAATATGGATTTGAGGAAATATATTATATTAAATGAGATATATAGACTACGTTTGTACGTAAGAGACCTCGTTGATTTTATAAACTTATTTTAAAAGATCGAGTTAAGCTAAATTTAAATTCTAAAATAAATTAATCATACTTATTTCATGGTTAGATGTATTAAAAAATGTAACCTACTTGTGCTAGTGATTTAGTATTTTAAATTATTTGCACCATCCATTTCTTGCGCTGACAGAGTATCACATTCAATTATAGGCTTGTGATTAAAAGTTGCACTAATGTTGGGTAATATGACTTTTTTGGACATATTTCTAAAATATGAATCATCATCCCCAGGTTATTGAGAGTTGAAACAATGATAGGCTATATAGTGGTGAACTTATCAGAAATTCATGGATATTGACCAAGAAAATCAATCATGAGAGACTAAACATTGTAATTGCTATAGCTGAACATGAAGCTACTCAACAAATACAGTTGATTGATAAATTGTGCAAGATATGATTTACTTTTTGAGTCCTTGAATTTATGGTTTATTATATAATCATATAATTTACATTTTGAGTCTTTTGTATTTTTGGTTGGTAGTCATATGGACATGTACACCTATTTGATATATTCTTTATTTATGTATTTTATGTTATCATTATGTGGGATAGTTACAAATCTTGACCATGCCATCTTAAATTAAAAGACTGAAATTATTTAATTTTAATTTATTGATGTGTAATCAAACTTTTTGATCTCACATCAATGGTTGAAATTATTTATTAAAAGTAACTATGTCATAATTTTACCGCAAAGAAAGAGAGTCCTCTTCGTATGAACGTACCATAAGCATAGGTTGGGACAAACTCATTCCAAAGCTAGTTTAGACAATTCACAATGGCCTATGTTTAATTTAAAAAATTAAATATTTTAGTATTTAACACACTAAAAAAAATAAATTATATGATAAAGAAAAGATATATGTTATAGATTATGTCTCTACTATATTTTGATTTTTTAAAATAAATATGCAGGTATTGTTATAATAGAATTTAAATGTATTAAAATTACACAAACAAACTAAAACATGTCTTTTATTAATTATTTTTGTCTTTTAATATGTTTTTAGATAATTAATTTAATCTTCATTTTTCGATAATCAATTTGGTCTATTACATCACTAACAAAAAAAATATTTGTAATTTTAATAAATTTAGAGACTATAACATTATGTGTGACAATACTTAAAAGAGAGATACTCTCCCTACAACTCAAAATCTCTATGTCCCGATGTATAGATGGAGATAGCTTTGATCTCCATATACTTTGCTAGAAGTTATAATTAATCGGTTAAGTATAATTTTTTTTCTTGTTAATAATACGACATTTGTTAGTTAAGTTAAGACATTAGAACAATTAAATATGAATTTTACACTTATGTTAAGCATATATTACAATACTAAATGAAAATTAAAGCAAAATGTAGTCTGTTTCTGTTTATGGATAATGAGAATGTCAAAGGAAATTGTAAAATGCAAGTGTTTTTGTTTCATGATGGTTAATTACACAATGATGTCGCAAGTCTTATTCAAGGCTCAAGCAAGTCCAAATATTCCCTTCAACCAAAAATATAAACTTAACTGCATCAGAAATGGGGTCTGCCATGACCATATCTGTTTGTTAAGAAGAGAATTTATTATTGCACATTGTTTGCATTGACAAAACTACTCTTGGTGATTATTAAGAGGTCTAATGGTATTAGACCTAAATTTTATTTTTCACATGTGATTATTTAAAGGTCTAGTGGTATTAGACCTAAATTTCATTTTTCATATGTGTCTACTAAATGATATTGATTAGTCATGGATGTGGATATTGAGATCACTTGAAATGTTTTGGACTTATGACACCGTGAGTAGTCTTTTCAATTTCTACTTTTATATTATTGAGGTATATTAAGTGAGAGATATTTATTGGAGCACAACCTTAATTACAAAATATTTGGCACATATACACAAATAAAATATATTAAAAAATAATTACAAATAAAAAAATTAAAAGAAAAAAAATAAATGATATGTCTAAATTAATTTTTTTTATTTGTGGGTTCAAATATTTTTAATTTGAGATTGTACTCATACTAAATGATAGGAACTTTATTCGTCACACGTTTCTAAAAAACTACACATAATTTTAGAAGTATAATTTTAAAGGTATAATTTATTCAAAAATATATTTTTATACAATTTTTTTTTTCTCGATGTATACATGTGAAGTTATGTTGAGAGAAAAAATTATTACTATTTATGTTAGAATGTGAAGTTATGTTGAGAGAAAAAATTATTACTATTTATGTTAGAATTGAATACGTTAACTTTCTTCGATTTATTTTTATTTATAAATAGTTAGAAAAAAAGGAGTAAATGTTGTTAAAGGTCCATTATACCTAATAGTATAGTATAATTATTATTTGGAGAAAGGAAAAGCAATAAGGATTTGTGATGGTCAAAGAAGAGAGTCATTTTTGACAAAGTTAGTTATTAAATCTTCTACGCATGTAAGTGAAGGTTATAGGGACCCATTTACATGTCATGGAACAAACAAATTACAAGGTGGGTGCCTCTTAGATATGAATGAATGATAAAGGCAATTTTGGAGTTATTGTTTGGCTACACCTTTACCAACAGTCAAAAATGCTCTCTTCTCATTTTGGAAAAAGAAAACTTAGTCTTGTCTATCTCTTGTACACCCTTCTTAAGTATATGTTTCATTCTATTTTTAATTAACCAACTCATTCAACTTACTTTTAATCAAAATTATTTTAAATAATCAATACATTAAAGAAAAATTTGAGACTATATAACCAAATACACGTCGAAAATAAATTGTTTTTACATCTTTTTAATAAACATTCAAAAATAGACAATAAATAAAAAATAAATGTTAATTATTGTTTTATAATCATGTTATATATACTAAGTATTTACTATCATTAGCAATGACTAATCTCTATCAAAAAACTTATTAGACATAAATTTTTCTCTCTTAATCAAATTTTTTATATAGCAAAAACTAATGATCAATCATTTACTTAATGAGTCCTTTATCAATGTGATCAACCGAAATAAATAAAGTGGTAATTTGTAACTAGCTAAGTAAAATAATAAATATAAGAAAGTGATTTCTCAAATGAAATGCATCCACAAGTCCTTGTAGAACATAATCAATTATCTGAATGGATAGAAGGCTGACATTAGAATGGGTCCCATGTGCCCAATTGCCATGCCTTTCCTAAGACAAATGACAGCTGCCCAACAAAACTACATTCTTCTTCCATAATATCTATGTGGCTCCACCCTCACACCCACTCTCTAATTCATCAATATCCTCATCCATCCCCTCTCCCTTCTATTCACTTATAGAATTGAATTTTTGTAGGACCTTCCTATGCATTAGAAATTTAAAGCAAAGTTTGAATTAAAAACTTTTAAAAAATGATGAGAATAAAATCATAGGTATTTTAGATCTAGTTAGTTTTTACCACAAATTAATAATACAAAATAAAATATTAAATACATTTATATTATTAATAATTTTTTTTATTAAACTAAATTTTAATGTCTCTTAAAAATCTTAGATGTTTAATCTATTGTTGATCTTGATGTTCCCTTAAACTTCTCAACAAGTGAATTCTAATAGTTGCCAATTTTTTATTCCAAAGTTTATCTTGTATAGCTTTAATTCTTATGAAGGAAATGTCTAAAGCTTAATTCTCTTCTAAAAAATAGTGCTTTAATTGTGAATTGACACGTCACGTTTGTGTCTCAACACAAAAATGCACCAATAAAAACAATTTAACAAAATGAGTTCGATTCATGAAACTTCATTAACTGTAACAAACAAGTTATTTGTATTTTAGCTACAATTAGAAGTAATAATGGTCCATTAAAGATAGGAGACATGCAAATTTCATTTCCTCCTTAACCAATGATTCTTTACCTTTACTTTTCTCATGCGTTTTGCTATGATTTCACATGTTCTTATATTTCACCTTCTTGGCTAGCATGCTTTTAGCTCATTTGATGAGCTCAACTTTTTTTTTTGCTTACTTAATGATTTCGTGACATAGGCACTATCTTATAAGGTTATGCCATGTAAAATGTTGCTACCTAACTTGATAGCAATAGATGTTAACATATTGCATTTCCTAAGTTTCATATTGCACTCCAGTGTCATGTCTACATTCAAAATGTTTGGCTATCGACATGAAACCACTTTCTAATGGACGGTTGGTGATTTTTTTTTTCTACACATGTAGTCAACCTTTGTTGGATAATCAAGCTAGCATTGTGATCTTGTCTCAAACACTAACCCTTACCTAGGAACATGATAAGAGAAAAGTAGAAAGGGTAATAATTGAATAAGTGACAAAGCTTTCTTCATTTTCCAAAGATAGATTAAAAGTAGTGCTCTTCCAACTTGACAACGAAGCATAGAGTACTATGAGTAGAAAACAGTTAGAAAATACAAGAAATGGGACTTTTCTCTTGTGTTTGGATTGTTAAGAAAAAATTAGATAAGATTTTATAATTTTTAAGAACAAATGTAATTATTATAGGATCTCGAGTTAGTTCCTATTATTAATGAATATCTCATTTATTAATAACTTATCAATCCTTAATCGATCAAGTAGTAATGAATAAAAAAGACTTTTTATAGAGTACATTTCATAAGAAAATGGAGAGAATAACGATGATAATTAATTTAACTAACTCTGATTAACAAACTTTATCTTTAATCTTTTAGTTCTAATATAAACAAAGTCTTACATTCAAATGTTTAGATTATAATTTATAGTTAAATAAGTTTTTAGTTTCTATAAAATTTTATTATTTTGTTTTTAGTTCTTAAAAAAAATTTCATCAACTTTAATCCCTTAATTTTTAAAATTGTTAAAAATATAATGGGGATTGATTTAATTTTAAATTAAATTTCATGATTAATTAGCTATCTTACTTTTTACTAATATAACAATTAATCTTTCATTCTTCTCTTTTGCCCATAAAAAAGTTGATTCATATTAATTTTTAAAAATTAATGGAATTGGAAGCTCTCTTAGTACATTAGTGAGATTGTTCGATTCTCCAATCTCCATTCTCCACCAAGTTTTGCTCTCATTGTCTTCCCACCATGGTTTGCCTCCTAATTCTCTTTCCAATATTGCACGAGTGGATTGCATTTTTAGTGGCAGACATCAAGCCGCAACGAAAATTTTGTTTTATAATTAAAGTGTTTCGAATACAAGTCAACACAAATTCACTTTATTGGATTCCAAGAATTTTCATATTTTCTATACATTTCTATCGTCCTTTTGATTGCATATATATGCCAAAAGTGTCACAAGAGAAAACACTAGAGCGAGAAAAAAAAAATAACAAAAGTACTTATGATTTTGAAATAAGTTGTTTTAGCATATAGTTTTGTCCTTTTTATCTTCCCATACAATTTTTTTTTTCGTTTTGACATATGCTTTTGTCTTTAGTGTTAAAAGAATATCGTTGACAAACATTCCACAACACTATTGAATTTATCTCTATCCAATACACCCCCTTAAACACAATACTATTAGACTTAATGTTGAGATATAAATAGTGGGAGTTCTAAAAATTATGTTTAGCACTTATCTCTATTTATCTTAGGTTTAGATTTTTTCCAATGCATCAAATTACTCAAAACTTATAAATGTTAGCTTGACATTTTGAAACCTGCAAGCATCGAATTTGTTAGGTAGCAACTATATGGTAGATTCAAATTTTGCTAGTTAAAACACTATCACTCACTCGTCTATTTTGTAAATAAATATTCTTACTAGCTAGATCTTAATTATGAGCATTATTATATTAAAAAAAAAAATTCAATTGATTACATTGAAAAATTTTAGAATCTTTTTTGAAATACAAGATGCAACACCATTTATTATATTAGTTTTTTACAATACCTACTTAATATTCTTTCTTATAAATTGAGATAGCGTGACTACGTATTTGAAGTCACATTCTTCATAGTTTTACCAGTAAAATAGAACCTAAACAATTAGTTTCTTTTTTTACCTTTCAAATGTTATTTACTTTAGAGAAAATAATTTTGTCCTTTTACACTAAAAATTTTTGCCCAAAATTGAAGTTCACAATATTTTATAAACATTCATTTTTTTAATCCACTTGATAAAGACAAAAACTAGATAAAAAAAATAAGGACAAAAACTATGAGAATTACATAAAATCCAAGTTTTTCGGAAGTTTTGAAAGAATTTTTCTTAGGTGAAATGAACGAAAATTTGACTTCTTTTAATAAAGAAGTACAAAATTAAATATCCATGTTAATTGTGGGTATATAGTAAAATTTTCCATATTTGTCATGAAGTTCAAGCCTCGTAGGATAGATTGTATAGGGTGCATTAAGTTAGGTTGGATTTTGTGCTGTCAAAAGAAATGTTGGATTTATGTTTTATGGATAATTATGTAGGCATGGAAGAAGACTCGTATGGGCCAAGGGAATCGTTTGCCATTGTCAACATCAGAGTTTACTATAACAAAATTCCACACTACACCCCCGAACCTAGTTCCCTACCCCTAAATATAGGCTTTAATTAGTCTACGTAACATACAATAAATATAATTTTATTTACTCTTTTTAAATAAATCTTTTAGTTTATCTCTTTACGAAATACAAACGTTTTTGAATAAACAATTAATTAAAATTAACTTTTTTTAATATCGTGAATATAAAAATAAAAATAATTATAATATATTAACTAATTTTTTTTAATAATGTTGTTTGAAAATAAATTACTAAAAAGCCAATGAATCATGTATAATCTATACGGGATAAATATTTAGTTTAATAAATAAGTCAAAATTAATATTTTTTTTTATATTTTTAAATAAAAATTATAATACATTAATTATAATTTATTATAAAAGCAATACACACGATTAATTTTTTTTTTATGAAGGGACTAAAATTAATTTTCTTACATTTTGCAGAGACTAAAATGAAATTTTTATTCTGTAGGAACTAAAGTTAAATTTTCTTGATTTTGTAAGACTAAATTTAAAGTTATTAATTACTCAACTTTAAAAAATTAATTTTGATAAACATTAAAGGCAAAAATAAAAATGTTTGCATTATGTAAAATTTTAACCTAAAAAGTTAATTTTGCATATACTAATTTTTTTCTTTTTTAAATTGTAAGGACTAATTGCATATTTAAATATTAATTGATTTTTTTTTTTTGCATAAAGCCCTTAGTTTAATTATTCGCTGAGTTTTTTTCAAATTTTTAAAGCTTAGCCGGTAAAATTTAATTATTCGCTGAGTTTTTTTCAAATTTTTTTATGGAATAAATAAAGCCCTTAGTTTGAAGTCTTGGTGTTCTTCACCATCTCTCCGGTGAAGAAAAACCAAAAGAGGAAGTTAAGGGAGACAAAAGTGAAAACAACCTAAATCTAAACTATTCAAAGTGGATCACCAACGATGGTTTCTTGTGTTCATGGTTACTTGGAACCATGAAGAAAAAATGTCGACCATGATCAACGACGATACCACATATGAGATATGGACTTCCATTGAAGAACAACTACTGCCTACGACAATAAAGAAGGCGCGAAGTTTGAAAAACATGTTAATGACAATAAAAAAAGGTCACAAACCCTTGATGAATATCTACGAGAATTCAAATCAATTTGTGATAATCTCAGTGCTATAAAAGAACCTGTTTCTTACCAAGACAAAATGTTGCAATTTTCTTGGACCAATGTATGAAGCTTCTCGTATTGCTATGCTTACTAAACCACCTTATCCTTCCTTTAGTCAGTTTCTGTTAGCTTTCCAAGGGCATGAGCAGATACAAGATGTTCAAAAGGAAGAAGAAAATAATTTAATGGAGCAGACACAAGCTTTCTTTAGCCAAAGAGGACGAGGTCGAGGTCGAAGCGGACATGGCAATAAAGGTCACTTTAACTCTCAAGGAAGAGGATTCACTCCAGTGAGTCGATATAATGGACAACAAAATAATGAGTTCTCTTTTAAGCATAACCACATTTCTAATTCAGAGAAGCTACATCAAAATACTCAAACCAGTGAATATAAAAAGATCTGTCAAATTTGTAAGAAACCAAAATATGAAGCCTTTGATTGCTGGTATAGGTATGATTATTCTTATCAGAAGATTTTCAAGCTCTTGTTGCTCTTGCTCTAAATGACACAAAGGTCCAATCTTTCATTATAGATTATGGAGCCACATTTCATATGATCAATGATGCAAGTAATCTTTCCTATATTAAGCCTTATCATGGAAATGATGTAATCTATTTGGGTGATGGAAATAGCATACCAATAGCACATACTGGTGATGTAAATGTTACTACAACTAATGGAAATTTAAAATTTAAAGATGTTCTTGTGGTTCCTAAATTAAAGAAGAATTTGTTATCTGTTAAAAAAATTGTTTATGATTACCATTGCAATTTTCAATTCACCTTTTTTGGCTTTATTATTAAGGACCAAAATCAGAGGATGATTGCATGGAGGCATAAGCAAAGGCAGTTAGTTGTACACACTCGAATGAGACTGTCAAGAGGCTTTAAGTGCAATAAAAGGAGGTTCCTCTTCCACAATTTAACACCAACAACTTGGACATCCAAACTTCAAAATCCTATCTTTGTTGAAAGATAAGATCAATGTAACACAATGGATATCAAAACCTGTTGTTTGTGTTAGTTGTTAAATGGGAATAATTTGTAAATTTTCATTCCAAAGTTCTAATAAAATTTCTAAATTTCCTTTAGACAAATTCCATTGCGATCTGTGGGGACCTGAACTACAAATTCTAATAAAAAATTTCAATATTATGCACTTTTTATAGATGATTACTCATGGTTTTCATGAATTTATCCTTTAAAGAAAAAGTCAGGATTTCTAGATTGCTTTCTAAGATTTCAAAGACTTGTAGATGCTTCACCAAACCACTAGCGAATGATTCGTTTTTCAAATTTCGCAGTAAGTTAGACGTGTATCCAAATCCACCTGCTAGCTTGAGGGGGCGTGATAAGGAACATAATACAAAACCCTTGACATATGTTGATTCTACAATTAATTAGGACCAGAAGTCTACGTCAGTTCCAAAACAAGATGATATTATGGTTGCAATAAATATGGAAACAAATTCCTTAAATGATAGCAGCTATATGGGCAAAAGTCTTAGGTCAATAACTTAAGAATATTTTTGAGCATGTGATTCTATTATTTTTCATGTATAAATGTACTCTTCATGAAAACAAATGAAATGACGCTTATGCAAATTTCTTTAGTAACCATATGGTATATTCAAATTTTGCTAGTAAAAAAACTATCACTCAGTCATCTATTTTGTAAATAAATATTCTTACTAGATAGGGTGATAGAGTTATAATAAGTATATATACAAGAAAATAGAAAAGTCTAAAATACCTTTACTACTAATATATAATACCTCAAACTCATGATGCATTAACATTGAGCATCGAGAGTTTGTAAACCAAAAAACAAAAATGTTTAACGGAATGCATCTTTGGGAAAAAATTAGCAATCTGTAAGGAAGTGAAGACAAATGGTAGAGTAATGGTTCTATGCTGAAAATGATGACGAGTAAGACCACAATCAATCTCAATGTACTTGGTGCGTTTTTGAAAAGTCGAGTTATGAGCAATTTGAATAACACTCTTGTTATTGCAGTGCATCAGGTTTAGCTCAAAAAGAGAGATACCCTTATCAGACAAAAGCCAACGTAACCAAATTATTTTAGTAGTATTGGATGTCATAACACGATACTCTGCTTCTGTAGAAGAGCGAGAAACAATGTCCTATTTCTTACTCTTCCAAGAAATAAGAGAGTCTCCAAGAAAGATGCAAAAAACTATGGTGGACTTACGATATGTGGTGTTACAAGCTCAATCAGCATCAGAATAAGCCTGTAAATCCAACGAGGATGACGATGGAAAAAGAAGGCTTTGAAATTGAGTTCCTTGAAGATATTGAAGAACAACTACTCAATATAATGCAGTGGGAGAGACAACAAACTGACTGTCAATATGAACAACATAAGCAATATCAGGTCTGATAATCGTAAGATACACCAAGTTGTCAACCAAATTACGGTACAAAGTGGAATATGGTAAAGGAACACAATCCGAGGGAGCATATTTCACATTCAACTCTAAAGGAGTATTTGCTTCTCTAGTATTAGAAAGCAAGTATGCTCAAGAATGTTGGTAATGTACTTGGATTGAGAAAGAAGATAGCCTATATGAGAGTAGGCAACTTCAATCCCCAAGAAATAGCGAAGAGTTCCCAAGTACTTCATCTCAAACAGCTTGGCTAACTACAATTTCAAATCATTGATTCCACTAACATCATCACCTATAATAATCATATCATCAACATACAAAGAAGTATAATGTAACCATAAGTGGTAGATCTTATAAACAACGCATAATCATATCCACTAGAACATAAACCAAGAGAAGTGATCACAGTAGAGAACTTTTCAAACCAAGCTCGAGGAGCTTGTTTAATATCATAGAAAACTTTTTTTTAACTTGCACACTTCCCCTTAATTTTGATAAATTCCTTGTGGAAGGACCACATAGGCTTCTTCATGAAGCTCACCACTTAAAAAGACATTTTTGACATCGATTTGGGAAATTTGTCTTTCACGAATAGATGTAACTACAATAAGTGTACAAATATTGGTCATCTAGGCTACCAAAGCAAAAGTTTCTTCATAATTCATACCATATTGTTGAGAGAATCTCTTAGCAACAAAATTTGTTTTATAGTGCTCAACCGACCCATCAGACTTAGTTTTGATCTTTTATATCCAACGAGACTTAATAGCACACTTTATAGGAGAAAGTGGTACTAATTCCTAAATATATGTTTTGTACTGTTGCAGCCTAAAATTTCGAGTTTTCCTCGAATTCAATGGAGTCACCATCAAAATTTATTTTTTAAAATGAAGAAAATATTGGGAAACCCTTAAAGATAGAAAAATAAAAAATGGTCTTTGAAACCAAATTTTGAGTTCAGGAGTCGATTATGTGTAGGAAATGTATTAACACCCTACGATATCCGTTAAAATACGGTTACCTATAATTAATTGTACAAAATTATATCAATTTAAATATATTTATTTCTCTTTATTATTAAATATGAATATAAATTATTTTTTATAAATGTGGTTTTTTGAGATAAAAGTGTGTCTAAAAAGAGCGGGAAATTTTTTTTTTTTATTAGTGTGCTTGGCAAGAGCGTGATTTTGCTCCTACGTATCTCCCGGTGCTATGGAGAAATCAAAGCTACGTAGTTCTTGGTAAAAATGCGGATGTGTTGATTGCTTTTAAATAAATGGTATTTTACTATTAAAAAAGTTAATTTTGATGAACATAAAAAGAAACTTGCTTGATTTGAAAAATTACTTTAAAATATGAGTTTTAAGACTATCAAGTTGTACAACTCGTGTCTCAAAACTCAAGGAGTAAAAATACGTCATATCTAATTTAATCCTCTAAATAATATTTTATATTTTTAAATAGAGTTTCAAAATCAACAAATAGTTTAACTTGCGTCTTAACAACTCCAATATTAAGAAGAAAAAAAACATCTAATTAATTAAATTTTAAAAAGTTGATTTTAGATCTATTTATTTATAAAAATAAATTTTAAAGCTATCAAAATATATAATTTGTATTATGCAACTCATTGATTAAAATATGTCATTTTTAGTTAATTTTTAATAATTTTTATGATTAATTTGTTTATGATTTTTAATTTATTAATTTGTTTGTGAAGATGAGATTTAGAACACCAAGTTGTCACAATTTGTGTTCTAATAACTCAAAGATTAAAAAGATATCACATCTAGTTAATTTTTAATGAAAATTTCTCTATATATTTAGCAGACTCAATATTTATTATAAAATTAATTACATTTAATATATAAAAATAAGACTTCTTTAAAAAATAAATAAATAAATAAAAAATGAATGAATGCTAAAAATATAAAGCTTATAAAGGACCAATGATCTTAAAATCCAAAAAATTAAATTTTATATATAACAATAAAAAAAACAACAGAAAAGTAATATATATATATAAAAAAAAAATTGACCTAGTTTAACCATTGGGAAGGCAAAGCACACACTGAAACAAACAAGGGGACATAGGAGAAGAGAGAAAAGAAACCCAGAGGGAGAGAATAGTATAGGAGGTCGAGCACAGAGGGATTAAAAAGTACGGTCGACGGCGCATCGACGATTGTCGAAGGTTTGGATTCTTATTTTATTCTCTCTCAAACTAGGACATTATTTTTGTATAACAACAAAACAAAAAGTTTTATTCTTTTTTATTAATAACTCATTTGATATATTAAGTTCAGTAACGAATACAACTAGTAAAGATGAAAACAATACCTTAATCTTTTGTGTTTGTTTTTTCCTCCTATTACTCTGCCTATTTTCTTCTTTTTATTTTTAAGTGTTTTTTTTGTGGTTTCCGTTTTTTTCCTTCACTTTTGTCTCAATTTATAGGTAAAACATGAATGTTTCCGTTTATTAGATAAGTTCGAACTCTAGATCTTGTACTGTTTCGCAACAAATTTTAACTGGATTTTACCTTGTTTTTGTAACAAATCTTAAGGATTAAGTAAGATGGTTTTTGGCAGGAATTTGTGTTGGTGTTTGCGAGGAGCGTAAGTTGAAGAAGAATGTGTGTTGGTTGTGTTGACAGGATTGATGTGTTGGCAGGAAAAGAAAGACTGACTGTAATGTAGTTGTGTGTTTTCGGCCAAACAATGAAAATGAAAAAAAAAAAAAAAAAAACTAGAGTTGTGTTATTCTAATTCAAATTTTTTATTTTTTGTTTTATATTATTTTAAATTTTGTATATATTTAAGTTTAAAATGTAAAATACTAAATTTTGTAGATTTCTGTTAATAACTGCAAAATATTTATTAAATATATTATTATTATTATTATTCAAATAATTTTTAATTATCCGGACAAAATTGAGGTACTACATGTACACTGCAGAGAATTCTTCTGTCATAGCCTCCTACCAAAATCAAATAATTGAGTAGACTTTACGGTGAAGAGATGGATAGCGAGGAGGCGGAGACCGAAAATCAACAATTGCAAGAGATGGATGGGAAGTCGGGGGTACAAGAGAGATTTCATCATGTGGAATAGTGGTATTTGTCTTGTAATTCTCAATATTACAATCACTAGAAGCATTATCATTATGACCAAACAAATCAATATTGGTTAGCTCGGAACTCTTAGTAATAAGAGAATAAGAGGAAATAAAGTAAAAAGGGACGTGATCAAGAAAAACAACATGACGAGAAACATATAGTTTTCTTGCATGATGATCATAACAACGATAACCCTTTTGACCATCCCCATAACCAAGAAAAATACACATGGCAAAACGAGAAGACAACTTACTGAGCTCTACTTGTGGACGAAGAACAAAATAAGTAGAACCAAAGACTTTCAAAGAATGGTAATTATGGATAGAAGCATATAATTTTTCAAAGGGAGACAAATCTGATATGACAGACGATGAAGTTCTATTAATAGCATGAACATAAGTAAGAACTGCTTTCCTCCAAAACTCACTAGGAACCGAAGCAAACCACAAAAGAGAACGAGTAGTCTCAATAATATGACAATGTTTCCTTTCAGCAACTCCATTTTGTTTAAGAGTATAAATACAAGATGTTTGGTGGTGGGTGTCATCATAAACAAGTAATTCAAATAATTTACTAAAGGTATGTTCACCACCTAAATCACAACCAAAGGTATGTTCACCACCTAAATCACAACTAAATCAAATTGATTTTTCATAAGATAAACCCAACAATAACGAGTGTAATCATCAATAAACAAAATATAATATCTAGGTCCACCTTTGGTGAGAACCTATGATGGACCCTAAATATCAGAGTGCACTAAATCAAAAGGCGCATATGACACATAAACACTTTTACTAAATGGTAAAGCTGGAAATTTAGCAAGTTTACAACCACAACAATATGAAATATCACCGGTTTATAACTATCCTAAAGCTCCAATAGAAGCCAAATATTTTAATATAGAAGCAAAAACATGTTCATGGCAAGAATGCCATAAATAAAAAATAGAAGACGAAGAATTCAAGCAAAAACTACGTAATAAGTCAATAGTAGTTGTTGAGGTTGCAGTATCTAGGACTCGCATGTGACCCAAAACATAAAGTCGCCCTTGTCTATGGTCTATCCCAATCAGCCTCTCAGAATGTGGATCCTGCACACAACAAGAAGTGGAATAAAATATAATGGAATAACTGAAATCACATATTTGACTAAGAGAACAAAGACTCAAAGTGAGATTAGAAATATAATAAACATAAAAATAAAAAATACAAGTTAGATGTTGAGACATAACAAATGTCTGCTAATGGCATAAGAGTTCAATCAACAGTCATAATCGACACAGATGGGAAACGATTCATAAACACAAGATTTATCATTATGTTTCATATGGTGAGATGCTTTATAATTTAGAATCCATATGGGAGGAGATATACCTGGCATATTAGATGAGTTCAAACCTTTAGTAGAGGAGAGAAACATGACATGTGATTGAGTGGCAAGAAGTTTTTGAACTTGTTCTACAATATCATATATTTGAGAAGTAGCCTTAGATGAGTATACAGAACCAGAACTAGAGTCAATCGAGGAAGAAGCAGGTGCAACAACATTGGACAATGACCCCTAAAATTCTTCGTATGAGCTATCCCCAATTTTGAACAATGTGATTTTCAATGACCTTTTTCTTTGCAAAAAGCGCATTCATCATTACCAAGTCCAACACTCCCTTGAGATTTTCCTTTTTGAACAAGAGTAGAAAAAACAGATGGAGGAGTTGAGATATTTCCCTTATCTGACACAACAAAGTGGGTCTTAAATCTGATTTCTTCTGCCAACAATTCATTAATTGTTAATTCAACATTAGGAAGAGGAAAACTGTAACACCCCGATTTATAACAATAAGAATGCATTTTTTTTAAAACAACTTAATAAAATAATACGTCGTAACACAAAAGGAAGAGAGTCATAAATAATTACATCATATATTATACCAACAACCTAAGATAGTTTTAGGACAATAACCCAAAGTATACAAATAGAAAATACACCAGGGCTACGAGACCTATCATAGATCGCTCAAACCCCTGGGATATTCTCGGCAAACACTTGCACATAAGTACTGCTCCCAGAATGCTATCCCCTCATGGTCACGTCAAAAAATGGAACATGGATCCACCAAAAAGTCAACTTACAAGTTATGTCATAGATACAATCATCCCAAAACAAAATAAGTACAACCATCAAAAGAACAACACTAAGACCCTATACAACCAAAAACTAATCTGATCATCCACTAATACAGCCATAGAAAGATCAGTCTCCTAAGAAGTCAGGTCCACCCACGAGGTAGGTGGCTTCGGCGACGCTGGAATCTCATAACAACTCACTAACTCAGTGAAATTCGGTAGAGGATCATTCATTGGAAGTGAAAGCTCTGGCTCGAGCCGCCTAGACGGTCCCGTAATATCTCCTCCCGCTAACATCGGCCCCTTATCCTTCCCGCTAGTCCCCGATCCAACCAACGTATCCCCAACTCCTACCGTTGCCTTTATCTCAACTCTAACCGAGGCATCCTCTGCATCTTCTCATGCTCCATTCACCCCGAGCACCAATCCTGTGAGTATCAAATAGTTAATCATCTCGTGAGTGAGCTCCACGAGATATACTGCCCCAACTCTGCTACTTTTCCTCACACCATCCTCGTATAAGTAGCCCTGTTTGAGATGTGGTCGTATACCCAAGCATTCGAAGAATGTTGACTAGGGAAGTCTAACGACGTTTTCGTGGTCAAGGTGACAGTCAGTGGAATGAACTCGGGTATCATTTGAAGGCAAAACCTGTAGAGGATCATTCATCGGAAGCGAAAGCTCTGGCTCGAGCCGCCTAGACGGTCCCGTAATATCTCTTCCCGCTGGCATCGGCCCCTTATCCTTCCCGCTAGTCCCTGATCCAACCAATGTATCCCCAACTCCTACCGTTGCCTCTATCTCAACTTTAACCGAGACATCATCTGCATCTTCTCATGCTCCATTCACCCCGACCACCAATCTTGTGAGTATCAAATAGTTAATCATCTCGTGAGTGAGCTCCGCAAGATATACTGCCCCAACTCTGCTACTTTTCCTCACACCATCCTCGTATAAGTAGCCATGTTTGAGATGTGGTCGTATACCCAAGCATTCGAAGAATGTCGGCCAGGGAAGTCTAACGACATTTTTGTGGTCAAGGTGAAAGTCAGTGGAATGAACTCGGGTATCATCTGAAGGCAAAACCTGTAGAGGATCATTCATCGGAAGCGAAAGCTCTGGCTCGAGCCGCCTAGACGGTCCCGTAATATCTCTTCCCGCTGGCATCGGCCCCTTATCCTTCCCGCTAGTCCCTGATCCAACCAATGTATCCCCAACTCCTACCGTTGCCTCTATCTTAACTCTAACCAAGGCATCCTCTGCATCTTCTCATGCTCCATTCACCCCGAGCACCAACCTTGTGAGTATCAAATAGTTAATCATCTCGTGAGTGAGCTCCGCGAGATATACTGCCCCCGCTCTACTACTTTTCCTCACACCATCCTCGTATAAGTAGCCATGTTTGAGATGTGGTCGTATACCGAAGCATTCGAAGAATGTCGGCCAGGGAAGTCTAACGACGTTTTTGTGGTTAAGGTGACAGTTAGTGGAATGAACTCGGGTATCATCTGAAGGCAAAACCTAATTTCCACAATAATGTAAAAGGTCACCAATCGAAATTAACAAATAACATTTAACAATTATGTCATAAGGACAAGCAATAACACTTAGCAATTACAATATGATAACAAAAAATAACAGAGTTTATATATACAAATATCATATTATAATAAACATGACTCACGTGCCAAGCACCCTAATGCAATGCTTATATGCCAATGCACATGATTTCGGAATTTCCAAACCCTCGTCGAGGGGCGTAAATCATAAATGTAATGCCTCTCACAGACCAATACTAATTACTGAGATGCCACCAATCACAGATCAACACGATTAAAAATCCTCATAAGGATAATATGGACCAATCAACTAATGGCACCATCCTGTAGCCCACCACAGTCACCACTAACTCTATGGCCCATCACAGTCACCACTATCATTGTGACCCATCACAATCATCACTAATTATGAAATGCGTGAGCATAGTCTTACTCTTTCACAACAATCATTATGTAAATGTAGCTATTAAAAACTCATCTTTTAATACTCATTACACACTAATAATTTTTCATACTTTTCACAGAGCATACTCAAGACATATTATCCTCAATAAAATTCATAACATTTTACAAAACGTATTATCACTCAAGAATGCATCATCACATCAGTAATGATCATCACATATTCAGACATCAATCACACATATAAGAGCCATATGTGCAAACTAAAAATTTGAAAGGAGCCCTTACCTTAATTATAGTTTTTTCAACAGTTATCACTAGCACAATCAAACACAACGAAATATCTCGCTCGTGTCAACACCTTCAATCAAATAGTGTTTGACTTAGTCAAATTTATCCCTGAAACTTTAACTCGCTTACAAACCATTTCTTACTCCTAACCCCCTTGGAGTATATTTCACTAAAAAGTTTACAACAAGTAAGGGCTAATAGTATTATTATCCGCAACACACTTTCAACATATAAAATATATTTTTAGAAATTAACATCCATTAATTTTTTTAATGAATACACTAACAATTATTCGAAATATTTTAAATTATTTTTCTCAAAAATTTTCACACACCCACAAAAAAGTTTCTCAAATTTGTCGTAACTCATTTTTTTTCTTCTCAAATAACTACAAGTTTGATCCACTATATTTTTTTTAAAGACTAAAAGTTCTATCAAAGTACTTACCTCATAAAAACATAATCATACAAAATAAATATCAATGAATATTTTTTCTGGTTTCAAAGTTCTAACTCTTTAAAATATTTTCATCATTTTCAAAATGTATATTTTTCATTAAAGTTTTTATTTTAATTCATGAAACTTGAAATCTTAAAAAAAAAAAAAAAATTCTAACTCAAGACTTTAACCTTTACTTAATAAACTTAAAACTTTAATTAAAATCATGCAAATTTTTCTAAAAACTGAAAGTATATATATAAAAATATGAAGTCACAATTCACTAATTTTCCTTAAAACACAAGTTCATAGATTTGATAACCACATGTATACATTCTTGCTCATCAATCATAACAAATATTTTTAGAAATGAATAAACTAAGAAAAATCATTTTACTTTAATAACCACAATAACATTAATATTTCAGAGTTCTTCTGACCTCTAACTCGGTGTCAATGGTCTTAATTCCTTTTCAGGACTCAATGAGCTAACTACATAAACATAAAGATTCATAACAATTTTTTCCACCACCAAAATTTATCCAACCACATCATACTTTCAAAATTAGGTATTTTTTATCTTTTAAGTTATACCACTCAACCATTAGAGCACAAAAATTTGAGTTAACCAAGTACTCTAAATTTCTTCTTTAAACTCAGTCCAAGAGTAATTAAAAGAGTAACATTTTTAACTCTAAACATTTTAATCTCAATCTAACTTTTTGCTCAAACTATTTAACTTGGTTAAAATTTGAACTTTTTCACAACTCTAACAATTTTAATTTTTCTTTTAAAATTTCAACTTCAGTTTAAACTCGTTTATTTGAAAACAACTAATTACATAACAACATCAACAACAAAAATTAATTATTATTTTTTTCAAAACACTAACAACAACAAAGATTAATTAATTTTTTTCAAAACACCAACAACAACCACACAAGCATGTGGCCAAATAGGGAAAAAAGTGGGAGAAAAAGAAACTTACAATCCAAAGCCACCACAAGCACCACCTAGGAGCAATTTTCCTTCATAATACTTTTTGAATGGAAGCTTAGATCTAATAAAAAAAAAAGATTTTTATTACTTAACCAAGCACTGGAGGTAGCTGGTTTTCCTTAAAAGGGTGGTAACTTAATTTTTTTACTTACAACCAAAACAATATATATATATACATATATATATATATATATATATATATGTATATATATATATATTATAATTAAATATTTATATATATTAATAAAATTATCATTATAACATCTAAAAACTCTTACACACATCACATCACTCACTACACAATCTAATTTAATAAAAAAAATATTTACTTTCGTTGTAACTCAATTGACAGGTGAATTAATCAGTGACAATTGACTTTTTAAAATTTTGTTCGATAATAAAATTATACATAATTTAAAATTATACTCTAATAAATAATTTAAATCGGTTCTCCAAAAATATATATGTATACATATATTTTAAACATATTACTAACTCTAACAAAATATATTTTTGGTACTTAATTCATAATATAAAAATTATGCTAAAGCCCTAAGCAATTCAACACAAAATACACTAAAATTGCATAAATTAGAGTTTCAAAAATTAAGGGTCTTACAGAAACAATGTAGAATACCCCACGAATGCCCTCAAAATCATCACGAAGAGCCATTAGAAATCAAATCAAAAGTTGCTCATATCTCTCTGATCAATATACGATTTGACAACTTTCAACTCAGGTGATTCCGTAAGAGCCAAGTGATCTCACAAATTAGTCATTGCCGAATAGAATTCTTGAATAATCATATTGTTCTACTTAAGAGCTGTAATATTATTTTCCAACTAATAATATTTTGCAAATTTAGATTGAACATACGAACGTTCCAAGTGATCCCAAATCTATTTAGCAGTATTATATTTTGTTAGTTGCACATCTGTAGACAGCTCAACAAAATTATCAATCCAAGTAATGATTTTTTAAATTACTAATATTTCATCTTTTCAAATCTTTTGCATATTTAGTTTCATCCCTTTTATCTATAGACTTACCAGAAGTTCCGTTAACATAATCCCATATATCTTTTCCAATCAATTTTTTTTTTCATCACATTACTCCAAAAAGAGTAAGTTTGTCCATTGAGGTGGACACTAACAGCTTGTAAATAATCATCATTAGCACCCGTTATAACAAATAATGACAAGAAAATATGTCAAACAAAATCACTGAGACAAAATAAATTAGGGATAATCTGTCAATATCAGAGTCAATCAAGAATCAAATAAAATTGTGCCGAAAACAGAAGAGTAGAACCACACTAGAAACAAAATAGCAGAATCGCGCTGGAAAAAAGAGGTAGAATCAGAGCAGAAATAGAAGGAGCAAATTGGTATCAACAAAGCTGTGGGCACTACATCGAGTAGACACTACGGTGAATATATAGAAGAAACATTTTTCTAATAATAATCTTGTAACCAACCACCAACAAATGAAGGCAACCTATATTTTGTTGGCTTGTACTACTAAACCCTATAAATTTAGCTGACTAGCAATATTTACTTCGAACACTGTGGACCACATTACAATAGATCCCAAAATCAATCAAAAGTCTTTGATATCATGTTAACAAACATAAACATAGAATAAAGGAAGATGGAGAGAGAAAGAAGAAAAAGAACTCACTAGAATTTCATAAACAAAATGAAGGATAACTTAGGGTGATATAGTTACAATAAACATATATATATAAAAGAGAATAGAAAAATCTAAAATATCTTTACTACTAATATATTATAATATTATCTAACAATTTGAAGTGAACTCCATCCTACATTTATGAGTAAAATATGTCATCAACAATTAGTATATTTTTTTACCTTTCCAATATTATTAATTTTAGAGAAAATAAATTTGTTGTTATATACTAAAAAAATTCACGATGTTAAAAAAATTGAAGTTCGAGATATTTTATAAACATTGCACATTTTGACTAATGATAAAAACTACAAGAATTACATAAAATCCAGAGTATTTAAAATAATGTCTAATCATTAATAAAAAAAAAGTATTTCTTCAAAAATATATATGGATTTAAGTGGAAGTATATCATCGCATGTGAGTTTTTTATCAAGTAAATGAAAGGTTAATTAAAGTGGAAGCTGAACCCTCTCTCTTTTAAAAAAAAGAAAATAATTTACCCAATACCTCGTAGTTATACCCGTTGACAAATTTTAAAAAATTATAGATTTGTCCTTGACTTTCTTTTAAAAAAAATAATTAAAAAATTCCCCTTCTCTTAAAACAACACTCATTTATTTTGAATAGTTTAGTTCAAGTTTTTTGAAACATTTTGATGTACTAAAAAATTTGACTCAAGTTATTCCAAACATTATGTGTATTTAAAAACTTGAACAACCGAAATTCTTAGTAGATTAGTACATATTTGTCTATTGAAAAATTTGACGGTTCAATTTTTCTAATATAAACATCTGTTACGACGGTTCAATTTTTCTAATATCTATTATGAAAAACTTGACTCAAGTATTTTAGAAATTTTAAATGAAGATCTTTATAAAGACGTAAAAAATAAATTTTATTATTATAAAGAAGGACAAAATTGAAAGTTTATGATTATGTAACAGATTGGGGTATACGAGGTATGTAGTAAAATATTCCTTTTGTCACCAAGTTCAAGTCTCGTAAGATAGATTGTATGGGCTGCATTAAGTTAAGTTGGATTTATTATATCTAAAATAAATAAGTAAAGTAAAAAAGATGATGTTTCTTCTTTTCTCTCTAATATTATCAAATATACAAAAATAAAAAATATGTTTAAATTATCTCTAATGTTATTTAGCGTTAGTACGATGTGGAATGTTTGTGTCTAAATAACCTATCTCCTTTTATATATGTGGACATATGATAGGTTTATCACTTTATCAGATTTTAGGAATAAATTAATCTAATATATTTATAAATGAAAAGATGTTAGAATTAGTCAATTGACCCGAATAAATAGATGAAGGCTGGACAGGGTAGCTAGGCAATGTGTGCATAGCCTTTAATCCACAATTTGCACGCAACTATAATAGTCGCTGCTAAAGAAAGGATTGTTACTATTGATGTCGATAAAGGTGACATCCACCCACCCATATATCCATCTAAACCTAATTCTCTTAATTTGTGTGATTTCATTAACACATGTTTTAAATTTAAGGCGGATAACTTTTTATATGTGGTTTATAATGAATTGATATTTAAAAATTATTATAAATTTTAACACATCAAGGATAATTTTTTTATTAATTAATCAACGATAAGTATTTGTATTATGTACGATTATACAATAAATAATAATTGGTGTATTATAATTTTTATCTAAAATATATTAAAAAGACACATTACTAATAAAATATATATTTATCTGATAACTAACTAGTAAAATACTCATGCTTTCGGATGGATACCACGTTATTATATTTTTCTCTGGTAATAAAAAGAAATCAACTATAAAAAATTAATCTATACTTTGTAGATATAAATGATTTAATTTATTAGAATTAATATTGATCAAATAATGAAATTGTTATTGAGTTGTAGTGTTTTATTGCAATTAATATTTTGTATATATATCTCGAATATTTAACGGTGACAAATATATGTCTTGTTATCATCCCTACTACAAACTTGATACAAACCGGTTCCTTGCTTCATTTTTTTTTTTTTTTTTTTGTGCACTCAAAATCAATGTGATGTTTAATATTTGCTACAAAACAATACAAAATTCAGAACTTAATTTTATCTAATAAACACAAAGATTTACCACTCTAGCCCATAAATTGAGACAAAATTAATTCCAAAAGGAAAAAGAGGAGAAGGAGTTTTATTTTCTTCAAACGAACCAAAATATAGAGAGAAAAACTTTTTTTATTTTGTCTCTGAAACAAAAAAGAGAAAAAACATTGTAAAAACACAAAGAAGAATAAGAGATTCCGAAGTCATTTTAATAATACAACCAACAAAGAGAATTGCATACGATACCTCCATCGAATTGCATATGATACCTCCACCGTTGGCTTCTCAAGGTTCACTGGTCTTCATTCCCGATTCTATTCGTTAAACTGCTCAAGGTATCTCCTCAAGCTTCATTTGTTTCTGTTTATCAAATCTTTTATCTTTTTGGGTCCTTTTCACACATATAAACTCTTTTTTTTTTTGAGATAGAATTCTAGTCTATACATCTTTGTTTTATTAAAAATTGAAGTGAAGTAATGTTGTTCCTTTCCGAACTCTACTTTTATTGAAAAAAGATGGATGGAAAAGTGGCCTCAACATCCTCTTTTTAGCGTGCCTTGCGTTCTCCTTTAGTTCAGTATGACTTTTTAATACAGTACTGTCTTGTTTTTTCACAACAAGCTTTTCAGATTAATTGTACTTAATTGGTTGAAAAAGATTACTTGTACTTATTTTTTGAAAAAGCTAGTTTAATATTATTAAAATATTATTGTTGGTTTTGGTTTTATTTTTTTATTTTCATTTATTTATTTCTTTTTATCTTTATTATTGGTTTTATTTCATAACTAGTATAATACCCGTGCTATCGCACGGGTGGTGCATCCTTTATATATTTTTATTTAATTAAGTATTTTTTATAATAAATAGAACAAAATAAATAAAGTTAATTACCGTAGTCGATAATTACGAAACTAATATATTAGTTGTACTTAAAGATATTAACATCACAACAAATTAATTTATGATGTGTTTATGAGAGTTAAAATTTCATGATGATTTATTAGTGATAGTATTGTGGTAGCTATGGAGTATCTCAAATTATATTGATTTGTAGAAAATAATTTTTCAAGACAATTGACATGCAAGTTACAATGAAACCATCGTAATAATAGAATTTGAATGTTATTGATTAAGACATATAAAAATTATTGCTTTATGTTAAAATTTATTTTTCATGATGAAAGTTAATTTTTGTTTCACGATAGAGGTAGTTATTGTCTCATGATGGAGGTTAATTTTTTTTCATGTTAAATCTAAAATTTTATTTATATCATGATAAACAATATTATATATTTTAATCTTACCAAAAACTACATTGACAGTCCTAAACTAATTTAGGAACAATAAATATTTGATTTTGCTTAACCAAAAACTTTATCAATATTTCACATATTGATTTTGGGAACACATAATTGTCATTAAACTGTACATTTTTAAACCATATTGATTTTGGGAACCGTACTTTACTGAATTGCCATTATTGATTTATATTAATTATTAAAAAAATAAAATATGACTTTATTTTCTATAAATTAAATGAATCAGTTTGTTCATAAAATAAAATATAATATATTATTTATAAAGTATGAAAGTTTGTGTTATTTTATAGCCTAATTGTGTAACTTATGTTGTATTATACAACAGAAAAAAAAAATACTATTATTCAAGATAGTAATCAATTTGCTCTTTAGTCATATATAATTTTTTAAATATAGAGATATAAGGATAATCACTAAGTTTATATTTTTTCAATAGACAACATATCAATATTTTCCATATTATTGTTCCTAAAGACATTATTAATCAATTAAACATTCATCTTATAAAAATAACATTGAACCAAAAAGTGTACTTGTGTTTAGTGTTTACAATAATACATGATTTAAGAATATATATCCCATGATTCAGACTTCATGAGACCAAAACATAATTAGACCTTAGGATTACAATATATAATAATAGTTTTTAACACAATTGATGTCATCATCTACTATGTAGCATATAATTTCATTGTAGTTCCTATTCACATTTGATATTCTTGAGTGGTTTTGATGATGTTAGTTGGGCACTTGCAATTGCATCGTTACCCCCATTATCTTGTTGGTCACCAGTTGGAGGCCTTTTAGCCGATGTAGCTGATTGAACATTTTCAATATCATTTTCACCAGTCATTGATAATGATTGCTACATATGTCATAAAGTTTATAGGAATTAATTAGATTATTGTCATAAAGATTTATGAAATCAGAATGTATTTATCAAAATGATGCACTTATATAGAGTCATATAGATATACTTACAGTGTCAAATAGTATTTCTTGACTAAGAAGTTCACGACTCAGTTCTCCTTTAGATGTGCTCGGAAAATAGACTTCTATTAATATAAGTTGTGCAGTTTTTAATATATATAATTTATTACAATTAAAAGATACAATAAGGCAATATGTGGTTTGAATACCTCTTCAATTTGAAATTGTTCCTTAATTGCAGCAATAAATGCAGCATCACTCCATGACTTATTAGCAGAACACTGTTTTGAAGATGGTTGTAGTTTTACACGAAAAGCTAGAGCGGTCCTCATTATGTCTTGAAGTTCTGATGGATATATCCTTATGTTAGTATCATTGGCCTTTAACATGTTTCAGGTAAATGAATTATGTCATATTATGTTGTAACCGATAAATATGCAAACTATGAAGTTACTTGGACTAAGCATTATATACATGCCTCAATCATATTCTTCCTCATTTGAAGTGTTGAAATTCCAAGTAATGAAGTACAATCATTGTCCCACATAAGGAAGTTACAAAAGCAATTGTCGTAGAAAACTTCAATGATCATTATGTATTTGTTTTATGTTGTTTAGTAGTGATACCAATAAGTGTTTGATATAAGGACTCTAATATTAATTTACAAATTCTGATAAATTAAGGTTGAATATTGAACTACTCTTATGGACTATTTGCTTTTAGTTTGGGAACAAATTCATATCCTTATATGACAGTTAAGAGAAAATCTTTCATAGAGTAACACTAACCCTTAATAATATACAAATTGTTTCTACTTTATTACATATGCTTATAAGTTAGAAAATTGTAAAATATAAAAAACAACATCTATTAAAGTTTGATGTCCCTTGTAATTAGTTCGTCAACCTGAGCACCACATTTACATTGATAATTTGTAATCCCTTCTTTAGCTTTGGCCATGCAATTAGTGCAACCAAGATAAAGTCAACTGAATTTTTTTGGCACAACCTTTGACAAAGTTGCCACAGTGGCACAAATCATTTCCTAAAAACCATGTTGTAATTTCCTAAAAATTAAATAATGTATATATCTACCTAAAAATAGTGTTATGAAATTATAGTTACATGTCCAATAGTCTTGATTTGGAGAAGAGTTTTAGCTTGAGCATTGTACATAAACTTCTCTTGGGAAGTGTATTGAGATGAAGATGTGATCTGAGTTTGTAGTTGGCTACCTTGAATGTAGTTATCTATATCATCTATTGTAGGTAACCTGCATTCATTGAAAATTGACTACTTAATAGAAAAAATATTACTTATAAACAAAACTGCTAACTGAAGTTGAGAGATCGACATCATTAAAATCGCTTGACCTCTAATCAGGCTAAATTATAACTGCAATATTTGGAAGACACTTGTAAAGAGTTGGTCAACTTACTGATTTCTGAATTCCTTGATTTGGTCCGTGTTTTCATTGATAAGAAGTTTAGTTCCACTCCATGCATTAGTGATTGTGTGCCCGTTGTTTCGTGTCATATAGAACTAATTAATTAACAACTACATTTAAGTAAATTGTAACAAACGAAATCTTTCATTAAACAATTAGTACTTGTGTTGAATTAATAATACCTTCTGGAGGCTTGACTCGTGCTTGGTGGAAGATTATAATGATGGGACTAGAGTTGGGGTGAAAATTAACATAATTGAGACATTGTGTACCATAAGCCTCCCATAGGAAGCAAGTAAGGATGTTTCCGCTAATCAAATGAATAATATCATTTGAAACATACTTTGTATAGTATATTAATTAAATGTAAATATTGTTGTTACCTGATATCTTTGATTTTGATGGTGACACAAGTTTTTTTGGTTGATGATGTTGAAGTGGAAGAAATGACCTCATCCACTACCCAAATAATATCTATAAATAAAAAAGATAAGTTATCCATTGAAACGCGAAAAATATAAAACACATATATATTATTCAATTAAAAAAAAAAGAAAAAAAAAATGACAGTATTACTAATTAAGTTGTTAAGAGGGTTCAACCCATTCAAAATGGTGTTATAAGACACAAAATGGTACTGAGTTGGTGAGATTTGAGGGACATTAATCTCTTCTTCAAAAGTAGCAGAATTGAAAACAATTTTGAATTCATGGAAACAATATTTGAACTGGAAAGTACTTAAAAAACTCAAAAGGTATGGATGATATATGTTTGATTCTCTTTGAGTTTACCCCTCCATTTAACAGAATCATCTTGTCATATAACAACATGTATTTGATCAGTCTTTTAATAACAAATAATTTATAAAATGAGATACTAACCAATAGAATGAAGATATTTGTTAACCAAACATAAAGAAAAAGTAATGTTGTTCCTTTCCAAACTCTACTTTTATTGAAAAAAGATGGATGGAAAAGTTGCCTTAGCATCCTGTTTTTAGCGTGCCTTGTGTTCTCCTTTAGTTCAATATGACTTTTTAATACAGTACTGTCTTGTTTTTTTACAACAAGCTTTTCAGATTAATTGTACTTAATTGGTTGAAAAAGATTACTTGTACTTATTTTTTGAAAAAGCTAGTTTAATATTATTAAATTATTATTGTTGGTTTTATTTTTTATTTTTATTTATTTATTTTTTTAATCTTTATTATTGGTTTGATTTCATAATATCATCTAAATTTATTTAAGATTCAACATCAAATTTTAATTCTTAATAAGAAATCAAAAAAATATATAATCAAATATTGAAGGGTTAATTAGATATGATATTTGTTAATCTTTGAGTTATTATGACACAAGTTGTGACAACTTGACAATTCTAAATCTCATATTCACAGATAAATTAAAAAATTAAAATTCATAAACAAATTAGTAAATAAAATTTATTATTAAAGGTTAACTAGATATGATATCATTTTCATCCATGAGTTGTATAACACAAATTGTACAACTTGATAGTTCTAAAACTTATTTTTATAAATAAATAAATTTAAAATAAACTTTTTAAATTTTATTAATTAGATGTGACGTTTGTTAATATTTGAGTTGTTAAGATACAAGTTGTATCATTTGGTGGTTTTGAAACTTAATTTTAAAACTGAAAATAATATAAAATATTCTTAAACGGATTAACTAGATGAGACATCGTTTTAATCTTTGAATTTTGAGAAACGAGTTGTACAACTTGATAATCTTAAAATCCGCATTTTAAAATAATTATTCAAATCAAACAAACTTTTTTCGTCAAAACAAATTTTTTTTATCAATAACAAAACACACTTTCTTTAGAAACAACAAATACATTCGTATTTTTTTATCCAAAAACTAGGTAGCTTTAATTTCTTCATCGCACTGAGAGCTACGTAGGAGCAAGATTACACTCTTGTCAAGCAAATTAATAAAAAAAATTCATTAATTTCAAAATCACATTAAAAAAACTATTGATATTTATATTTAATAATAAGGAGAAATAATTATGTTTAAGTTAATATTAATTTTACACAGTTAATTATAGGTAACTGTATTTTAACGGATGTCATAGAGTGTTAATACATTCTCTATGCATAATTGACTCCCGAACTCAAAATTTTGTTTCAAGAACCATGTTTATTTTTATTTTTAAGGGTTTCTCAATATTTTCCCTATTTTAAAATAAACTTTGGTGACAACTCCATTAAATTCGAGAAAACATATTTTTACGTATCGGTGGAAAATATATTTTCTGTGTTTTGTTAATATCTATCAATGAAAAACATTTTTCTTGTGTTTTTTTAGTAATTATTTGTGATAAATAGTTATTTCGTGTTTTTTTATGTATCAATGACAAATATTTGTCTCGTTATTTTTTTACATTTATCGGCAACAAAAACTTATTCCTTGTTTTTATATGATAAGTTATAAATATTATTGCGCATTTTTTAATATTTATTGATGATGAATATTTTCCTCGTATTTTGTATATATGAGTGACACATATTTGTTATGTGCATTTTTATATTTATCAATGACAACTTTTTGTCTCGTGGTATTTTGTATGCATCAGTTATACATATTTGTCCTATATATTTTTACTATTTATCAGTGACATATATTTTGTATATATCTCTTATATTTGGTTTTGGTCTATAGATTGAATATGAGATAACTCGAAATATGATATTCAGTCTAATAATATTAACATTTGTCAGTTGAGTTAAGTCTTATGAATTATATATATCTCTTATATTTATTAATAACAAATATTTTTCTTGTGTTTTTTGATGTATTAATAAGAAATATGTGTCATGTATTTTATTAATATTTATCAAAAACAAATATTTATCTCATATTTTTTAATATTTATCAATGAGAAAGATTTGTCATGTTTTTTTATATATTAGTGATAAATATTTTCATGTATTTATTTTTGTATCAAATACATATATTTTTGCCATGATTTTTATTTTTTTCGTCAATAAATTTTTGTCCCATGTTTTCTATGTGCAACAATTTCAGATATTTATCCCATATTTTTCTTAATATTTATCAATAAAAAATATTTGTATCGTGTTTTTTATATATTGATAGCAAATATTTGTCACAAAAATTTTTATATTATTTATCACTGAGAAATATTTGTCTAATGTTTTTTATGTATTTTTTATAAATATTTATCCTAATTTTTTTTGTTGATATTTAAATGAGTTAAAGAGGACATTTTTCTACCATTTAATTGAATGAATAAATAATATATTTTTTATAATAATAAATTTATATTATATTGCATATTACTTTACCGTCTAATTTGACATAATGCTTTGGGAAATGAAAAACAAGTAAATAGAATATAACACACATTTGTTGTATGGATTTTACAACTAAAGAGTTGATCATTTGTTACACTAAGTCGTCAATTAATCTGTTTGTTTCCAATATCATTATATATTTGCACATAAATCTCTCTTCCTCTTTAATTACACAAAGATCGAGATAACAATTAGATCTAGACTCAGTAGGTACCCGTAAAAAATATTCATAATAAGTAGGGTAAAAACCACATAATGGATATGGACATGGTGATGGATAATTACCTGCAAAGTTAAGCGGATATTAGGGGTGTACATGGGTGCGGGTCGATCCGTCAACCCGATCACCCAACCCAATCCGATATTTACCTGTACCTAATCATTTTCAGGTCTGACCCAACCCAACCTGTTGAAATTTGTTTATATTTGGTTCGGGTAATGTGTTTAACAAATTAAACTCGTCAACCCGTAGACCTGACCTGGTAACTAGTTATATATATATATTTTAAAATTTTGTTTGGCAGTCCCAACAGTTCAATAGAGTTTTATTGCTCTTCTTATTTAGATTTTCAGCTTCTTGAAGCCGCGCCGTACCTTTTTCTTTTGTTATGCATGTGCTCACAACTGTTATGATTTTTATACAAATTAGTTATAATAATATATTATTAATAACTGATTTTTAGATGAATTCTGATGCAAAATGTTCATGTGTCTAATAACTAATTTTTATATTAATAACTTCTTCTTTTGATGATTTTTTAAAGAATTGAATGATGTGATTGAAATTTTATAGTTTTTGACACTTTCAAGTATTAAATATATTTTCATTCAATATATTTTCTCGTAAAATAAAGAACAGATTATTATTTATGTATAACCCGTCAGCCCAACCCAACCCTTTCTTGATCGGTTCGGGTTGGTTCGAGTTAAATGAAAAAAGTACGAGTTTAGAACTTAACCCAACCTAAACATAATCGATTGGGTTGGGTATCGGCTTTTGTCATAACTGGCCCAACCCAACCCACGTACACTCTTAGCGGATATGGGTGCGGATACGAATACTATAGTACTCACCGCATTCTACCCTCACACTTATAAAAATATATTATTTATTTATTATATTAATGTTTAGTTTAATTAATTGTTTTCATGTTTTAACGTCTATTAATATCATTGGACCACTACAATATTTATAATCGAATGATTAACGTTTGAAAACTTTTTAAGAATTTGATTACAATGAATAGATAAATAATTGTGACTTTATAGCTAAAAGTTATGTCTTATTAATCGTGATTTTATAATTATACTTGCAACTTCCTATCAATTGTCTTATTTGAATGTGTATTGTAACGAGTGTTCATTTGAAATGTTTTGAGTTAGAAAATATTTTGTTTTATTATTGAATTTAAGATATTTGGATAATTTTTAAATTTAATCACAACAATATCATTTATTTATCAATCTATTTTAGTTAAAGCGTGTGTAGTATGTATGGATACAAATATATATATTAAAATTGATACCAAATAGGGTACGGATGGATATTTTTTAAACCGCGGGTATAGAGGCGGGTACTATAGTACCCTACCTAAATCCTATTCATTATCATCCTTAATTACACATTAGCCACAAATATTATGCAATATAACATTAGCCATTGGGTCAATTATTTAAGTCCACAGCACTGATGAGTTCGATATAGATGTACTAACATTATTTAACTAAAAGTCATTTTATTATTTTGTAGATGATACTCAACTCAAGAACTCAAAATGCAAACTTAAAGCGAAAAAAAAAAAACTACCAAATAGAATGTAGAACCTTTATTTTTGCTATTTTTTTGCAACTATTACAACTCCTACAAAATGACAGAAACATAAAATTAATCAAAGTACCAAAAATGAAGAGAAAAATAATATTACATTACAAAATCAAAACATAGAGTTTGTTGTACCTCTATTGTCAACTTCCTTTGAAGATGAGTTGAAAAGGATTGGCAAAATTGCAACCAGCAATATACATCACTTAAAAGGTAAAATTTGAATCAACAAAATCAAGAAAAATAACAACATAAAACGAAAATTATGGTAGAACAAATCAACAAAATAACTCATTGCAACATTTTATCAAAACACATGGTGTGCATTCCAAAATCTGTTTCTTTTCATTGTTTTTCCACTGTTTTAAAATTTTATTCACTTCCATCTAATTCATTTTTCAAAATCAACAATAGATTTCGTTTTTTTCTTGATGTATGGTTTTGAGCTTAAACTCACAATAATCTCATTTCTTCAAACATGCAAAGAGGTAAACATGATAGAAAAATAGAAGTAAAACATCCCAATATAGTTAGGGGATTTAAGTAAAATATTCTAATATAGCTGGAGTTCGGCAGTTTTAGCAATACTTTATAGAGAATTATGTCTTGCTTCGAAACTCGGTGTAATGTCTATAGAAAGATGTGCATTATTGTTGCAAAAGTGAGCATGGTATTGATTGTCTTGTGTCAGTCTAGAATCACTCGATGCATGGATTTTTCCTATTGCACAAAGGTAACTATTGCAAATAAATTTTATATATTTTTATTTTTTAATACTAACTACTTACCATATTACTAATTTTAATATTTTTATTTTATTTTTGATATATTCGACATATTTAATTATGGTGGTCTACATTTTAGTAAAATTCCTCGTAAAGATACAGAAGGATATCGAAATACAATCGATTACATGATGGTTTAGGAAGTAATATATTCATTCATAGTTGTACTTATTTAATTATATTTTTTTTACACCTTTTAATATTTATTTTAGCCTATTTTTAACATATCAGATTCGTTGGAGTATCTTGAGTTCCAATACGAGGTTTTCGAACAAAAGATGAACACATGAACTGCATGTACATATCTGCACTGTTATCATATTGTCGAAAAACATCATACATATAGAGTTGCACTTCAATTCGACTTCCATCAACAAATTTCGCAACCACCAGAGGATATGTCAATCTACCATGAGGTCGACATGAGGCGTGTCATTGATGATAATTGGAACAGGGTATGGAAATATGAGATTAAATATTGGAATGAACGTGAGAATTACGTATTACAAGGTCAATTTATAGAAAATGTTTTACGCCACAGTAAGGAGTATATGAATTGGTTTAAGCATCACACCAAATTATATATATATATATATATACATATATATATATATCTGTGGAATGATATCTACGTGATCCATGTTTGCAACCTTCACCATATCATGATGTGCACTCATCCCCTCAACCAACCTCACAACAATAATCATGCACCAAACACCGTATTCATCATCACTTCACCTGCATGCCTCTACATAAGTTCCATATTATGGTACTTCACCACCACTACATCTACATGAATATGCAGATATACCGACTCAGTATTACGTTCCTTCAGTGCCAACAATACCAACCTCTTTCATTCGACAGAGAGCAAAATTTTCTATAATTTGTTTGGAATTCATTGCACAACTCCTTAGTCGGCTGATGTTGTTTTTGAGTCCATGTATAATCCTGAAACTCAAAATTTCACGGAGGCATGTGGTAGTGGTTCTAATCCACATACATATTATAATGATCAATACGAGGATCAACTAGAACAACCTCAGCTCGTTCAAAGGGCTAAACGAGTTCGACGACCGCCTAGATGTGGAACTGGAGGACATTTAGATAGAAATCATTAATTTAAATTTGATGTATTTTTTTTCTTTCAATTTGTGGTATTTTTTTTACTTTAATTTAATGTATTTTGTTTCTTCAATTTAATTAATATAGTTTTCTTTATTATTATTATTATTATTATTAATTTTTATTTATTAGATATAGAGAAAAAAGTACGAGTGAGTTGTGAACAAAATATAATTAAGTTGTTAATTTATATTTAAAACAGGAAATAGTTGTTAAAATAATTTAAATTTATCTACAAAATAGGAGGGAGTTGTTAAAATAATATAACTGCATTTTTTTCTTCAATTTAATGTATTTTATTTTTAATTTATTAGTAATATTTTGTTTTTTAAAATATTATAATTATTTTTATTTTATTAAATAAACAATTTTATAATTGCAAAAATGAGAAGAAAAAAAAATTAAGCCCAAGTATATGGTCGGATCTTAATGCGATCTTATTGAATTTAAAAAAAAAAAAAGTTATGTAGCTCGTCGGTGGTCGGACATGCGATCATCAATTGGATTTAAAAAATATGACATTTTAATATATTTTTTTAAAAGTGTTGTAATTTGACAATAAAGAATAAAGAGTTTTTAATAAAAACTCAACCTATTGAGCAACTACCCATGGCTACCCATTGAGCAACTACCCATGACTCAAACTTAAAAAATCCTGTTCTTGGCAATAAAGATTTAAAAACTCAACCTATTGAGCAACTACCCATGACTCAAACTTAAAAGTTCAAAGTAAAAACTTAAAATGGAGTACAAAATCATCATTGGATTTCGAAACTTTTTACTTTGCTGTATGCTTTTGGGAAGAGATTACGTGAGTAAAGGAGTAAAAATTGGTTCTTGAGATATATTGTGAGAAGAAGAAGATAAATCAAATAAAAAGAGAGAGAAAGAAGAAAGAGAAATAAAAATGAGGAAGTTGCTGGTGAGGAAAAGATGATGGAGTTGAAATTATGGAAATTTGAAACTAAGTTTGTCCCCAAAGATTTTTGATTTTACACAAAGACAAAACTACTTTGAATTAAGATGAGTTGTGAAAAAGTAAATAAGGACAATGGTAGTTTTTTTATTTAGATTAATTTAAGAATGACGATCTTCTAACTAATTAATTGATGATAAATATTTATTATATGTACGTTAAATTATAATTTTTTCAAATTTATACCTAAAACATATTCTAGAGGTAAACTACTAACAAACTATAAATATATATATATATATATATATATATATATATATATATTTAAATAATTAGTTCTTAAAATATCATCTTTTAACTAATTGATTAAAGACAAAAACTTGTCACACATGTGGTTTATAGAGTAGATTATTATTAGTGTTTTTTTTTTTTTCCACATAATTTTATCTAAAAGATATTAAAGAGACTTAGTAATAGTTAAATACATAAGTCTCTATTAACTATTTATTTCGTGACGGACCACCTTCAAATTAATTATTGACTTGTGTAAAACATTCATATAATTTATATAGTAAATTATAAATTTCTACAAATTTTAATTAGAAGATATTAAAGAGACTCATTACTAATAAAATACATATTTATTTTTGACTAATACAATATGAAAAGATTATTTTAACTAATTGATAAAAATAAATATTTTTTGTTAATATATTCTATTTTTTTATCAAATTTTTATTTAAAAAATACTAATTAAATACATATTTATCTTAATACTAATTGATTAACGAAAAACTAACATTATAACTTTATTGACTAGTAACAAACATTTAACACGTGTATGGTTTATAAGTGGATGATTTTAGGCTTAAAAGTGTGCATGTGGAGGAATATGCTATTAGGGAAATATCAGATGTGGTTTATTAGTGAGGATTGCCTATACTGTGCAATGACTACACCATAACATTGTCCTAGGTTTGCTAACGTCTTACTATCTCAATTGCAAATGCATGAATTGATTAATTTGATTTAGAAGACATTTGTTTACATCTAAAAATATTTTAATTTGTTAATTTAGAATGACAATCAACCAAGTTTAGAGTAATTTGATGTAAATAGTGATCAATCGAGGCCATAGTAAATTAATAAAAGGACACGTGAGGGCAATAGACTAAAATCTTTCTCATCTATAGAAGATCTTATTTGACAGTTATGTTAATCACGAAATAAATTGCAACAAACTCTTGGAATGAGAATTGAATAGGGTTTGATATTTTCAAAAATTTTAAAATAAAAATCATATTTTAAATTATTTGGACTCCCATACAATGCATATTGGAATTCTTATTTGAAAATTCAATAGTGTTGAAATAAAAAATAAAAAATAAAAAATAAAACTCAAAAGGAATGACAATTTATACAAGAAAAACATAATTTGATAGAAGTATTTTTAAAATAGTTTTGGCTTCCATCAAATTGACAAATATCTCTAAACAACATTTAATGAATATCAATTAATAGAAACACTTAAATATCATAATTTTCTTTTTGAATCAATATTTAATATGTTGAAAACAATGTAAAATTAAAATATCAACTCAACACTTAAAATCAAGACAAGATTCAAAAATAGGAAATTCTAATATCACAATCTTTCTATCAATTATAGCACAAAACAAAAAATCGCCACCAAATGCAAATTATAACGAAATCAAGTAACAAATTAAATATGTAGAAATTAAAGGATAATGAAAAGAGAGAATCCCACAAAGATTTATATTGATTCTTTATTAGGTTTTAATCTTTTATAGTTTTTGATATAAATGTATTATTATAAAATAGAATTGAAGTTAGATGTGTGTAAAGTCATATTCTTTATAATGTCATGTTAAATATCAAAATATACTTAATTTTATTAACATATTAATCTGTTAATCTACTTAAAGATTTGTTTGATTATTTATTCAAAAATGTTAAAATAAAATAAATTTTTAAGTAGACTAACAACCTATACTAAACTTCTATCAAAACCAGAATCAGACTTAAAAAGTAAACTTATAACAAACCAAAATTCAGACTTAAATCTTGTATTTCTTGAGAGACCAAACTCAAACATAATAAAGTCTAACTCGACTCAGCCTATTTTTATCCTTAATTGTAGAGTACATTTAGTCTTTAACAACTGCATGAGAATTTCTTTCTTTAATATTTTATTTTAAACATTTGCTAGATCATTCAACAAATCATACAAAATAAAACAACATATACACTTCTCTAAAACTCCTGAAATTTTTTCTCTTTCGTCCGTTGATATGCAATCCAACGATATTCATTCGATGATCCAATTATTGGATTGCCAAACGACCAACCAAAATTGATCATTAACTTTTGCGTTTCCTTTACACTATGTTATAGCTGACATGTTTTTTTGGAAATAATATCCCTGTCTTACTTAAAATTAAAAGAGCAACGTCACCTAGTATAATTAACTAGTATGGGAACTCGTGCGTCGTATAAACATAAATTGCGATTGAAAATATATAGTTAAGAAGTTTATGAAAATATTTATAATTTTACGCAAAATCTCAGCAAGTGTTATAAGAAAAGAAAAACTAGTAATGATATTTTATTTAAATTTTATTTTATGCTTAGTTTATCTTGATTTAATAAATTTATTTTGAAGAATTGGAAAATACTCCTGTTTTTGTAATCAATTACTCTTCCTCAAAAAAAAATATATATATATATATATATATAATATAGATTCATTTCCTTACAATAGTTTATAATTAATTTTGAAAATAATTTTCCTCCATACAAAATATTAACATTGATATATTTTTATTATTTGTTTTCATTTCTCCAATTTAGAATTGCTTTGAAGAAGGATTGTATAGTTTTTATAAATTAACACTCAATATATATATTTTGAAGATAAATAAGCTACAGTCTCATAATTGAAACTAAAAACGTGAACAAAGAAATTACACGTTTGCTCGTTATTTAGCAAAATATTAATAATATTAATATAATATTAAGTATTAGTTGGAAAAAAAATGGAACTAAAAACATGAATACTCTTTGAGTTAATCGTCGATAGACTTTCTAAATCAGTAAAACCTCCTCCATAAAGTTAAACAAATACTATTCTTATATCTTTCTTAATCAAACGCAAAAATTATACATAAAAGTTTGTCAATATGACAATAAGTTGAAAATTTGGATCAACTACTAAATTATATAAAGAAAAATGCTTAGTGTATATTCAAATACTTTTTAGACATTTCAACAAAAAATTGATATAATAAATATAATAAGAAAAAAGAGATAAAACAAAAATAAAATATTAAATAGATGTATAAAAGATAAAATAATTCTTGTGTATACATACATATTTAGATACACACAAAAATATACACATCATTTAATTATTTTAAAAATATGTATTATTTAATTATTATTATTATTTTTACTTTTTTCTTTTTGTGTATGTCAAAATAAAATGTTAAAGTGTGTCTCACACAACAATTGTTCTGAAAATTACAAGTGTTTTTTAAGAGTTTTTATATAAAAAGTTGGTCTCACTCTCCTATGTCAATAAACTCTCAAGTACTTTTTATCATGCCTTTTGAGAACTAATAGCAAGCAATTTGTACCATAACCACTTTATGTGGATAATTGGTTCCATTTACAAACTATAATATTTATTGTGCTTCTAAATTTATTTATTAAAGCATAAAGGTTACTTCAACTTTCTAACTCTGAATTGAATTCTTAAACTTAAAGCATATAGATGAAATCTGATGTCAAATAAAGAATAAATCGAACATAGATTTCAAATTCTGATAATGTAAAATAATTTGAATATTGTACCAAAAAAATCATTCACTTACATTATACTCTGCAATGAGAGTCACATATATATATCAATCATGAAAACACATTGCTCAACAATTCGCCTATACAGAGAGTTGGTTGGTTCCAAGGGGAGGTTTGCATTTCTTAGAAGTCAAAATCTCACAAGTCACAATCAATTTCGGAATGAGAGAAGAACTCATCAAAATGTTTATAAATGGTGGATAGTTTTTAATCTTTAAATTAATTTTTTAGCTTAGAAAAAATTTAGTTTTATAATGATTACATGCAATTAAAGAAATTAAAGGTGGCACCAAACAATAAATTGAAGCGAGAGAATTGAGTAGTGATTAGTATTAAATAAAATGCTAAATTACATCTGTAGTCCCTTAACTTAATTTCAGGTAACGTTTTAGTCATTTATCTTTTTTTTCTTCCCGATTTAGTCCTTTATTCCTAAAAATATCAAATAAAATATGAAAATATGAGTTTATTTGAAGATTTGCGTTACGAATTTGATGAAATTTGTATTATATTGAAAAATATAATTAATTTTATGAGTTTTGATTGATTTTTTTTTTGAATTTTGGTATAAAAAAGGATATCATTGTTGAAATTTTAAAACATAAAATATCAAATTGTCACTTAAAATTAAAATAAAGGACCAAGTCGGGAAAAAAAAAGATAAATGACTAAAACGTTACCTGAAATTAAGTTAAAGGACCACGAATGTAATTTAGCCTAAATAAAAATAAAAAATGACCTAAAGATTATATTAAATAAACAAAATGGAAAATCATAATTTAATATAGAATAACATAAACAAACAAAAAATCATATTAACTTAAACACCCTATATATTTGTCAAACTTTGAATATAATATTTACTTTATTTTATTGTATAGATAAAAGACAATTTTTTTCCTCTCCCATAGTACTAATCTACGCATGAATTTATCAATATATCATAATCCAAATTAAATTAAGTACTTGGAAAAAATTTACTATGTAACTAAAAAAACAGAAAATAAATTTTTTAAAATCCTAACTTAATTGATAATAAAATTTATCATTTTTTTTAAATAATAATAATAATTTGGCTACTTCAACCTATACATGCGAGATGAGCTACGTTGATATCATGCAATTCAAATTATTAGTATTAAATACTTAAATAATAGTGTTTATTATATTTTTTAGGGCTTTAAAAAGTCATGATATTTTTTGGAGGAAAAAGGACGGGTTTGGGGCTTCTTATATTTAGTCCGGTCCTACATCTTGATGAGAATTGTGAAGGTAGATAAAATTGTTATCACCAAACAGTAGTCCATTTAATATAAGATTGTGATTGCATTTAGAAAATTATATCCGTACTCTTACAGTTATACTTCTAATCTTATATTTTATATAAATTATCTATTTTAATTTTTATTTTTTATCTTCACTAAATTCAACTTGGTTCTAGAAAACATTTTTTAAATAAACATGTGTTATAAAAAAACGTTTTTTAAAGTTTTTTAGAAATTTAATGGGGTAAACAAATTTTTTTTAAATAAAAGGAGTAAAATGAATAGTTTGTATAAAAGTGGGAGCGGAAATATAAATATAGAGTACATAGTATAATTTTCTTACATTTAATTAGGATCGTATATGAGATTTTTTACGATCAGTACTTGATTTTTAAAATAAATATATATTTATTGATTATTAAATACTGACACTTTTCATCAATGAAATATAGAAACAAAATTAGCTATATTTATTGAAAAAAAAGTAAAGATCATATAAGCATTGAACACTTCAAAACAATATAACACAAATTTTAGAAAATAAAAACAAAAATGTTTTTCTAAAGTAAACTGACCATAAGTTATACATGTATATATTAATCTGAACATCTAATAGTAATATCAAACACTAGTAAAAATATACATTCATCTGTTATAGTCTATGAATGATGGTGAGTTTATACTTTTGTTTTTCTTTAACATTTTTTTAGAATATTTAAAAGTTGAATTTGACTTTATAATGAAAAAAATAGTATTTTTTTTATTTAAAATTATTTTAATATAAAATAATTTTCTAGATACATAAACTTAAAAAAATGAGTGTTGCTATATATATATGATAGTAATAAAATAATTTAATATTTCTAAATATTTAGAATATATACGGTCGCACCTCTCGAGTACGTTATACCGTTCCTTTTCATTCGACATAATTATGATCGAGTTCATATTTTATAGTTAATCTCCTAATTACGGCAATATACCATAAAATCCCTAATATAATCTCTTCTCCAATTTATAATTGCGATTAAACTACTTGTAAAGAATTTGTCTCTACTGAAGAAAAAACAAGGAAACAAACCAAAAAATTAGATGAAGAAGAGCATGCAAAATATATTTACGTCGAATGCCTTTGAACCTCTTCACGTAAGTTTGCTTAAATAGAGGGAGGACGAGGAAGAGGTCTCTACAAGAAAAGTGTAATTTAACTTCAGATAAAGTACATTTTTGTAATTCATCATTCCTTTTCCTTATTTGTGTAAACTAGAGTTAACATTTCATCAATTTTTGTTGTTGTGATTAGTTGTACTTTTGGTCCGTGGAACTATTCTAATTTTATTATTTTGTAAAATTATTTTTAAAATTTTATCTTTGTAATTTCATATTCTTTAATTTTTGATTATTTATGGTATTTAACTATCTAAAAACAATGATATGACATATTGAATCAATTTTTTAATAACATGACATCTAAATCGTCATTTTTTATAAAATATTTAAATAGAAACATTGATAGTTATTAAATTAAATAAATAAATTTTTTATAAAAATCAAAATAAATAAATTATGACTTTCTCCTTTTGATTCCTGTTTCAATCTTCAAACTCAAAAATCTTTAATTCATCTTCACAAATTCTTAAATCACTTACGTCAATTGACTTCTCTAGTGCAATAGAAAGTTAATTAAAATGTTTTGAAACCAGCGCATATCAAAAGGTTTGTATAAATTTTTTTTTTCAATGTAAAAAATGTCAATGTCAACAACAAAATAGTACATTGTTAATGATATTTGACTATATACTTATCGAAAAGCAAATAGAGCAACTCCATGCTAAAATAATTCCGCTAAAAAAAAAATCTTAATATGAAATATAATCGCAATTTGGAGATCCAACAAAGAAAAAGAAAATTAAATGTCATGAAGTACATAGAAGACGATGATGAAAATATTGATGTTCTAAACACAATGGATGTTTTAAAGATTTTTGGAGAGAAATTAGGGATTTTAAATTTGAAGATTGAGGAAGGAAGGGAAATGAAAAGCACATAAAAAATTATGACTCAATATGTCAACCACATCATGGTCTTTGGATGGTTAGAAGCCACCAAGGACAAAAAATGAAAGAGTCTGAAACTACATGAATCGAATCTAAAATAAATAATTTTACAAGAAATAAAACTAGATTAGTCCCATATTGTAAGGACTGAAAATACTATCAACCTTTTTTTCTTTCTAAAACTAGATTTATCCATGCTAAGATATATTTTTCATTAATTTTTTTTCCACTCCTTTTTTCCTAAAATTTCCCACTCTCATATGTCTCACAAAACTCTCATATGCACCAATTCTCCTGCAGAAACACCTATTCTTCCATTGTATCCTATATTGACATTCATCTTGTGTATCTCTAAAATTTATATGCAACAACAAATATCATGACCGTCCGAACATAGTCTTTTAAGAATATGAAATAGAAGTTATCTTTATAGTCAATCTTTTATGACTCTTGATGTTTTAGTTTTTGAGGGTGTTGAGTTTGATAAAAGATTCTTGATGTTTTAGTTTTTGAGGGTGTTGAGTTTGATTTTCATAAACAATTTTCTTAACTTGATTGAGAGGAAGAACAATAATATCATCATGAGAATCTAAATTTGTTACGCGAACAACAACTATATGAATTGATTTACAATCAATTTTTTCACATTTAACTTTGTTCTTTTGATCATATCTTTCTTCAAACTCAATGTTTTCAAAGCACTTTATATTTATTGTCTCAAAGATATTATTTAACTTGAAATCAAAATTTATATTTTTCAAACCTTTCAGCATATATAGATTATCATGAATCATAATTAAATTGACTCTAATACTATTTAAATTTAAAAGAGAAATTGAATCAATTGTTTTAAAATAAAATGCAAAACATTTTTAATTTTTTAAAAAGAGAAATTAAAACAAAAAAAGGAATACAAGTGATGATTGAACCAAATTGTCCACTAAATAAAAATATAAATATAAGCAACAAACAACAATCTAAAAATATTCTATAGCCTCAATCCTTACTGATTTTGTTCATTCCACTCTCTATATCCTCAATCCTTACCTGAATTGCTCTTATCTTTTGAGTTATTTTCAAATGAAGACTATTTTATTTTCTCTTGTTTTAATATTTTTTTTCTTGCACATCTTATGAAATAATCATTTCTAACTTTATTAATTACCAACTTAATTGTGCAAGAGCAATACCAAATACCAAAGTTTTGAGCTAGTTATCCGATAATAACAGTGCCACATAATAAAAAAATGGTGGAGGATCAAAAAGATCACAAAAGTTTGGTAATAGGGGACCGAAAAACTGAATTTAGAGATAGGATGAGTAAAAGTTCATTTTAGACAAAATAGAAGAACTCAAAATATATTTGATCTATGCAAATTAACACTATTTTGATATTCTTCCATGTAATTTTTTTCTTTTTAATTTTAATCCTATAAATTCAAATATACTTTAAAATCGTATTTGCTGTTAAAAAAGTGATATGACAAATGGAGTAAGAACAAAAAAAAAACGTAAACTTATAAGAACCAAACTTATATGTTTTCGTTTATTTTTCATTCGAATAAGTTCGTGTTTTTTATTTTTTTATTTTCTGTTTGTCACCTCTACTTTTCTTTTAACAACCATTAACAACATATGCACGATTTTAAAACAAAATCAAACAAGAGAAGGTTAATTTTGAAAAATAAAAATTATAAGGATAAAAATAAAAAATACATTAATTTGTAAGAACCAAACATATATTTAAGTCTTAAATTAATTCTAACAAATGATATCAAAGCGGATCTTCATGTTTGATTAATGGGAATTGTTTACATGTATTTCTTTCTTTGGGTTATATTCTCTTTTTTGTGTGTTGGTTTTCCCTAATATCTTTTATATAAACCCTGTTGTTATTAAAAAAATCAACAATGATGAAAGGAAGTAATATTCATTTATTTATTTATTTTAACTCTATGATTCTTGGAGGAATGTTACTTTATTAATTCGGTATTTTATTGGAAGATAAATAAAGTTTAGGTTAAAATTATTTCTGCCATGATTGTGTTTGTTAAAATTATTATAAATCAACAATGATGAAAGTGATATTCATATTTATTTTTTGCCTTAATATTTAATTCATCCCTATAAATTTGTGCCTTTTATTTTATTTTATTTTCGTTTTTGTAAGTTTTATTTTCTTTAATTTAATCCCTGTGAGTTGAATTTATTTTTAAAATTATCCATATCGTTAGTTGTTATTAAGAAAAGCTTATGTGGCAAACGGATGATTGACTTGGCAGTTTGACGTGGCAGAAAAGTAAATTAAATAATTAAAAAAATGAAATTAAGTTATTAAATTGATTAAAAAAGAAATGTAAAAAAATGAAGAAAAATTGAAAGTGTTATGTTTAAATCCGTCTATCAAAAATATGAAATAAGTTTGGGGGTTAGAGTTCTCACTACGCCAAAAATGACATTTAATAGCGCTCCTTTTATAGCGCTTGTTAAATACAAGCGCTGTTGTAAGTATATTTTAAAAATAACGGAGCCTTTTACAACGTTTTTTTGACAAGCGCTGTGAAAAAAGCGTTGTTGTAGGGTCATATAGCGTTTGCGCATAATGTTATAAGGCTTATACATCGCTTTTCACAAAAGCGCTGTAAAATGAAGCGCTTTCGCGTATTATTTTACAGCGCTTCTTTCACAAGCGTTGTAAAATACATGCGCTTTCAATCAATTTAACTACATATTACAACACTTTTTGTGCAAGCGCTGTAAAATACATGCGCTTTCAAATATTTGAACTACCTATTATTGCGCTTTTTTTACAAGCGTTGTAAAATACATGCGCTTTCAATCAATTTAACTACCTATTACAGCGCTTTTTGTACAAGCGCTGTAAAATACAGACGCTTTCAAATAAATATAATATACTTTTAAAACAAATTTACGAACCCTCATCACCTCTACTCTGGGAACCCTCATATCCTCTATGTACTGTGCAGTCATCTACGCTGTCTCGGGTATTTTTTAATTTGTTTTTGTCAAAAAATCTTTAGTTCTTTAATAATTGAAAACTAAAAATTGTTATATATATATTAAATCTCTTTTTTTTTTTTTAAATTTGTTGACCTGTTCTGTTTTGAAATCTTTTTTGTTTTGAAATTGTTATTAGATATGTTGATATTGGTTAAAAATTGTCAAAAACTCATACCACATGATCTGTTCTGTTTTGAAATTGTTAGTTGATATTGGTTTCTTTTTGAAACTTGTTGATATGTTTTGAAAGCTTATTATTTTTGTTACTGCATTTATATAGGTGGTATAATATGGATAGGAAATGGATTTCAGCCAATCGATTGTCAAAAGAGTATGAAATTGGAGTGAAGGAGTTTGTTGAGTTTGCAGTGAAGAATGCAAAAGATCCAAATAGAGTAGTTTGTCCTTGTTTAAAATGTTGTTTTGGAAAACGTGTTAGAGAAGATGAATTAGAAGAACATCTAGTATGTAATGGAATTGATCAAAGCTACACATGTTGGATAAGACATGGTGAGAAAAAAAAAAGGAAACATTAATTTTGAGAATAGTTCGACATATGCTTCAACTGACTTCGATACAGATACATATGAGCCGGACCGAGTTGATGAGATCGCCAAAGCAGTTGAAGAAGATCTTCGAGATTGTCCTAAAATATTTGAAAGATTGTTGAGTGATGCATAGAAAGAATTGTATAATGGTTGTACTAAATTCACAAGACTGTCGGCGATATTAAAGTTGTACAACTTAAAAGCGAATAATAGATGGTCTGATAAAAGCATTACAGAATTATTAACACTCATAAAAGATATGTTGTCAGATGATAATGAACTTCCTAGTCGAACCTATGAGGCTAAACGGATTTTGTGTTCTATTGGCATGAGTTACGAAAGGATTCATGCGTGTCCTAACGATTGCATTTTATTTTGAAACGAATATGAACTACTTAAGGCGTGTCTGAAATGCAATGTCTCTCGATATAAGAAGAAAGAATCTACTCCAGCAAAAGTCGTGTGGTATTTTCCTATAATACCAAGATTTAGGCGCATGTATCGCAGTGAAGAAGATTCAAAACACTTGACATGGCATGCAAATGAAAGAATTAGAGATGTAATGTTTCGACACCCTGCAGATTCCCCAAAATGGGCAAAAATTGATCACGAGTATCCTGAATTCGAGATAGAGTCAAGAAATCTAAGACTTGCACTTTCTACTGATGGAATGAATCCACATGATCTTCAAAGCATCTCACATAGCACGTGGCCTATGATTTTGGTAATATATAACCTACCTCCATGGTTATGTATGAAGCGTAAGTTTATGATGTTGTCTCTGTTAATTTCTGGACCCAAACAACCGAGGAATGATATCGACGTATACTTGACTAAGAAAGAATGTTTCAATTTGAGGGCTATTTATTCGGCACAATTAATGATTTTCCAGCATATGGTAATTTATCAGGATATAGCATTAAAGATCAGTGTGCATGTCATATATGTGAAGAGAGTACAAATTGGATGCGGTTGAAACATTGTAAGAAGAATGTGTTTCTTGGACATCGTAGATTTTTACCTTATAGCCATCAGTATCGTGGGTGGAGAAATGCATTCAATGGAAAATCAGAGGAAGGTAAAGCTCCTTTAGCACCGACTGGATATCAAATACTTGAAAAAGTACAAGGTTTGACCAATAAATTTGGCAAACCTTTTGCGGGAGAGCTGGTGAAAACTGGGTGGAAGAAAAAGTCAATTTTCTTTGAATTGCCATATTGGAAGTCATTGTATGTAAGACATTTCCTCGATGTGATGCATATTGAGAAAAATGTATTTGAAAGTGTTATTGGTACGTTACTCAATGTTCCAGGAAAGTCTAAAGATGGCGTCAATGCAAGATTGGACTTGGTCGATATGGGAATAAGAAATGAACTGGCTCCAGTAAAGAAAGGAAATCGCACATATCTACCTCCAGCCGCTCATACTCTATCTAGAAAGGAAAAAATTGTTTTATGTAAATTTCTACACGAAGTTAAAGTTCCAGAAGGATACTCTTCGAACATTAAAAATTTGGTTTGTATGAAAGACCTCAAGTTAAAAGGTTTGAAGACCCATGATTGTCATATTCTAATGGAGCATTTGCTACCAATAGGTATACGTTCCATTTTACCTGAAAAAGTTCGACTAGCCTTAACTAGATTATGTTTCTTCTTCAGGGAAATTTGTAGTAAAGTGATCGACCCTCAGAAATTACCGACATTGCAGAGGGAAATTGTTGTTACTTTGTGTGAGCTTGAAATGTATTTCCCACCCTCGTTTTTTGATATAATGGTTCACCTTACTGATCATCTGGTTAAGGAGACACAACTTTGTGGGCCAGCTTATATGAGATGGATGTATCTGATAGAACGATATATGAAAATATTAAAAGGGTACGTAAAAAGTAGAAGTCGACCAGAAGGTTGTATTGTTGAACGGTACATTGTTGAAGAGGCTGCTGAATTTTGTACTGAATATCTGTCCAATGTTGAATCCATAGGGCTTCCCATGTCTCGTCATTCGGGAAGAATATCAGAAGAAGGCATAATTGGAAGGAGACTACTGACTATATCAAGGACAGAATGGGAGTTGACACAATTGTATGTTCTACACAATGATGATGAGGTTCAACCGTATGTTACAATACACATGGATCAGTTATCTCATTTGAACATGAATAGGAATCAAAATTGGATAACTCGAGAGCACAATCGAAGTTTTATAACATGGTTAAAAAATCACATAAAGTCAAAATTTGATATAGACCTCAGATCAATTTCACAGAGATTGAGGTAGCTAGCAAAAGGTCCGATCTTACATGTCTTTTCTTACGCTGGTTATGTTATTAACGGCTACACATTTTATACCAAAGAACAAGATGATCAGACCACTATGCAAAATAGCGGAGTCACTCTCGTAGCTGAAGCGATGCATGTCTCAAGTGCAAAAGACAAAAACCCAATATATGCAAATCTATCATATTTTGGGGTTATCGAGTGCATATGGGAGTTAGACTACACAATGTTTCGTGTTCTCATATTTGGTTGCAAGTTGGTCGATAATAATAATGGCATTCGGATTGATGGGTCAGGATTCTTGCTTGTCAATTTTAATAGGGTGAGATACAAAGACGAGCCTTTTATTTTAGTGTCGCAAGCTCAACAAATGTTTTATGTCACTGATCCTTCTGATGATAAATGGTATGTTGTCCTATCAACCAATAAAATAAGTGATGATAACAATAATGATGAAGATGTTGGTAATTATCTTTTATTTGCAACATCACAACAACCACATGAAATTGATTCAACTGATGATGGTTTATATCTTAGAGATGATCATGATGAGGGAATTTGGATTAATCCATCGTTTCGTATTGTAAATGGACAAACAAATGTGAATCCCACCAGGAAAAGAATAAGGGCATCTTAACGTATATGTTTAATTGTTTTATATAAGCCATGCATGTAATCTGAACTGTGTTATTGTAAATATGCATGTAATCTGAATTGAGTGTTTTATATTTAGCTTGATTTACATGAACTGAACTGAATATAAATTAGTAATTTACATGAACTGAACTGAACTGAGAGATTCTCTTTTGCTCAGTGCATATATAGATTCTTCAGAAGTTCTCATTTCTAATAATTCATCATCTCCTAAAGTATTGTGATAAAGACAATGATAACAATGTTTTTAATCCAATAAACAATGATAACAATGTTTTTAATGTCATCCCAACCCAAATAAACCGAACACAAAAATAAAGGCTTTAAAAGGCTCTAAAAATAACATTCATCAGACACCTAACAGGACCATATCTAACAGGATTTTCTTCAAACACCTTGTACGCATCATGAGAATCCCCAAAAACACATTGTTAACAAAAACATCAGACACCTAACAGGACCTTATCTAACAGGATTTTCTTCAAACACCTTGTACGCATCATGGGAATCCCCAAAAACACATTGTTAACAAAAACATCAGACTCAGACCCATTTTTCACAACATGGCAATGAACCTAAAGACCAAGTTTCGAACCACTTATCGACGAATTAGCACACGATTTAAGAAGGAAAGGGAATGTAAAGAGAGAAAAAGGGTGTTGAGGTGGAGATTGAATTGTGAGAGAGTAAGCTTTGATGTTTGTGAAGAAGATGCATAAAATGAGAAGAGTTTGGTGAAGAGGAAGAGAAGCGCTGTAATAAAACAATGATGCCTTTTACAACACTTATTTAAAAAAGCGATGTAACAGGCTTTAAAAAAAACATTATTCATATACAATAATAAAACAAGGAGGTCTTTTACAGCGCTTTTTCAAATAAGCGCTGTAAAAGACCCTTTTAAAATTAACATAATGAGACCTTTTACAACGCTTATTTGAAAAAGGGCAGTAAAAGGATTTAAAAAAACATTCATATAACATAATAAAACACGGAGGTCTTTTACAGCGCTTATTGGGAGAAGCGCTGTAAACGAGCCTTTTAAAAATTTAAATAAAGACGCCTTTTAGAGTGCTTTTCAAATAAGCGATGTAAAAGGCTTATATAAAAGCGTTGTAAAAGGGTTACGTATATATAACAGTAACCGCTTCAGTTTCCTCTTCATTACGTAAACTTCATTATCATCTCAACCTTCATCGTTCTTCTCTTCTTTTGCAAACCCTATCATCCCGTCCATTACGAACCTTATTTCCACGATCATCTCCTTCATTTCGAACCTTATTTCCATCCAAGATCATCTCTCCCATTCACACAATATATTTTCGTTGAAATACGTAATCCTCATTACGTATTTCTTCAAACCGTATTTCTGTGAACCATGCCTCTTTTCTTCACATTTCATCTTTCTTCGAACCATTATTCAGGTATTGATGTTATTAATTTTTTGTAATCATTAAAATGCATGTTGAGCTTGTTTAAGATATACTGATACATGTTGAGCTTGTTTATAATAATGCATGATGCATGTTGAGCTTGTTGATGTTATACTAAACTGCATGTTGAACTTGTTGTAGTTAAATGGATACAAACAAAGATTTAGAATGTCAAAATGAAGAAGTTGGCACCTCTAAGACTTATGGAAATGAAGTCAAACGTGGTGCAACTATCTTGCAAAAAGTCATTAAAGCAAGAAGTAATGGCATCAAGTTCAAGGTTATACTATACTATACTCTGTTTGCTGTGTATTTTTTATCTTTTTTTTAATAGCATGTACTTAGTATATGAGTTTATTAGGTTGGATGGAATGAGAGTGGTCAGTCAATTGACCCCAACAGCTCAATGTTTGTTAGTTACATTGGGGCTGTTGTTCGAAAAAGCATCCCAATTACGATTGACGATTGGAGAGATAAGGCGTTGAAGGATGCCAAAGATAT